>NW_022987577.1:336070-531070 GCF_902827165.1 Trematomus bernacchii | reverse complement strand
TATTTACCTGTAGGTTATCGAAGCAGCCGGTCTGAATTCAAATCTGCTTTTTGAAGAAAGAGAAAGTGTTTGTGTTTTATACCTAGGGTTTTTTGTTTTTTTTGCCACAGACATTTTGTTGGCATCTACACAAGTGTTATCCGTTAAACCTGCTAGTCATGTTTAAGAATCTAAGAGTGAGAGTACTGGCATGTATACAAAGCAACAAACCTAAATGTTTTAGAGGGTCTCCTGTAAAGGCGTTGTGTCGCTTTGAGCGTGCAGCGTTGACTGCCAGAAAATGTAAAATATCAACTTTTCATCCAGTTTTAAGCCACATTACCTTGAGACTTTTTTAATATTCTGTGAATAATTAAGCTGCTGGTAAACATTCCTGAAAGATAAAATCCAATCAGACAAAAGCTGCCCAACACTAATGGCACAGTACACTGTTAAAGTACAAATAGAACAATTTAAAAATACTTTATTACAAGTAAAAGTACTTCTTCCATCACTACATATGGCCTCGTAATGCAAGCAGCATAAGATATGGTTAAAAAAAGGTATTTCTGATCTCAGAAACATCAAACAAATGTACAGTTTATAAATTACAGAAATGTTTTACCTTTATATGCTACTGTTAGAGTAGTGTCAAGTGGCCATGCTATAAGTATAATAATATTTCAATGCACTATGTTATGCTTTATGCAGTGTGCAAAATACCCGTCAATAATCGGGGGGGTCCCCATCTCCCGTTTATTGCGCAATATACCGGTCGAAGATTTCTCAATATGCAGTAGGCCTTGTTGAGATATAACATAGCCTACAGACATGTATATTGTATGACTCCATGTAATACTGTGTACCATATTGTTTATGTAAGTAGCTGCAACTACTACTGTGTTCATTGGTTAGCGCTGTAGCACATGTTTGTGATGTCACTACCTGGGGTATAAGACCGTTGGAAGTCACGCCCCTTCTCTCTCTGTCCTCAAGTCTCTTGACATGTGTGCATATAATAAATAACGCCGTGATGAATGGCTAAACTTGAACTGCTGAGAATAGTCACCTTTCTGCTGCAGAGACAAAAGGTATAAGTCTAAATCTGCTAACAGGTTATGGGCCCAGATACGATGAATTATTCTACAGTTCGAAGCGCACGTGCAATAACGAGGCGAGAAGATTGCCTGTTAGCACGGTTAGCATAGGAGTAGCTAGTTAGCCACGTGTTAAGCTAGTTTAGCATCGGGAGAACCGAGGGAAGCTAAAGCTAAGCTAACAAGGACCTAAGCTAAGCTACTGAAGCTACAAACGCGAAAGCCATGGCGAATAGAACCACGAGGAAGAGCAAGTGGCCCACATTCGACGGGAAAGCAGAAGAGTATGAGCTCTGGGAAGAGAGGATGCTGTGTTGCATGCACGGAGTGGGATTGAAGGAGACCATCCTTCGAGCACCCGCTGGAGATCTGACCACGGCACTGAGGGCTCAAGACGACAAGCTCAATGCTGACGCCTATTGTGAGTTAGCGCCGCTACTCGACAATACCAGTTTAGGCCTGATATTCAGAGACACGAAGGACAAGGGCCGAGAAAGTCTCAGAGTATTACGGGAGCACTATATTGGAAAAGGCAGGCCCCGGATCGTCACCTTGTATATAACCATGACTGCGCTGAAGAAAGCTGATAATGAGACGGTTACAGAATACATTATCCGAGCTGAGCAGATCATTACGGCACTCAGGAGCGCGGGAGAAGCACCGAGTGAGGGACTAATGATGGCGATGGTTATGCGGGGATTACCCGAAAAATACAAGCCGTTCACACTAATGGTGACACATGGTGACAGTGAAGTAACGTTGGGACAGTTCAAGGCGAAGTTGAGGAACTTCGAGGCCTCAGAAGATTCAGCCCCAGCCTCAGACGAGACGAGCGAGAGGGTGCTGATGGTCCAAGCAGCAACAAAGAGAAAGCCCGCCAAACGATTCATCCCCGATGGCGACGGAGAACGCGTCGGCGCATGTTGGCGATGCGGAGAGAAAGGCCATCGAAAAGATGACTGCAGAAAGAAAGTCTGGTGTAGCTTTTGTAAAAGCAAAGGGCACACAGACAAAGCGTGCACAAAGAGGGACCGCGGTGATGCCGCTCGGTGCGCGAGCATGCCAGGTGGTACCGGAGAAGCTGCGGGAGGAGATGACTACACCCTCAAAGTGCGAGCTGAAGAGACCAGCCTACAGAGACAACAACTACAGACCCACAGAAAAGGATTGATCGTGGACACAGGAGCGTCGTCCCACATCATCAACAATAAGAACAAATTCAAGATTTTTGACAGCACCTTCAAGCCGGAGAGACACAGCATGGAATTGGCAGACGGGAGGCGTACCTTCGGGGTGGCGCAAGGCAGAGGAGAAGCAGAGATGTGTCTGATAGACAGCGAGGGACGACGGTGTAAAGTGACTCTGAAGAATGCACTATACATCCCATCGTACCCCCAAGAACTATTTTCCATGAAGTCTGCTACAGCTAACGGCGCCAAGGTGTTCTTCGACGAAGGTAAAGATGTTCTGATATTACCGGATGGTACCAGGTTTGACGTTTATGTATGTAAGAAAATGTACTATTTGCAAACAGAGTGTGATGTTGAAGATAAGTGTCATGTCAGCCATGATATCCAAACGTGACATGAGATTATGGGTCACTGTAATTATGAGGATGTTTTAAAGCTGCAGGATGTAACTGTAGGTATGCATATTAAGGGTACAAAGCGTAAGCCTGAAAAAGATTGTACAGTATGCATAGAGGGAAAGTTTAAAGCAAACACACCACTTGAGTTGGTGAACACTGATCTAGCTGGTCCAGTTATTAATAACGAGTCCATAAATGGCTTCAAGTATATGCACTCATTTACAGATGTGTGTACAGGGGCAGTGTTTGTTTATTTCCTGAAAGCGAAGAGTGACGCAGATCAAGCCACTGAGAAGTATCTGGCAGATGTAGCTCCCTATGGGACTGTGAAATACATTAGATCAGATAACGGGACTGAGTTCACTAGTAAGGAGTTTCAGACACTATTGAGAAATAACAAGATCAGACATGAGACGTCTTGTCCTTATTCCCCACATCAAAACGGGACAGCTGAAAGAGAAGAGCGCACTCTTTTTTAAATGGCCAGATGTATGCTTATTGACAGTGATCTACCTAAAAAACCTTTGGCACTATGCCATTCAGAAAGCAGCCAATACCAGAAACCGGTGTTTTAATAAGCACACGGGCACTACGCCATATAGCACTGACCAGAGATGGAGTACTCGAGTCCTGGACTCGGACTCGAGTCGGACTCGAGTGCCGATTTTCGGGACTCGTGACTCGACTCGGACTCGCGCACTGATTGACGCGACTCGGACTTGGACTCGTGAATTCTCGCGCACGATGACTTGGACTCGGACTCGGACTCGTGAATTATCGCGTACGCTGACTTGGACTCGGACTCGGACTCGTGAATTTTTCCCCCCATGATGACTCGGACTCGACTTGTACATTGATGCTCCGACTTGGACTCGGACTCGGACTCGAGCAAGTTTTCTATGGAGTCTGATGTCCTCTATCCTGGCGTGTGCACCGGCTGCGAGGCGAGTTCACGTACTGGGCCCCGCTATTCCAGTCTAAAGATGTCTAGAGACACACCCCGCATCGTGCTGTATGCTTTCACACATTCTGCTTCCACATTGGAAAAGAGCAGCGCAAAATGCTCTATGTGGAAACAATATTGAAGAGAAGGCTCCGTAACACATTACTCTAAACATCGAGTTCAGACATATAGGCTGTCTTGAACACTATCATCAGATAACGTGATCTAATCAATAAATAAAGATTCAGCGATAACACGAAAGCACATGGCTACTTAACATGCAGAATGACGTCATTTTGCATGCTAAGTAGCCATGTGCTTTCTGGGGCTAAATCTTTATCAGTAAACCGATTTAACCGGTAAAAGTTCCTTCAAAATAAGAGTCCCGATCTTATTACTATCAAAATAAAAGTGCAAAACGAAAACTTTACCATAGGAAAATATTGGCATACAAATATAATCACTTCTCTAAAAGGTAACTCATTTTAAACATAGTTTATTTATATATAATAATAATAATATTAATATTAGTAATAAGCTTTATATTTGTATAGCACCTATTACAAGAATTGTAGCCAAACTGGCTTCACAGCAGTTCAATAGACACATTAGTATAACATGACAGGATGAAAGCAATGTAGAGGAGCAGCTACATTTCAACACATATATCCACGAAGATTAATACATGAAGACTTGTGACTCGGACTTGACTTGGACTCTTCTTAGGTGACTCGGACTTGGACTCGGACTCGAACACAGCTAATGATGACTCGGACTCGGACTCGACTCGGACACTCCTTGGGTGACTCGGACTTGGACTCGGACTCGAACACAGGTAATGATGACTCGGACTCGACTCGGACACTCCTTGGGTGACTCGGACTTGGACTCGGACTCGACTACGACTCTCCCTTGGTGACTCGGACTTGGACTCGGACTCGAAGAGTGGTGACTCGAGAGTGACTTGGACTCGTGAATTGGTGACTTGACTACAACACTGGCACTGACAGGGAAAAAGTGTAACTTAGCTAGGATGCATAAGTTTGGAGCAGTGTGTTATGCGTACCAGCAGGACAGGGGGAAATTAGATACTAGGTGTGAGAAAGGACGTTTTGTAGGGCATGACAAGGGAAGACCCGCCTATCTAGTTTACTACCCCGACAAAGAGAAGGTGCAGAAGCACAGACTAGTAACGTTTATCACCAGCACAACTTGTGATAGCGAGACTCAGACACAGAGGCTAGAACAGGATTCGGAGGAAGACTGTGAAGAGGGAGTAAAGGCCCCACAGCCTAGTGTACTGAGCAAAGATGTACAGACTAACGCTCCACAGTCAGCACCAGAGGATGATGGCGAACAGCACCCTAGGGTGGCGTCACATGCCTCAGACAGTGGGAGATATCCCAGTAGGGAGCACAAACCCCCAGAGTACTTGAGAGATTATACTCAGGAAGATAGTGATGAAGATGATAAACACTCACTAGTATAGATCATTGTTACAGAGCAGTTTGCGGTGTACCTCTGACCTTTAAGAGGCCATGGCATCGACTGAGTCAGAAAACTGGGGAAAAGCGATGGATGAGGAAATTAAGTCTCTAGAAGACAATCAGACTTTTACCCTGACAAAATTGCCAGAGGGCAGGAAAACAGTGGGAGGTAAATGGGTCTATTCAGTTAAGGGAGACGTTGACGGACACAACAAATACAAAGTTAGGTTCATAGTGAAAGGATACAGTCAGAGGGCGGGGATAGATTACAGGGAGACGTTCTCACCAACAGCCAACCTGACAAGTGTACGTGTATTAATGCAGAAGGAAGCCCAAGAGGATTTGATCTTACACCAGATGGATGTAAAGACGGCCTACCTGCATGCACCCATCGATCACGACATTTACATGGAACAACCTGAGGGTTATGTAAAGGAGGGAGAACAGCTAGTGTGTAAGCTAGAGAAGTCAATTTACGGCCTGAAGCAGTCAGGGCGAATGCTAAAGGAGATTACAAAAGGAAGCATTGAAGCTCCCTTTGTAATCATTCACAGAATACGTACAGCTCTTATCATGACTGCCACACCTGGATTATATCACTCGGTTAGCAATCCTTCCCATAGAGATACAATATTTGACCTCTACCATAGTCCCATGACGTCAGCCGTAGATTTCTGAAGAGCCCATTTCTGTCTCAATGTGACGCTAGACGTTGGTCAGTGGTTGGATCCTGACTTCAACCTTTTGCCATTAACTCCACCGTTTAACTAAAATTAGTCTAGAATAATAAAAACGGGCAAAGAGGTGCACCCATCTGTCACTCAAATCCGCCACATCCTTTCAATTATATATAACTTTAAATCTTGCTATAATTTAAAGAATTTAGTTATATGAAACTTCACCCCCATACAGTTATTATGAACGGGGGAATTAACAATAGAGACCAAAAACATTTTAGGAACAAATGTATATTTACAACGGCCGTGAGTCTTCCTCCTGATCAGCCCTCATATCCCACAAAATATTTTTGGAGTTTGTTCTAATGGAAAGTCTGGGGCCAATAGGGCTGAGAAACACATCGTCACTGTAGGACGTAGTGCTGTTAGAAATACAGGGTGTCTGCGTTGTGTTTTGTTGAAGGATGAGACCCGAGGTGTTGTAAGAATTAGGGGCTGTGGATCCTAGCGCTGTCACGGAGTCCAAGGTGTTGTGAGGATTAGGGGCTGTTGGTCCTTGCACTGTGATGGGGGACAAGGTGTTGTAAGGATTAGGGGCTGTTGGTCCTTGCACTGTGATGAGGGGCATGGTGTTATTAGGATTAGGGGCTGTTGGTCCTTGCACTGTGATGGGGGACAAGGTGTTGTAAGGATTAGGGGCTGTTGGTCCTTGCACTGTGATGGGGGACAAGGTGTTGTAAGGATTAGGGGCTGATGGTCCTTGCACTGTGATGAGGGGCATGGTGTTGTAAGGATTAGGGGCTGTTGGTCCTTGCACTGTGATGAGGGGCATGGTGTTGTAAGGATTAGGGGGTGAAGGGCCGAGGATTGACATGGAGGGCATGCTGTTGTAAGAATCATGGGATGTAAAGCCGGGCATTGACATTGGGTGCATGGGGCTGTAGGAATGAGGGGATGTGGGTCCAGGCTTGGTGTTGTAGGAATTAGGGGATGTGGGTCCAGGCATTGACATAGAGGGCATGGGGTTGTAGGAATTAGGGGATGTGGGTCCAGGCATTGACATAGAGGGCATGGGGTTGTAGGAATTAGGGGATGTGGGTCCAGACATTGACGTGGGGGGCATGGTGTTGGGTTGAGACATCGGGGTTGTCGCTCCGGCATTTCCTGAAACATTTTTATACATTCTCTGCATCGTGTCGCCCTGCTCAATGAGCAGAGCTCCAGACAGTTGCTGGAAGCTATCAGAGAGCGATTTGTCCAAATTCAACAATTTGCTTACATTGTTGGACTTCCAGAAGCCTATACCAGGTTTATTACGAGCTAACTTCTCCATCAGCGCCTTGGCCGATGCGAGGATGGAGCAGATTTCCCTCAGAGCGTTGTCCACAGCAGGGGATAGTTGTCCCGTTCCTCTGTATTTGATGGTGAGAATGAGACCCTCCAGCTTTTTCACCGTCTGGGCGATTTGTTGGCAGAACTCCTTGTTGGCCTTCGCATTTTTAGCCAAGTTGCATGTTTCTGGACAAAGGTTCAAGGCGACATCCACCATGTCGTTGTTAGGATCAGATGCAGCCATGTTTAGCTGTAGAGACAAAGAGAGATGGTTAGCTTAGGTTAAAATAAAAATTGTGCCACAGTGAGGTGAATTTATGTAACCGGTGTCGATTAGCGGTGTCTGCGTTGTGTTTAATTGAAGGATGAGACCCGAGCATACCGTTGAGCCGATCTCCGTTTATTCACTGACTGACAACAGATATATAACGATCAGCAGTTATTACATTAGTTTTCCCTCACACTGACTCCTCTCACGTGGAACACTTTCTCAAAAAGGGAAGAGGAAAACGTGAGGGACACAAAACAAAGAGGGGAAGTCCCCATAAAAAATAATCTTCTGTGTACAGAGACTGAATTTAGGATGTTTCGCCAACTTATTTCAGATTGTTAGGTATTTAACGTTTAATAAATGAAGAATTAAATACAAAACAAAGAATAGGAATAGCGCAAACTGTCAGACTTCAGCTGTAGAGAGTTAGTGAATTAAAAATGTCTGGTTATTATTAGCTGAGATGCGTGGGCACTGGGCAGGCTCTAACCAGAGTTAGTAACAGTAAGGGGGTGAAAAGTTAGGACGATTCTAAGGGCCCGTAACTGCAGGGGCCCAAACTATTTTAGAACATTAAGAAAAAAATGTTTAAGTAACCTTTCATCATTCATCAATAATTAACATTAATAGAACGTTATATTGATAATGTACTCACTAAACGTATGATTCATTTAACTTATTTTCTTCCAAAAGTTAATTATCCAAAGCCTCTGTACACTCCCTTTTATTTACATGTAATGGTTTGGTCCCGCCTCCAAACACGGTGGGCACCAGCACTTTCTAGCAGAGAGTGAGAGCAGGGCCGTCCCTGGCAAACTTGAGGCCCCACGCAAAGTTATATGATGAGGCCCTCTGTTTCGTGAGCGTCGACGAGAGGGGGGGGGGGGGGGGGGCAGGCGGGTGTTAGTGGAGCCTCCCACGTGCGAAACCGTGCCGCGCCACACTAATTGCGCCGCATAAGCGCAGTTTAGGCTCCCTCCGCAAGATGAGGCCCAACGCAGTCTGCGTGATCTTCCTGTATGGAGGGACGGCCCTGAGTGAGAGCATGTGAGAAGGGATGCCAGTACGTGTGTACCATGTCTCAACAACTCACAAAGTCAGGCTTTCAAAAAAGAAAAGAAAGGAGAGAAAGACAAGAGAGAGGGACTAAAGGGCGACAGCATGTCACCCAGTCTTTCAAAAGAAAAGGTGGGTGTGTTCCATGAGTGGTGGAAATTAGTCTGTTAGTTAAGAGTAGTCCATTGTCAGTGGCGACTGGTCATTAGGGGCAGGTGGGGCACAGCCCCACCTAGTGTCAGCAGAAAGTATTACACATAATGATTACAAAAAATGCAAAGAGATGCAAAAAAAGAAATTAAAAAAAATATAAAATATATTTTAAGGTCATGTTTAATCATCTGATTCGTCTGTACATTGCTGTTTTAGTCCGTGTTCTTCTAATTAGTGTCTACAGTGTGTGCCTATTGAACTGTTTAGAGCCATGTGGGACAAAACCTGATCATGCCCCTCCCTCTCACTGTCAAAGTGAACGGTGACTGTAAAAACTACACTGCGCATGCTCAGAGTATTTTTCAATGTAATGTGTGTGGCAAAAAAAAAAAGACCATAGGGGCACGGAGCTACCATCCCCACCATACGTCATCTCACATCATTCAGAGCTGATTGGCTGTAAGTACGTGTGCCGCGAAAAGTGTGGTGTGTGAAGAGGAGACGAGAGAGCTGCAGTGACGCGTCCTAAAACCAGGAAGTAAGCTGCAAAAAAGCAATGAGATTTCTCCATAGGATTTTAGAAAATAGCTCGAAATAAGATCTGTGGGAAACGTACCTGTATGCACGTTTTGTTCAGCCGGATAACATCCACATGTCTACCCTACTTTTATCATTTTTTTATCATAAATCTATCGATTAGATTTATGATAGACTTTTGAAACTACAAGAAGATAAGGAGGACTTTTACAAAAAAGTTATAGAAATGTTTGTCCAGAAGGATAGGCAAATGGACTTCATCTTCAAGTCAAGGTAAGACCGCAATTTTTGGAAAATGGGATCTTACTAAGAGAGAACAATTCAATATTTAAATGATAAAATTACATTTTTTGGGTATCCTTTTGTTGAACTGTCTGTTTAAAATTAATCGAAGCATCAGACTAAAAAAGCTTTTGAAAATAATATTATATTTTGATTTAGGTCAAAATATAATATTTGTAAACCTGAAGAGTCAGTGCCAGTGCCTCACCAGCCATGAACCTCACTGCACGTCACTGCAGAAGCTTATATATAGACATCTACGTTTTTTGTGCCCCACCACTTTTGTACATATAAAAACGCCACTGTCCATTGTAAATAATATTTGTAATGTTATTTTTTACTAAGCTGACATTAAGTTCTGTTAATATCTTCACAGAAAATACAGAGGTTTTTCATTTCACTGCTCTTTTAGCTGACATTTAATACATGCAGGTACATTTTTAGCAGCTATTCATACTAAATAAGTTGTCCCTCCCCCTGGTGCCAGGACCAACAGATCCATCTTTAGGCTCAGCAGCCCTGTCCCCCCAGAATGCTGAACCTGAACCAGCTTTTCTCCCAACTGAAGGAGGTGAGCAGCATTGTGTTGAATGACATGCCACTTAACATATCTGAAGGGAGACTGGAATACAACAAATATATATATATATATATCAAAACAAAAAGCTAACATCTCATTTCAATTATACATTTCAAACACAGTATTTTACCACATATTTAAGTTATATTTATTTGGATTTATGCATTCATGTTGAGAATGTTCCATTCAAAAATGTTATTATTAAAAAGGCATTTACACCATAAAAGATGGCTATTGAGATCTATTGTCAGGAATGTTAGTGTTATATCAAATAGTGAATTATACTGCAGCAGCATGTTGCATGTCTGCACAGTGTCATATTTTCACAGCTCAGTGTCAGTAAATACTGTGCAGTTAGTATTGGACTACAAGATAGATGCAAGCCTGTACAGGTAGAGTTATTTAAAGCATAAATGAGTGGGTTGGGTTCTGGAGGTGTGGTTACAGTGGTTTGTGCTTGGTTGGCGTGGTCTGTGCCTGGTGGTGGGGCCCAATGTGATATCTTTTCATGGGGCCCAAAATCCCTGGTGGCGCCCCTGGCTCTAACTAAATGTGTTTCCATTCTTGATTTCTTTTTTTGTGTTTAACAGTATGAAACATGAAAGGAAATGTTGATAAAAAGGTCATCAACTGCAGAAGAGTTTTTACAAACAGAGGCTTTTGACCTTGTTAAAAAAAAGCCTGTACATTCACTATCATGCCGGTTTAATCGGGGTCTAATCGGCAAACACCATTACATCCATCTCTGTATTTCTGGCAATAAATATATATTGTTACATCCAAACAAGTCTCTCCTGATTGAACTAAGCTAAACGACATCACTGATTCGCTCACCTCTCGTCAGTGACTTTTATAACACTTTGTTTAGCTGATGCTTTAATCAAAAGCGACACACAATAAGCATTCAATTGCCTTATGTCTTCCTCCCCTCATTCCTCTTGTCTTTGAATATTCATGCAGCAGGAAAGCAAGTTAATTACCAGAATGCATTGACTGTCACTTCTGGGAATAGATCTTATTTTGAGAGCGTGAGTTACAGGTACAAGTACAAGATCTGAGTACTTCTACTTTTACTCAAGTACAAGATCTGAGTACTTCTACTTTTACTCAAGTACAAGACCTGAGTACTTCTACTTTTACTCAAGTACAAGATCTGAGTACTTCTCCCACCTCTGTGTTTCGTTGTCCTTACATTATCCCAAATGTTTTAGGACTCTACTGAGATTGTACTAAAAAACACAACTTGTTCAAATAGAAAAGAGTAAAAGAGTAAAAACAACAAACACAGAAACACAGAAACACAGCACAGAGGTCTCTTTATCAGTAAAGTGTTTTACATAACGTTACATTTTTAACATTTAATTTAGCTGACATTTTTATAAAGCGACACAAAATACGTTCAATGACCCATGAGGATACAAATTCAAAACAGCTAGGGTTTAAGTCTCCAACTTGCAGGATCTCGTGTGTTTTCCAAACATGAATCAATTAAAGGTCCCCTATTATGCAAATCCTCTTCTTCATGTCTCTTCTACATCAACATGTGTCCCCTCTTCTTCATGTCTCTTCTTCATCAACATGTGTCCCCTCTTCTTCATGTCTCTTCTACATCAACATGTGTCCCCTCTTCTTCATGTCTCTTCTTCATCAACATGTGTCCCCTCTTCTTCATGTCTCCTCTACATCAACATGTGTCCCCTCTGTGTAAAGAGACTCTGAAAGTTTCAGGAACAAAGATTCTCTCTCTTTTTGTCCTGATCCATTTCTATAAAAACCTGTCTGAAAATTAGCTGATCAGATTTTGGTCACTTTATGATGTCATCACGATGTTTTGTCTTGTGTAACCATTAGCCAATCAGCAACCAAGGTAACCCCCCACCCCCTCCTTATCACCTGAATCTCCTCCTAGAGCACCATTGAGTTCTTTTTAACCAGATGTCTCTCAGAGGGGCGTGGGGAGGGGCTCCTTATTTTCATCTAAAGTAACAGACAGAGAATCAGCACTTTGGAAACAGGGCTGAAACAGAGGGGATTATGGGTAATGCTGCAATGATCTGTTTGGTGTTTCAGCCAACCAGAGACAGGCTCTGTATATATCTGAGACCTGTGATATATTGATGAGAAACAGTATAATAGGGGACCTTTAAAGTCTGATCTAACAAGTAGAAATCATGCAAAGGGGTTGAAGCAGTGATTTAGGAGAAGTGTGGACGTTCTGCTCTCAGCATCTCGGTCCGCCGGAGTTCGTTTTGAAGAGTCTTTTGATGGCGAAGAGCTGCAGATATCCAGAAACGATGATGACGAGGCTTTGTGTCGCCGACCACCAGGTGACGTAGTTGAAGATGGACTGCAGGAGGTAGTGGTCTTTCCCTTTCCTCATGCGGGCGAAGTTGTAATGACGCCACATGTGGAAGATCTGATTCTGGAGCTTCTGCACACTCTCCTAAAACCAAACATGGTATATATTGTCGTAGCATGAAAAATCAGTAAATCAGCCATTTCAAACCGTTTGCCCCCTTTTTCTATCAAAAAGATCCCTGACAACCCCTGACTTAGAGACATATTTGAATGATATTGAAGGTACAATTAACCCAAAAAGTGAATCCAATAGCTGCAGGTAGTTTCTTAAACGAGCGATTTGGATTAAGTTTGAGCATATTATTCCGGGTAATATCGTGTCAGAGATAAGTTTTTTTTGTATTTAGTGTTTCTACTGTGACATGTCTCCATGCTTTAATGTTCAAAAAGCTCTTTATTTTTCTCATACTGCCTGTGCTGCAGCACCTCTTTTCACCCTCTGTCTGAAACCAGAGCCCAGTCTGCTCTGATTGCAGGACAGCAGAAAGCTTGCACATCTTCCGGCGCAGACTGAAAACTCATCTCTTTCGACTCCACTTCGAGCGATAGAATTACTAACAGAGAACTGCTAACAGAGCACTTATATACTAATAAAGGACTGGCTTATCTAAAGCCAGTTGAGTAGCACTTGAAATGTTTTGGCTCTATGAAACCTGATGTACTTATATGATTCTGTTTTCTTCAAGTTTGTATCTTCCTGGTCGAATGCACTTATTGTAAGTCGCTTTGGATAAAAGCGTCAGCTAAATGTAATGTAATGTAATGTAATGTAATGATTGGTTAGCTGGCCGGCTCTGTTGTGATTGGTCAACCACTTAGAGATGTCCCACATCCCCTTAGCCTATCACGTACAATGTGTCGGAGCGCTAGCCAATAGGAGCATGGAAGCTTGTTTGCGGAGTTAAATTGATTGGAGCATGCCAAACAAAATGAAGTACAAAATCCCGAACTGACTTAAATACCTCAATACCGGCCAAAGTGTTGTTGAGGACTATTTCCCCTTCCTCCGTCTCCATCTTCATCTTCTCGAAGCCTTCGTAGATGACGCCAAAGTTCAGGAACACCCTGATGGCTCCGAACTGGTTGTGGTTCCTGAGACACATCCGGTAAAAACCTGATGGGAGGAATCTGTGATTAGCTTCAGAGACTTCTAAATGTAATTCTTGCTTGTAAAACAAATAATGCCGTGCTTGTTGGTATGTGCTTGTAGAGCTGATTCCTGGGTTTGGAATGTAATCTTTCTGTAGCAATGCAGACACGCCCTCTTATATATATTTATCATTTATTTATGACACGGATAGACGTGTTATATTTTAAAAGGAATGAGCAGTGACCGTGCCATAGTTTCCTTTATAGCCTAACGTTAGCCGCCTTTAGCTTAGCGGTGGTGACGTGAAGTCATGTGACCATGCTGTAGTTCCTTTATAGCCCAACATTAGCCGCCTTTAGCTTAGCGGTGGTGACGTGAAGTCATGTGACCGTGCTGTAGTTCCTTTATAGCCCAACATTAGCCACCGTTAGCTTAGCGGTGGTGACGTGAAGTCATGTGACCGTGCTGTAGTTCCTTTATAGCCCAATATTAGCCGCCTTTAGCTTAGCGGTGGTTACGTGAAGTCATGTGACCGTGCTGTAGTTCCTTTATTTTGTAGTAGTCTTTAACTGGATGCTGTGATACACACGTCTGTCAGTATAGTATGACATTTTTTCTGATGGTCCTACCTGTCACCTCGGTCTGGAAGTTCATTTGACCGACGGGGGCGTTTTCAGAAACCATGAGGTCGCCCTGCGGTGAGTTTACCGTCACAAACAGCCGGTGATCGATGGCTATCCCCGTCACCCACTGCACCTGAGAGCACATATTAAACAAGTCCACAAGTTGTATTCAGAGCCTTTGAAGTACAAGTACAAATACAGCAATGTGGACTTTTTTGCACTACTTTTTATTTTGTATTTTTGTATTTTATTATATATGTTGCATTGTTGGAGGAGCTCAGGTCAGAATAATTTAATTGCCATTTCTACACTGTAGCTTTGTGCATATGACAATAAAACCTTCGAATCTTGGTGTATTTCCACTTTATGCTATAAAATTCTTCCACTTTTACTCCACCAGGTTGTTGACATCCTAATACACAAGTTCCAATAATTAAAGTACATTGTTATGCTAATCCTTTTGTATTTCACCTTGAATGACTTTTTACTTTTTGACATGTTATCAGTATTTCTGCCGGTATGGGAACACTGATCCTGATCACATGTTTCAAAGTCAAACCGGTTCACCTTGACAGTCAGAGTGATAAGCCTGGAGATATTCAGATATTAAACTAAAGTACAAATAGAAATACCACAAGTAAATGTTACATTAAAAGTCCTGCATTCAGTCTCTTAAGTACAATTACAATGTATCAGCATCCACATGTACTTAAAGTAAAAGTACACACAGTAATTTGCACTAGAGTAAATGTACCAAGTTCAGTTATTATGCTCCAAATATCTGGAACAAACTCCCTGAAATTATTATGTTAATTTGCAACTAGTTGATGTTGAATAAGTGTACCTTAAGATAAAGTGTTATCGTATATTTTGTACTTTTAATGCTCAATAAAATATATTTAAAAAAAACAGTCATTAGTGCAGGTTAATGGTAAAAGCTCTCACCAGGTAGGACAGGTAGAAGCTTCCACTCTGGTGTGCAAAGTGCCAGAAACACTCCTCTCCTGCAGCTAGAACCTCCACAGCAAAGTCATATTTGTCGGATCCTTTGAATAACCCTACGTCGGACTCGTGGAGCGACGGCTCTGACTTCCTGCTCCAGACACTCTGAGAGATCAACGCTAACAGAAGAGCAGTGATGAACAACATGACTGCAGAAAACTGTGGAGCAGTTGCTGCGAACACTCAGATATCAGCTGAGAAAAAAGAATTATTAACCATATACAAACACTTGATAACATATCAAAGAAAGCACAATCACAGACGGTGATTATATTATGTTAGATATATTATATACAATGTGGGGGAAACTTCTGTGTAGCAATGCAGTGGGAGTCACCGACTCAGGAAGGAGACACGGTGAGAGTTGGAGCTTTGATGTCAAACACTGATGGGTTTATTCAGAGTATCGGCCGGAGGATTCACATCACAAGTCACGAGTCAGAGGTTCTGACTTCACGGGAGAGTTGCCACGTCAATTCTGAAGAGCCTCTCTCTATGCTAGACCTTTTAACTGGTTCACAGAGAGAAATCAACATCTCTGAAGGAGTAGACTAAACAGCTGGGAACACTGAACCACCTGCGTCCGACACTCATGGCCTCAAAGATTTCACACCTTAGAGTCCACAAACACCGATAAGGAAGTGCCTCAGTGTTCTCACAACAATTACCATTCGTGCCAGACAAGTTGACCGGTCACAAACTGGTAACAACAACACATATGGCACCAATGCCTTTCCTTAAAGGAGATAACAGACGTCAGAGTATATCATAAAACATCACAGAGCAAAAGGTTAGATATCTAGAAGAATTATTCCTTAACATACAACATATTGAAATGCAATATGTGCAACTGGTAAAGGAAGAGCTTATTTTAAAATACTTGCCGCTGCCTTTTATTAAATCAAATAATTATTAATATCTTACACATATCTGTAACTTTTATTTTTGTATTTTATACCCATCATATTCTATTCAAGCCTTTTTAAATGTCTATTCTATCGCTCTTCAACGTCTGTTTTAAGAAACAATGTTTATGGCATTTTATTATAACCGGAACAACGTTTTTTAATGTTATTGTGAACCCTTGTTGTTGAAATGTGATGTATGACTAAACGTATTACTAATTACTACATTATTTAATGCATCAAAGATCACTGTGGAGCAGCTGCTGCTAACGCTCAGATATCAGCGGACAAAAGAATGATTAACCATTTACAAATGCCTGATAACATATCAGAGAAAGCACAATCCTGCACGCTGTTTGTTCCAGGTTTCATGAAAGTCATTCAGTGATTAGTTCATATCATTGCAAGTACAATTTCTATATCTCAATGCCATACGCTTGACAACATATTTCAATCAGGAGAGATTTGTTTTGATGTAACAATATATATGTATTGCCAAGAATACACAGATGTTTGGAGTAGTCCCGGACGACATTGTCCTTTCCAGACATTATTCAAACGCTTTTGCTTCCCTAATTGTTAGGCGACGTATACTTATGAGGTGGAAGCTGGAGGCGTCTCACACTCATGTCCAGTGGGTGACAGAGCTTATGTAGTTTCTACACATGGAGAAAATAAAGTGTACTTTGGGTGGCTCCACTCGTACATTTTATAGGACATGGCAACCATTTTTAACGTACATGGAAAGTTTGAAACCGTGTACTCTTCCCTAACTGACCAACCTTTTTATGTGTGTTGTTGTTTTGTGCTGTGATTTCAACCATTTGTTTGTCTATCATTTTAAATGTTTTTGTACTATTAATGTTTTAAAAAGGGGATACAAACATGGACAACCTGCACACCTGTTTTTTTTTGGTCTGGACGTAGATTATTCCATTAGTACAATATAAACTTCTCGCTATAAATGTAATCAAAAAGCATTTTAACGGCCAAACTATCCTACAATTTAGGATTCAAAAGAAATCGGGTGTCGGCCATTATTTTTTTTCTCACTGGGAAAGTTTGCGATCACGTGACACGGACACTGGTCATTAGACATGAATAGGAACAAATATTGTATCCATGTCACATCTTGAGAGGGTTATTTGTGAATATACTACGTTTTGCCGTGTGGACCAACGTTTTTTTGTGAGACTGGGTGGAGTATCATTTAGGAGGGGGAAACTGAGGGGGTCTAGACTCTGGTGGTGATGATGAAGGCATGAAGGGATTGATGGAGGTCTGAAGAGGAGAGGTTTCAGCTTGACCCTGGATTTGGAGGACGGCTGCGTTGAGTTACCTGCAAGCCAATCTAACTTTATTTATATAGCACATTTAAAAACAACAGAGTTGACCAAAGTGCTGTGCATCAATAGATGTATAAAAAGCAGCAGAAATACATTTAGACAAAACCGATAGGACAAAAAACTAATGTAAAAACACGAGACAATAAAACCATACTTATAGCCACAGACTGAAAAAACTCTCCTACATGATGTAGAAACAATATAAAACACAAGAAAATAAAAACAACCCAATTTAAAAGCACAGAATGACAGCTGTCAGGAGGGGGAGAGCAGATTTAAAGGTTGCACACTGCGCTTTGATTGGCTTGTGGGAATAGAGACGAAGGGGGAGTGAACGCCCCCCGATCGCTGATTGGAGTGAGATGGAAATATGTGAATGACTGGATATAAAGACGGTCTTCCTGGTTGAACTTGAGCTTCATATAAGAAACCACAAGGGAGAGAAAACCCCAACAACTGAACTTTAGCCTCTGCAGACCATTTACATGCACACAAACCTATAAGAGGAAACCCCAAAAGCATAATAGGGCCTCTTTAAGCAAAGGGAAGGCAACAAAATGTGTACAAAACATCACAAACGGCTCACGTATGTATTTTTATCAAGTTTATTCGTGCTTTGTAAAGAAGTAGAAGTAGATAAACACCAGAACTACACTTAAACCGGTTTACAGTAAATACATTAAGACCTGGGTTCTCTTTTTTTATGGATGCAGTTATCTGATAGTTATCTTAAATACAAAAGAACCTTTTAGATGACAGATCTGTTGTTTCGTGCCTCTGTCAGCAGCGAGGCTTCTCCTCCTTGGTGCCGCTCTTGGTGATGAAGAGTCTCTTGAGGAAGAGGAGCTGCAGGTAGCCCGAGGTGACGATGAGGAGGCTGAGGAAGAGCGACCACCAGGTGACGTACTGCGAGTTGGACAGCAGCAGGAAGAAGTCTGCGCTCTTCCTCATGCGGCCGAAGTTGTAGTAGCGGAACATGTGGAAGACGTGGTTCTCCAATTTGTGAGTCGCACCCTGCAACAAATATTACAGGTATTACTGCTGCTGTCATTAGAACTACAAACATGTTGGGCTATAAAGGAACTACAGCACGGTCACATGACTTCACGTCACCACCGCTAAGCTAAAGGTGGCTAATGTTGGGCTATAAAGGAACTACAGCACGGTCACATGACTTCACGTCACCACCGCTAAGCTAAAGGTGGCTAATGTTGGGCTATAAAGGAACTACAGCACGGTCACATGACTTCACGTCACCACCGCTAAGCTAAAGGTGGCTAATGTTAGGCTATAAAGGAACTACAGCACAGTCACATGACTTCACGTCACCACCGCTAAGCTAAAGGTGGCTAATGTTGGGCTATAAAGGAACTACAGCACGGTCACATGACTTCACGTCCCCACCGCTAAGCTAAAGGTGGCTAATGTTGGGCTATAAAGGAACTATAGCTCGGTCACATGACTTCACGTCACCACCGCTAAGCTAAAGGAGGCTAATGTTGGGCTATAAAGGAACTACAGCACGGTCACATGACTTCACGTCACCACCACTAAGCTAAAGGAGGCTAATGTTGGGCTATAAAGGAACTACAGCACGGTCACATGACTTCACGTCACCACCGCTAAGCTAAAGGAGGCTAATTTTGGGCTATAAAGGAACTACAGCACGGACACATGACTTCACGTCACCACCGCTAAGCTAAAGGTGGCTAATGTTGGGCTATAAAGGAACTACAGCACGGTCACATGACTTCACGTCACCACCGCTAAGCTAAAGGAGGCTAATGTTGGGCTATAAAGGAACTACAGCACGGTCACATGACTTCACGTCACCACCACTAAGCTAAAGGAGGCTAATGTTGGGCTATAAAGGAACTACAGCACGGTCACATGACTTCACGTCACCACCGCTAAGCTAAAGGCGGCTAATTTTGGGCTATAAAGGAACTACAGCACTATAGTACTATTTGTGTCTGTGTGTGTGTGTGTATGTGTATGTGTATGTGTATGTGTATGTGTATGTGTATGTGTATGTGTATGTGTATGTGTGTGTGTGTGTGTGTGTGTGTACCTCTATGACACTCAGTGTGTTGTTGAGGTCTTTGCTGGCCTCCTCTTTCTTCTTCTTCTTTTCCTCTTTGGTCTTGTCGGGGTCTTTGTATCCGTCGTAGTAAACGCCGAAGCTGAGGAACACCTGCATGGTGCCGAAGTGGTTGTGGAAGTTGCTGAAACACATCTGATAGAAACCTGTAGAGACATAACATTATATAAGATATATTATGTATAAAATATTGAAATGATTCTTCAGTCAAAGTGATAGCCTTAATGCTGCACCTGGTAAAGGAAGGGCTTGTTCTTAAAATACTTGCTGCTGTCTTTTATTAAATCAAAGAATTATTATTATCCTACACAGCACTGCAACTTTTATTCTTTATTATGTATTTTATACTTCTCATTTTCTATTTTAGCCTTTTTAAATGTCTATTCTATGTCTCTTTAACGTCTGTTTTATGTGTATTATAACTGGAACAACTTTTTTGTATGTCATTGTGAAGCCTTGTTGTTGAAATGTGATGTATAAATAAACATGCCTTGTCTTAATCTATACACTAATCAATAATGTTCTTTATTAATCCATAAAAAAACCTAAACATGGATTTGTTCTGCAGATTAACAAAAAATCAGACATAGTTTAGTGGAGTAAAAAGAAACAAATCTGCCTCAAAAAAGTATTGAAGTGAAAGAATAGGAAGCAGAAAATGGAGATACTCAAATAAACCTTGACGTTATATTTAAGTATAATATAGGATTTCCTTTATTTACTTTATTGATCCCACATTGGGACAGTGTTTCTCTGTCACATCAGCATGTTAAAAAAGGCATTGCACATCATTGAATAACTAGAGAATGCAATTCCTGAAGAAATTGCTAGTGGGAATGCTTTATGCTGAAAATCTGACGCTAAACTGCTATGCTGAAATGTAATGTGTAAGAAGAAAGTGAAGAATTTAGATTGAAATGATACATGAACACTGGGGGCTTGAATGTGTGATGAGAGAAGAAAAAAAAGTAAAAAGGCTTGGAAAAGCAGCAGAATATTTGAAATGCAAACTTTTGAACTAACTTGATGGCGAATGATTTGTCGCCATGCCAACGGCATTTGATGACATCCCATAATACGCTTAGATGCTTTTATGGCTGCATCATTACCAAACCTGTGAAGTTTTGGGCCATTTGGAGCATTTTCACTGAAGTTATGAGAAAACCGTGTTTCATGGCGGGCATTGTGTTGCCATGGCAACGGCATGTCCCGTAGATGTCTTCACGGCTGGACTGTTAGCACACATGTGAAGTTTTAGCACTTTTTGACACTTTTCATAGGAGTTAAAGCAATATTGTGTTTTATTGCAAGGGATGCGTTGCCATGGCAACAGCTTTTGAGGAAAACTCACTAATGGTATATAGACATGTTGAGTGCTGGACCATTAACTGTCATCTGAAGTGTGGTGGTGTTTGGATCATTTGCATAGGTATCACGACAACATCGTGTTTTATGGCGAGGGATGCGTTTCCATGGAAACAGCCTATGGTGAGATCTCAGATTTGGCGTAGAGCTGTTGAGGCATGGACCGGTGATATACAAGCGAAGTTTGGGGACGATCGGACCGTGTCCATTGGAGTTACATCGACATCGTGTTTCACTGTGTTTCACTGACTGCTGTCAGTTGGAGTGATGACATCATCGTGTTCCATTACACAGGTGTTTATAGTTGAGCTAACGAGCTATGAAAAGATCAAAGGTTTGCATTGTTCTGAATGAGAGATGAACCTCTTACATGTGAACGTTTTGTGGAAGAACGATAACAGATATCTGTGAAATTTCAAAACGTGAAGCATGTCAAGGAAGTTGAGTATCTGAAGTGTAATTTTTGTGTACTTTCGAGTTAATAATGTGACCTTTTTGGCAGTTTAACTAAAGGTGTGCGGCTGCTGCTGTGAGGAAATATCTGCCTGAAATTACAATGGGCTTTAATGGAGACATGTTGAACGTTTTTGTCACTTCATGCCCTCAAGAGGCATTTTGTTTAATTATTTTTGCTTAATTATTTGTCATTTTTCAAGCTACGAGATGTTTTCCTACGTTTGTCATGAAAAATGATGTCTCAGGAATGTAGGGTTTGGGAATTATGGCAGTTTAAAAAAAAGATATGAAGGCACATTTCAAGATTTCTTACCCTCTAGCTGTGACATCACGCACTCTAGTTAATGTTAAAATCTGAAGAAAACCTCTTTAACAAGGTCTGAACAATGTTTAATATCTCTAAAAGTAAGAATCAGATTTAAAAGTTGTGTTACACGAATAATGTCAGAAAAATGTGTAACATTTTAAAGTTGGAATGAGGTTTCTGAGTGAAAGTATGAATGAACAGTTAGCAGTTGAAGTCGCATGAAGATTTGTTGAAGTCTGAAGAATATCTCCATTGACTTCAATGGTTAAAATGTGATGTATTATGGGATGTATCTCTGGAATTATGAAAGTTATGAATGATAAAAGTAATAGCAGTCGATTCCCGACCGAGCTGAACGTTTTGATGTTTGAACGGAGTTTCTGCGATGTTGAATGTGGGAGGAGAAGACGGACAAAATAATTGGACGGAATAATAATAATAAACTTTTCGTCCGTAGCATAACATATAGTGGAATGCTGTATCAGCATTCCAACTAAAACATGAAAACATGAAATATAACATAGAAAAGTTGACAGAGAAAGATACAAGTGTGTGTGTGTGTGTGTGTGTGTATGTGTGCCCGTGTGTGTGTGTGTGTGTGTGTGTGTGTGTGTGTGTGTGTGTGTCTACCTGTTTCCTCGGTCTCAAAGTTGATCTGACCCTTTGCGTCATCCACAGTCGCCATGATGAGGCTGCTGGGAGCGTTCACAGTGACGGACAGGTGCCTGTCATGGCCGACGCCCGTCACCCACTGCACCTGCACACAGACAATAACAACAACAATAATAATAACTTTATTTATACACCGCATTTCAAGCAAGATGCAGCCCAAAGTGATTTACAGAGCGAGACAAGATACATAAAGACAATAACAAAGATATCATTTACATAGCAATATTTGGCAGAAATGTGATATTCAGTATAAAATGACAACTTTGCACATGTTATGTCGCTCATAATATGATTTGCTCAAAAACTGATGCACAATTTCGATTTTGACGACCATGTGCTACCATGTGTTCAAGATTTCACGAATATATATATATATATACATTTAAAGCAAAGACGTGCCATGAAAGATGATTAAAAAAAACATACATTTTGTAAATGTATTCAGGTTAAAATGTCCACTTTGTCCATAAATATCTCACATAAAACACGTGTGCTCCCAAACTGATTGACCATTTGGATTTACTTACCCTACAACCTCTCCGTTTAAAGCTTCTCTGTGTTTAGAGAGGGCATGATGCTCATTTTAACAGTCATATTTGTGTATTTTGTGCCTCTAAAACAATAATAAAAAGCCAATCTGAAGAGGTTGTTTTGTTTTGTGCTTTTTGTGAAAGTGTGTTACTGACAGCTGTGATGAAACACCAGCTGCCTTTGAGTAATGGTTCAAATAAGACGTCCTTCTCCCTGCTCCTTTCCATTATGGTCTGAACTGCTCAAAGGCTTTTTAAAAACCTCACTTTCAGAGGCGTTAAAAGTAAAAGTAAACGTTGAAATATTCCTCTCGTGTCGAGGCCTCACCATGAAGCTCAGGTAGAATCTCTCTTCCCCATTTAAAGCTTCCCTATGTTTAGCGAGGGCATGATGCTCATTTTAAGGATCATATTTGTGTATTTTGTGCCTCTAAAACAATAATAAAAAGCCAGTCTTATTATGTTTTGCTTTTTGTGAAAGTGTGTTACTGACAGCTGTGATGAAACACCAGCTACCTTTGAGTACGGGTTAAAATAAGACGTCCTTCTCCCTGCTCCTTTCCACCATGGTCTGAACTGCTCAAAGGCTTTTTAAAAACCTCACTTTCAGAGGCTTTGAAAGTAAACGTTGAAACATTCCTCTCGTGTCGAGGCCTCACCATGAAGCTCAGGTAGAACCTCTCTCCGCGGTGAGCGAAGTGCCAGAAACACTCGAGGCCGGCGGCAGGAACCACCACGGAGAAGTCGTACTGGTCGGTTCCCCAGAACAGCTCCTGGTCCGTCATGTTTCCGTGGAAGTTTGTCTGCGGCCCGCCGAGAACCGGACCGCAAAGCACGAGGAACAAAAAGGGGATAATCCTCCACATGTCTGACAACACGAGGAGCTCCTGTCCAAATGAGGAGGTTTGCTAAAGTCTGAGTGAGGGAGGGGAGAGATGAGGAATGATTAACCAGCACCAACAAGTCAGTGGGAAAACTGGGCTGCCTCACAGGTGGGATGAAGAGGGTGTCACCTCTCCCCTCTCCTCCCCTCCCCTCTCTCCCAACAAAATCCCAGGACTAGCCCTTGTAAGCAAATGAGCTGAGTAATACTGCTCCATTTATAAAGATATATATATATAAAGGTTTCCAAGAAGAGATTAATTGAAAAAGAGAGACTGCTCCACCTACGCTATTAATTTCTACATCCATCAAATTCAAAATCTAATTTCCTTAACCTGTTAAGCCCTGAGCCTGTTTTTCAGGTCTCAGGCTCGAAAATTACATTCCCAGAACAAATGACCATATCTTTCCTTCTAAAAGGGTTAAATTAATAATCTTTTTTCTCAAAGTCATGATAAACCTGTGAGTTGGATGTAGAAAAGTCAGAATCAATATAGATGTTTTTTATTTAAAAGAAAATTCAGATTTTACATAGTAAAAAACTGTAAATGATAGTGTCCGTCCAAAAATAATTTTTTACTTATAGTGAAAACCACCCTTGGATGATGGGTTAGTAGACTAAAAGCTTTAGGAATCCAAAGTACAACATATAATAAGTACCCTGTATCAAGATTGATGCAAAACAAGTGACATTTTACCTTTTTAGAGAGATTTAGCAAAAATAAACCACTTCTGGGGTCATTTGGGTGGATTTTCCATATCTCTGGCCCCCCTTGCTCGATGTTGATGGTTGACACCTCTTTCTGACCGTTAGAGCCAATAGAATCGAAGGGGGAGTCCCCCACAGACACACGTTGTGAAGAGAAAAGGTGGGGGCTTCGCGCATGTAATTTTGCATCAGAGTGAACCTATCTCTAGCTTTGACATCTGGAAACGGAAAAGCAGTTTTAATGCTTATGGATTATCAGAAATCATTTCAAAGGGACACAGACACATTGGATTAACCTATGGATTAACTTCAGCAGTGTTTTTATCGTTTTAATGCCATTGAAGACCACTTTGGAGAGACTACAGAGCCAAGGTAAAAATGTTAGCATTTTTAGCTACCTAGCGTCACCTGTTTTGATGTCCGTTTTTGCTTATAACGTCGCAAATACGTATAATTCAGTGGTAATGTCGGTGTCAATAGATTCTGTGTCACCTCACGATGTGAATCGATGTGTTGGATGTGGTGAAAAGATAAATACCGGTGCAGTAAGGTGTTAGCATTTTTCGCTCGTTGCTAATTCAGAGGCTCAGTGTTAGCATTGTGGGTTTTCTTTTGAAAAATAAATAAAAATGATCAGTTAGATGAGTTTCTTCCAGTTACATGGATATAAAACATTCATACTTTTATTAAATGAACATGCCCTCAGACACTGTTTCCTGCAAGATGTTGCGGCAGTACCCCGGTACCGGGGTCTCTCGGGCTTAACAGGTTAAGCGTGTAATGAATATAAGTTGTTGAATTGAGAAGTGATCACAAAAAAAGGACATGTTGTGTCTTAAAGAGGCCTTATCATGCTTTTTGGGGTTTTCCCTCTCCTCTAGTGTATTCTATAGGTTTTAGTGCATGCAAATGGTTGCAAAGGCTAAATAATATTCCCATTAACATAACGGTGTGTAATTACATTTCCATTATTCTTTGTACTGCTCTGTTGATTGAACTGACTAGTAAAGTAAAGGCAAAGTAAAAACAAGAAAACCATCAAGATTGAATTTCTGCGATTCTTTATTTACGCTCAACTCACACAACATGTATAACCCAACACCATACGCTCAACTCACACAACATGTATAACCCAACACCATAGAGCGGTGCAGGGAAGACGTATTTTTGTAGGCCGACCCGGAAGGAAGCTGCTCAAGGGTTCCCTCGACAAAAATATTAATTAATATTGTAAAAAATAAGATCTGTGGAAAACGAACCTGTTTGATAAATGCACGTTTTGTTCAGCCGGATAATCTCCACATGTCTACCCTACTTTTATCATTTTTGAATCATAAATCTAATGGCCAGAAGCGAAATGCTAACGTTATGCTATAAAGGAACTACAGCCGAGTACAGCAGCACGACTTCAACTTCACGACAACTTCAGATCCATATTCAAACATACAGATTCTAAATGTTACGAGTTGAAGCGTTTGTTTGAACACTTTGCAGGAGGCAGGTTCTTGCTTTCAAGCAGAACAGGGCAAACTAACTTAGAGGAGTGTTTACGTGTTCGGCGTAATGACGTACAACGACCTCCACAACTTCTGTAGTCCTATTCAGCCACTTGGTAACAACCATCGTTTTTCAGACACGTCAACTCTTCAGAAATCACCAGTTGGGTCACTGCTGATGGATTTAATGTCGTAGAACAAAACGTGATCCGTCTCTTAAATTTGTGTCAACCACAGACCTTACTTCCAGATATTTTCCAAAAACATGTTCAAAAAACCCATTTGCTCTGAGACGAGGGAACAGGAAGTGGTAAAATGCTAACTCACTTCAGGGTTTTAGGACTCATTCCTGCACCACTCTATTAAACATATCAGCAGCAAAAAAAACTTGAAAAACATCTCTGCAACTTCACTCTTTTTTGCTTCTCTCACCAGCACACTTGTGTTTATTTAAATTGAACACCCGAGTGAAACCTGTCTTGCAAACTGAGCAGCTGTATGGTTTCTCCTCGCTGTGGACAGTTGCGTGTTGTCTCAGATTGGACCTGTGGGTGAAGCCTTTACCACAAACCGTACAACTGAATGGTTTCTGGCCAGAGTGGACAATTGAGTGTTGTGTCAGATTTGTCATTTGTGCAAAGTCTTTTCCACAAACTGAACAACTGAATGGTTTCTCCCCCGTGTGGACAATCAAGTGTTTTCTCAGACTTGATTTGTGGGTGAAGGATTTACTACAAAGCGTACAACTGAACGGTTTCTCCCCGGAGTGGACAGTTGAGTGCTGTCCCAGATTGCCACGTGTTGCGAATGTTTTACTACAAACTGAACAGCTGAATTCTTTCTCCCCTGTGTGGAGGTGGACGTGTTTATTCAGAATTGACTTGTATGTGAAACTTTTATCACAAACTGTGCAACTGAATGGTTTTTCCCCATTGTGGACAGTTGAGTGTTTTTTCAGATTGGACCTGTCGGCAAATCTTTTACCACAAACCTTACACTTGAATGGTTTCTCCCCTGTGTGGAGGACCAGGTGTGTTCTCAGATTGCCTCTTGTTGCGAATGTTTTACTACAAACTGAGCAGCTGACTCGTCTCTCCCCTGTGTGGACAGTATAGTGTCTATTCAGAATAGACTTGTATGCGAAACCTTTACCACAAACAGGACAACTGAATGGTTTCTCCCCTGAGTGGATTCTCATGTGCGACGCCAACTCTCCTCTCCTTTTAAATGTTTGTTGACAAACTGAGCAGCTTTGAGGTTTTGCTTCACTATGAACTTTGAGGTGTTCGGTCAAACCTGATCTTTTCGCAGATGTGAAATCACAGAAGGTGCAACTATAAAGTGTCTCTCCAGTGTGTTCCTGCAGATTCCCCTCATGCACAAAGCTTCTAGCACGCCCATCATCACCCTCAATGCCACTTCCGGGTACTTCATTGTCTTGCAGAGGGTTTAAATCGGGTTTCTCCCAATTTCTGCTGTCGTCAGTCTTGTACTCAGAGTGTGAACTTGTGTATTGAGTAGCTGGTTGTAAAGGATGATCTGGATCTGATCCTTCACCCTCCTCTTCATCGGTTTCTGTTGTCTCTACCTCTCGGTTATTCTCAGTCTTGATTTCATGAAGCGGTGAGGAGGACTGAGCCTTCTCTTCATCCTCTTCATCCTCTTCTTCACTCTTCACAGAAGTGAAAGTATCAGCCACTTCCTGCTCTATCTGCAGACTGGACCATAGTTCCTCTTCTTCCTCTTTAATGTGGGGGGGCTCTGGGTCCTCCTTTACAACACTGAGGCTACACTCCTGCTGCTGGGTATCTGTGGAGATCAATGACATGAATGCAGGTGTGTTAGAAGACTCTAATTTCATGTTAACGCGCAATCATTTATTATCAATTTAATGAGAAATCTCCCCACTGTGTGTACTAGGGGTGGGGGAAATAATCGATACAGTATAGTATCGCGATACTTTGCGTGGCGATATTTTATCAATACACGGATGCCAAGTATCGATATTTTTTTATATAAACTGTAGCATATCCCTCCGAAAGATTGACGTATATAAAACAGGAAGTTACGTTAACCTGTTCCACTCTGAGCCTGTTTTTCAGGTCTCAGGCTCGAAAATGACATTCCCAGAACAAATGACCATATCTTCCCTTCTAAAAGGGTTAAATTAATAATCTTTGTTCTCAAAGTAATGATAAACCTGTGAGTTGGATGTAGAAGTGTCAGAATCAATATAAATGTTTTTTATTTTAAAGAAAATTCAGATTTTACATAGTAAAAAACTGTAAATTATAGTGTCCGTCCAAAAATTATTTTTTACAGATAGTGAAAACTACCCTTGGATGATGGGTTAGTAGACTAAAAGCTTTAAGAATCCAAAGTACAACATATAATAAGTACCCTGTATCAAGATTGATGCAAAACAAGTGAAATTTGACCTTTTTAGAGAGATTTAGCCAAAAACTGGGCCATCTGGGGTCATTTGGGTGGATTTGACCTATCTCTGGCCCCCCTTGCTCGATTTGGTTGGTTAACATACCCTTGTGACCGTTAGAACCAATAGAATCGAAGGGGGAGGCTCCCACCCAGACACGTTGTAAAGAAAAAATGTGGTTGCTTCGCGTGTGGAAAACGAAACCAAACTGGAGGAATGTCTCCTTCTGGAGTTTGGAAACTAAAACGCAGTTGTATTGCTTATGGATTATCAGAAATAATTCCAAAGAAGGCACAGACACATAGGATGAACCTATGGATTAACTGCAGCATCGTTTTTTTATCGTTTTAATGCCATTGAAGACCACTTTTGACCAAGGTAAGCCATATTTACGTGTTTAGCTTCTTAGCTCCACATGTGATGATGTACGCTTTCGTTTAGAGCGTCGCGAATGTTTATCACTGAGTGTTGAGGTGGGCACCGGTAGATTCAGTGTCTCCAGGACACCAAAAAAGAGTGTTTGGTTGTGCATCTAGGATAAGTAATAAGGGAGTTCTGAGTGAGTTTAAGTGCCGCATTACGTTCCATGTTTTCGCTCGTGGCTAATTCAGAGGCTGAGTGCTAGCATTGTGGGGTTTTTTTGGAAAAAAAAATTAAAAAGATCAGTTAGCTGAGTTTCTTCCCGTTACATGGATATAACACATTCATAGTTTTATTCAATATTAAGATTCCTTAGACGTTGTTTCCTGCAAATGACGCGTTTATCCGCCCGGTACCGGGGGGAAGGTGTGAAACAGGTTAAGACATGTATGAAAGTAACACAAACAATGCCATCTCCTTTTCAGGTTCAAAGAACACACATTGGGTTATTCACATAAACTATTCATATTGCAAATACATGTTTTAACCAGGAAGGGAAGACGGACATGGATATGAGCCATGTGATTTGCAATATCGCAATATATCGTATCGCAATACTTAGCATACCGTAGAATCGCAGTACTATCGTATCATGGCTTACGTATCGCGATAGTATCGTATCGTGGGGAGCCTGGTGATTCCCAGCCCTAGTGTCTACTCTTATATAACCAATATATAAATGTGGTGTTGAACATGGTTCAAAACATGGTCGGAGGGAGTGTCTGCAAAACATATATATGAATGCAAACATCGGGACATGTTCTCTGATCTGATAAAGAGGAATACGCCTCATAAGAACTCTTCTGCATCAGGACCTGTGTTGAAAATGTCTGTATCAACAAATGTGTTTTTACAAAAACAGGAAACCATGGAAGACCAAGGATGTCCAGAACCTTTCTCCCTTCAGTTTACCTCCAACGCATCTTGAGATACATCGTTTTTAATATGAGGAAAAAACGTAATCCGTCAGACAACCATAGACGGCCAATTTTGTCCCCACCACTTTCTAAAAGCACAACTTGTAAATGTTCTGAGAAACAGCGTGCACAAAGAAATGTAATAAACAAGAACACTGGTTTAGTGTCAAGATGTTAATAAACTTTAAAAATGTTTTAAAAAAAACATTGATCCCGCTTTGCAGCTTTAAAAGAAAAAAAAGCCTCCTTACTCTACTGACTCTCAAATGACTCAGAAACATGCGGGAATGTTGTTTGGCCTGTTTCCTTAAGTAAACTTTGTGTTATTGTCAAAGAGAACCAGAATGCATACTTTACATGTTAAAAGAGAATCCCCCCCAGACCCCTGCAGGGCTTTGGTTTGCAAACATGGTTTTCACAACATGTGCGTGTGCATTTGCGTCACTGTGGAGAACGGGCGTGATCAAGACTCTATAAGAAAGGCAGAGATCATTGGCCACACATTTATATAATGGTTCCTACGAAACAGTCTGTAGCGTGACTCTGTGAATCCTGTCTACACAGCAGGTGCTGCCAGATAATAGTAAGGCAGTGTTTCCCCTATATACAAATAGCGGCGGCGCAGCTAGTGGCGACCCTTTTTCATTTTTGATTGTTTCTTATGTGGATTTGTAGTATTTGTGTTATTGTATGTTCAATAAAGGTGTATTTTTGCTAAATCTTGAGACATTGCCACTGTATGTACTGGCAGGGACGATTTTTGGGCGCCAGATCTGGGGGGCGCTGCGCTGGTAGCTTTGGGAGGGGAAAAAACATTTTTGACCGTTGGCGCTCATCCTAATTTTCGGCCTTGATGTAACAACATTCATAATTAAGTAAATGTAACACCCGGTTACACTTTTCATTTGCCCTGTACGATGGGCGCTGTAAGTGATGAAAGTGGGGGATGTTGGCTTATCAGGCGCCCGCAGCTCACAGCCAAAGTGCGAGCGTGGGAGCGAGAGAGCGAGCGAGGGAGAGAGAGAGAGAGAGAGAGGGCGCACCGGTACCGGCGCTGTTGTTATTAGAATCTGGTGCTAGCTGCGCTAACGGATATATAAAGTAGATGTTTCTACTACCAGGGTGGAGGAGAGCTCTCCTGCCAGACTGAGAGACTCAGGGAGGTAAAGGACTCTCTGAGGGTTTAGATTTTAGTCTAAGTTATCTCAGTGGGTCTCAAACAAATATGTGTTTACAAATTATGTAAACACATATTTCCAAGGCACTCCTTTATAATTATTAGGATAAATAAAAACAGGTTTGAAATCATTCCAATGTATACTATAGGACAGTAAACCAAAAATATCGTTTAAAGTTGGAGAGATACAAAAATATGCATAAATAAATAAATGTTAAGGTAAAATAAGATATGAATGAACAACAAAAATAAAATAAGTTACATTTATTTGTTATTGGCTATGGTAGGTTATTGGTTATGTTCATATACTTATTTGGTTATTAAAATGTAAACCGATCTTTTTCATATGGGTGTTTTAGAGTTGTACCCCCTAGATCAGGTCTCTAGTAATTGTGTGCTCAAAGTGCACCAGATTGAAGCATTTTACTTTAAAATGTTCAAAAAAATTTTTTTGGCACACCCCCGGACCCCCCTAGAGGATGTGACGTCCACCCCCCAATTAAAACATGTTCATAAAATACTGAATACATTTGAAGCCATTTTGACGTCTATTACCTATGTCAATAAGTTTCTGTTTTTGTAGTGTATTTGTCTTTTGTAGAGATTTTTCATTTATTCTTTATATATAAAATCTCGCCGAGGGCAGCAATTTGGCTAGAACCGGCCCTGGTACTAGGCCTCAAGAGCCTTTCTTGTGCTGGCAGACACATAGAAACAAATTGGCGGGGCGCACGCACTAAAAAATTCCACGCGCTCCGCGCTCACATTATGCTGGGCCCACGTGCCTTAGCACCACTGCTATGACTCCATCCTAGGGGAAACACTGTAAGGACATTATGGCACGTTTCCACTACACGGCCTCGCTCGGCCTGGCTCGGTATGGCTAGGCCTCGTTAGGACTGGCTCACTTTATGGCGCATTGCCATTACAGTTTAGGAACTGGGGTAGTATCTATAGTAACGCAGTGTAGGCGGAGCCGTGACGTCATCTTCAATGAGAACCCCAGAAAAACAACACAGCCGTTAGCTGTTAGCACTCAGAGCTCACAGCTCATCATATATGTTCAGAAACTAGACAAAAGTTAAACAAGTACAAACCACAGACTGTCTGTGTCATGGTGAATACAGTCGCTGGTTTATTTATGTCTGTATAGGCCGTTGTTGTGAGTGTGGACGGTAGGAGCATATACTGCGTTAGCTTAGCCAATCTCCATTTAGAAAACACGCATTTTAAAAGGTTTTTCGCCTGCCGTCTGTCTGCAGACTTGTCAAAGCATTAATTCATGGTTTTTACTAACCGGTATCAGTATGTTGTTACTTCGGCATCATTTTGAAACGTGTATTACAATTAAATCACGGTCAAATATGTCCATCTTGTTGTAGTTGTAGCCCCCTTGCCAGCGATTCTCTCTCTAGTTTAGCATACTCAGCCCGACTCAGCCTCGTTGTCTCTGGCCCTAGAACCACGATTTTATGAGGCCAGAAAAATTGTGAATTAGGACCCGCCGGCCGGTATTAGGCCAAGTGGAAACGCAACCAAAGACGGGCCGCTGACGTCACAGCCCTCTTAAACCGTGCTCCGCGCTGTAGTGGAGACGCGCCATCAGTGTGCACCAAAAAAAAGGGTGGCGCGCAATATAGTTTAATTTGAAAGAAGTGTCCCAACCACTTTTAAAAACAAAGTGACGCCCATGCAAGTAATATATACTTATTATGAATATGTACACAAGTATGAATAACCAAATTCCGTACAACTCTAAATACAAATCTCAACGCCGATTGGATAAAGATCAGTATACGTTACAATAATATAAACATAACCAATAACTATTAAACATAACTTTATTCTAACAAAACATCAACTTTGAACTGATATTTTACTGTCATATTATTTCCAAATGATGATACATATGTCATTCATTATTCTCCTTTCACAGTGTTTTAATATCCTATTCGTATACATAGGCCTGTCGCGATAAGCAATTAATTGACTTAAATTAACTCGATAACTTTTCTGACCTCGATAAATTGCCGTTTACATGCGTGTTTGTTTACATAAGGATGTGACCTGCATTTTAGCCCGGCGCGCTGTGTCTGCCGGCCCGGCGCGCTGTGAGGGGCGGGGCTCACACAGAGCCAGGCACGCTGTGAGGGGCGGGGCTCAAACACAGCCAGGTCAGGACACTCCGCGTGCAACAGCGTAGCAGCCAAATGAATAATATAGAGACAAGCAGGAGACAACGTGTGACTTAATCACGGGGAATTTGAAGTTAAATGGAATTGGTTGCAAAACCTAATATTTTGGATTTAAGCCAAATCAACGAGGCGAACCTACAGACTTGAATGAGCCGGGCGGTGTGTCGCATTTGTTTTAAAAAGATAGCAACAAAAGCTAGCAATACGACCAACCTTAAACTGCACCTGAAACACAACCACCTCAAACACGGCAGCTGGAGATGGAGAGCCCCCACCTTCCCGACAGTTTGCAATCAAAGATGCATTTGCCCGACAATGCAAACATGTTGGTGTTCCTTGCTCGAAATCTTTGAATTACAGATTTGGATATGGGCTGTTGAGGCATATGGGTCTTTGTATGGACAGAGGACTGTACACTTGACTGTTGTTTTAAGGACGCTTTTTTTGCTTGTGAGACAATGTGCGACAATGTGTGCTCATATTTAGATAGATCGATAGATAGACAGATAGATATAGAGCTCTGTTTTCCAGCCTGAGGCTGCTTTTACACGGGAACGTTTGCGTTTATGCACAGTATGCGTTTTCAAAAAAGTCTTCTGTTCACATGCATTCGTTTCATTTAACGTGTCTGTTCAAACGAGACCGCTGGAAACGCTGTAGTACATATGCCGGGACTGTAAGTGGCGCTGTACTTCCACATGAGACCGCTCGAAAGCGCTGGACACGCTGTAGTACATATGCCAGGACTGTAAGTGGCGCTGTAACTTCCGCCACAAAATACACCAAAAGCAGCGAAGAAGACCCCGGAGCAGCCCGGAGCAATGTTGCCATGGCTACCCTTCTGTTTATGCCCCGCGGTGGATTTAGCAACATGTAGTAGTTCATGTAATTCTCCATGTCCACTTGTTGCTGATGGTTGTGGTAGAGGAGCTGTAGATTTTGCACTAACATCTGTAGCATGGTCGAGCTGTAGATGTTGTACTAACATCTGTAGCATGGTCAGTAGCAGTAGCACTAGCAGTAGCTACTGACAGTAGCTACTGGCCATGCTACAGCAGTGAGCAGCAGAGGCGGGGAGAGGCGGGGCTATCGTTATTTTTTCAGGAAATATTCGTATAGAGGTGATTACACGGACTCGTTTGACCCCCCAGAGAGTTTCGTTTGGAAATCTATCCACCTTGGGACCCGTTATCGTTTGTGGGGTCCGTTTGTTACGGCCTCGTGTAAATAATAGGGCTATACGTAAGAGAAACTATGCAGATACAAGCCGTTTCGTTCTCGTGTAAATGTGGCCTGAGTCTATATAATTTATTTAAATAAAACAATATTATCATTTATCGCAATAATTTCGTCCAACAAAATGTATCAGGGTTCCTGCAGGTTTCGCCAACTCAAATTTAAGACTTTTTAAGACCTTTTTAAGACCACTTCGAATAGAATTTAAGACCTATTTCACGGCAAGAAAGTATGAAGGAAAATTGCTATGAAAGAAGAAATACGTCCCATAATTACTTACAAATCAAATGTATTCATGTTCAACATAAGAACAATGACTGAACATAACAGCATAACAGTACAGAACTGTGTTAGCCAAAAAGTGTGTATGTGTCTCTGTGTGTGCTTGTGTGTGTGTTAGGGCTGTGCAATTAATCGTATTTTAATCGCAATTACGATTTTGGCCTGCCACAATTACAAAAACATAATCGAAAAAACCTATTATTTAGCTTTGCTAGGTTGTGACAGTGCACTACAACATATTTGATCTAATTAATTTTAGTCTAATTTATTTTTATTTATCATATTTATATATGTTTAGTAGCTTGTGGAAGTGCGCTCCAAAATATTTGTTGATCTTGTTTATTGGTATTTATTATTTTGATATTATTTATTTAAATATATCATTTATTTAATTTATTTTTGTATTGGTTTTTCAGTTGAATTATACGTTCAGGGTAATCAACAGTTAAAAAGATACTGTTCAAATTATTATTTGTTTTAAAGTTCAATAAATGGATGTTTTCAAAGTCAATGAATAATCTTATTTAATAATCGTGATATCAATTATTGACCTAAATAATCGTGATTATGATTTTTGCCATAATCGAGCAGCCCGTGTGTGTGTGTGTGTGTGTGTGTGTGAGAGAGAGAGAGTAACAAGAGCTATATTCAGAGCTCTGCTGCCTTGGCTACAATCTTTCATCGTTGCTGTTGTATGATTGGTGTTTAACTACGGTATTTAGCGTATACACTACAGCACCTCCGCTTTTAGGGTTGACGTCGATGACCCAAACGTCGCCCGGAGGTCCAACGGTGTTGTTGCGGGAGCTGCTGCACTAGCTAACGCTGCACTAGCTAACGCTACATTAGCCAAACAAACGCTAATTTATTTTGCAAAAGGTGCAGCAGGCTTCAAACACGTTCCCCTCCACTGGTTTCAACCAAGCACTAAATTCGATGTTTTCCAACCAAATACGGTTGAACTTACACTTCCCCATATTTATTTGTAAGTAGATTCGAAGAGACATGAGTTTCTGACTGCCGCTTGCTGAAGCTTGGTTGCTAGGTTACTAGCTGGGTGTTCTCCGTTAAGGGGCCGGGGGAAACAGAGTTAGTGATTACTGGTTCCATGTTGATTTATTTCAATACAAATTGTTGGGGGGAACTGAAAGGCTATTACCGTTACTTTGCAGCCCGGACATTTCCCCCAAAACACATTTTAGACGCGATCGCAACACAGAAGTACCTTTCAAATCCCATCATTTTTAAGACCTTCTAAATCATATTTAAGACCTTTCTTATTGTTTTGGTCATATTTAAGACCTTTTTAAGGCCTTAAATTCAGATTATCAAATTTAAGACTTTTTAAGACCCCGCGGGAACCCTGTGTATTATCGTGTCAGACTTGATCTGACAAATAAAGTAATATCGTATTTGTGCAGATTGGTCCATTTCAGAATAATATATATGATATGTTTTATAATGATTGATCATTAAAGGTGGGGTATGTAATTTTGGAGAAACCAGCTTGAGTGCGCTAGAATTTGAAAATACACAACCGGAAAAAATCTGCCACTTCCTTACAGAGCCCCTCAATCGCCAGAACGCCGACACCTCCTCATCTCCACCGCTCCCATGTTTTATTTTGTGTTGCCATAAGTTAGTCTCTCTGCGTTTGTGCGCTGGGCGAATGCTAATGCTAATAATGCTAATGCGAGGATAATAAAATGGCGGCTCTACAAAACATTTCAGAGTTTTACGGGGCGTGGTTTGCAATTCGCCCACCCAATCAGAACTGGGGCACTTTTTTCCCCCAGGAAAGTACCATCTCTCAGCTGGCACTAAAAATGGGGGTAAAAGTTCCCGGCACTAAGTACTCTTTTTGGTGTGAACGCGACACAAGGGGTACTAACGGAACTAAACGTGAAAAGTACGGGGAAAAGTACTCCGGTGTGAACACGGCTTTTGTATACTGCAGGGTAGCTTGTGAATTTACTCCAGGTGGAACTAAAGTCTGATTTAACATTTGGTTATATTTCACATCATTCATCCAGATCTGTAAAGTAACTCAAGGTATTAAAAACATGTAGTGGAGTAAAAGTACACCATTTACCTCTGAACTGTAGTGGAGTAGAAGTACAAAGCAGCATAAAAAGGAAATGTATTCAAGTAAATTACAAGTATCTCAAAATGGTACTTGAGTAAATGTACTTAGTTACTTCCCACGTCTGAAAAACAATAACACTTGACAAACCTGTTCTGTGTAGCCGGACTTCCGGGTTCAAAAGGGCGTCCAGTAGCTTCTGTTGTCGCTGATTCTCCTTTAAAGTTGACTCCAGTTCCTCTGCTATCGTCCTCTCGAACAGCTCGAATATCTCCTCAGCAGCTGCAGTGAGCCGCTCGTTGACAAAAGCTCTCAGCGTTTCAACTTTAGACATGTTTTTATCAAATCACAGCAACTTTTCCTCCAGTGAAAGCTGTGTTGCTAGGCTACGTTCTCGTCCGTCTCGAGCTAGAAAGCTAACATCCTTAGCTTCGTGGGGGAGATATTCCAGACGTTTCTTAAGCAATAAACACCGCATACTCCATTCAAATATGTGTGTTTTGACGGTTCCCCCCCACCCCGACAAATAATACAGTTTGGTTTCTGCAATGAACGCTGTGTAGTCAAGTTCCGTCACCGTCTATGTGGAGCTAGCGCGCTAAGCTAACTTCCGCTAGCATTCTTAACTCCATGGATTTTTGCCCAATTCCAAACCGCCACCTACACACTACCCCTCAGTTTGCGTGTTCTCGCAACATTAAGTGCTGTTCCAAACCAACGAGTGATGAGGGGGAGTGGGTTATAACCTATAGTTATAACTTTTAAAGCCCTTCAACTGCGAGTCTGCATCACCTGTTGCTCCCATGGATTTCGTCCATCTGAAAGGACTCACCGCTGGGTGTGTCCGTCAGGAAACAAGCTGCTTACAAATAGTTCCGTGCAAACAGTTAATGATAAACTGCGCCAAACAAGATAGACATGTAGGCCCAACTCCAAATCACACCCTACCCACTCCCACTCGAAACTCACAGCTAAATGAGTCTCCCCCCTATCAGATGGAGGGTCTAAAAACAGCAGCAAGCTTTGGGACAAACTCCTCTCTCTCTCTCCGGCATCTCTTGGACAAAAATTCTAAATGAATAACTAAAATAAAACTCAAAAAATCTTTAATTGTGTTTCTTTTTGTAAACCTCTTTTAGTTTTAAACCTGATGTTTATCATGTTTACAATTTCAGAAAGCAACACATTTGAAATAATATGGAATTTAACAGTTTACAGAGGACTTCTGCACCAAAACAGTATTGTTCTTAAATACAACTAATAGTTCAGACTTCAGACAGGCTGCCCTCCATTTTGAGGACGTAGCTATGAAGGCTCCGAAACCAGTAAAGGGAAAAAGTTCACATTTATTGGACTCTCGGATGTTTAGTTTTCCTGATATAAAAGTATATAACTGACTAAATAATAATAGAGCCTGGTTTTAACATAGAGAAATGGTATGGCAAGCCGATTTAGCTTTTATTCATTTCTGGAGGATATAAAAAAATCTATTCTTACTAGTAATAATGTTTATTTCTGATATCAAAAATTGAATTTTAACTAGCTAGAATGCAAATTCTTGATATCAGAAATCAGGGGCGGACTGGGACTAAAAATCAGCCCGGGAAACTCGACCGGCCGACCGGCCCACTTCGGTACCGGCCCACCGGGAAAACTCCCGGTATTCCCAATGGCCAGTCCGCCCCTGTCAGAAATACAATTGTAAATAGTTGTAATGTGTATTTCTGATATCAGTCTGATATCAGAAATCAACCAGTTACAATTGAATTTGAACTAGTAAAAATACCAATTTCTGATATCAATAATTCAATTTCAACTAATCGAAATGCCAATTGTTGATATCAGAAATACAATTTGAACTAGTTAAAAACATTTTTTTTATATATCAGGAATTCAATTGTTACTAGTTACAATTAAATTTGTATTCATAACCATATGGCAAGCCGATTTAGCTTTTATTCAATTCTGGAGGATATCAAAAAATCTATTCTTAGTAGTAATAATGTTTATTTCTGATATCAAAAATGTAATGTTAACTAGTTAGAATGTGAATTCTTGATATCAGAAACTCTATTTGTATTTATAACTAGTAACAATTGAATTCCTGATATCAGAAAAATGATTTTTAACTAGTTCAAATTGTATTTGTGATATGAACAATTGGCATTTTGACTAGTTGAAATGTAATTACTGATATCAGAAATTGGTATTTTAACTAGTTCAAATTCCAACTCCCATTGAAATGAATGAGAAAAACGATGCAAATCTCACTACTTAAAGGTGGGGTAGGTAAGAATGGAGAAACCAGCTTGAGTGCGCTAGAATTTGAAAGTACACAACCGAAAGAAATCTGCCCCTTCCTTCAGACTTCCTTAGAGAGCCCCTCCTCCAACACACATGAACGCGCACATGACCAATGAGGGCACGAGATAAATTTGTGCACGAGATGGAAGGCTGACAGGCAGGTACGCCATCCAGTTATTTTAGCCGGGCCGGCTCAGATGGTTGGTTGTGCTTTTTACAGCGCCACGGCTTCCACAGATGAATTTTTTTTAATGTATTTATTGTCAAAGCATTTAATGTATTCATTGCTATCGGGATGTTAAGAGCATTCCATGGAATATAACAAGTGTTTCTGAAGTGAATTACCTACCCCACCTTTAATTTATATTATTTGTAGTTAAAGATCCCCAAATCAGGGCAAAAAAAAGAAGAATTAAAGCTGCAAGCAGCGTTGAGCGGGTCTTCGACGCTCCGCAGGCTGTTGTGCGCAAGTCGAGGTGTGTGTCTAGGTGTCTCGAGGACTCGGCCGTTGGCAAACGTGGGAAGTTTCAGGCCGATCGGACAACGTACATGGGATTTACAGCAGTATCATAAACATTGTGTTTGATGGCGAGTGATCTGTCGCCATGGCAACGGCATTTGATGACACCCCATAATACGCCGAGATGTGTTGAGGGCTGCATCGTTATCAAACCTGTGAAGTTCTGGGCCGTTTGGAGCATGTTAACTGGAGTTATGAGAAAACCGTGTTTCACGGCGACCATTTTGTTACCATGGCAACGGCATTTGACGAAATCTCAAAACTGACACATATATGTCTTTAGGGCTGTACTGTTAGCACACATGTAAAGTTTGAACACTTTTTTACCATTTACACAGGAGTTATAGCAATATCGTGCTTAACGGTGAGGGATGCGTTGCCATGGCAACAGCTTTTGAGGAAAGCTCACTATTGTCATATTGAGGTGTTGAGGGCCGGACCATTAACTGTCATCTGAAGTCTGGTGCAGTTTGGACCATTTTCCATTGACTTAAGACAACTTCGTGTTTTTTGGCGAGGGATGCGTTGCCATGGTAACGGCATATGATGACATCCCAGAATTGGCGTAGAGCTGTTGAGGGCCGGACCATTAGCCATCATCTGATGTCTGGTGCCGTTTGGACATTTTTCCATTGACTTAGGACAACACAGTGTTTCATGGCGAGGGATCTGTCGCCCTGGCTACAGCATATGATGACATCCCATAATTGGCATAGAGCTGTTGAGGGCCGGACCATTAGCCATCATATGAAGTCTGGTGCAGTTTGGATAATTTTCCATTGACTTAAGACAACATTGTGTTTTACGGCGAGGGATGCGTTGCCATGGAAACAGCTTTTGAGGAAAACTCACTATTGTCATATTGAGGTGTTGAGGGCCGGACCATTAACTGTCATCTGAAGTCTGGTGCAGTTTGGACGATTTTCATAGGAGTAACGGAAACATCGGGTTTTTTGGCGAGGGATGCGTTGCCATGGAAACGGCATACGGTGAGATCTCAGATTTCACGTAGAGCTGTTGAGGGCCCGACCATTAACTGTCATCTGAAGTCTGGTGCCGTTTGGAACCTTTTCCATTGAATTAAGACAACATTGTGTTTTATGGCGAGGGATGCGTTGCCATGGAAACAGCATATGATGACATCCCATAATTGGCATAGAGCTGTTGAGGGCCGGACCATTAGCCATCATCTGAAGTCTGGTGCAGTTTGGACCATTTTCCATTGACTTAAGACAACATTGTGTTTTACGGCGAGGGATGCGTTGCCATGGAAACGGCATACGATGAGATCTCAGATTTCACGTAGAGCTGTTGAGGCATGGACCGGTGATATAAAAGTGAAGATTGGGGGACGATGGGACCGTGTCCATTGGAGTTACAGCGACACCGTGTTTTATGGCGAGGGATTCGTTGCCATGGCAACAGCTTTTGAAGAAAACTCACTTTTGTCATATTGAGGTGTTGAGGGCCGGACCATTAACTTTCATCTGAAGTCTGGTGCAGTTTGGACCATTTTCCATTGACTTAAGCCAACATTGTGAAGTTTGGTGGCGTTGTGAGCATGTCAGTTTCAGTTATGACATCATCGTATTCCATGGCGAGGGATGGGCCTAGCATCGAGCGAATGCAAACTTTGGCGCTAAATAACGGCTGCGCCGTGCGAAAGAAAAAAACTTCCGTGATAACTTTGAATTGCCCATGTCTCGAGACGCTACCCGACGAATTTGGAGTCGTACGGATAAAGTCCCTGGGAGAAGATAGATTTTGCGCGGAGGACGAAAAACGCGATAAATCGCGTTTTTCCGACGCCCTAATTAAAGTCTGAAGCAACGGTAGTAGCATGTGAGGCTTTATGTCAACGCAGCTAAAATGCTAACATGATTATGTTTAGCATGGTATTAACTTAGCGTGTTAGCATGCTAACATTGGCAAATTCATACTTAAAACAAAGATCTGCTGAGGCTTATGGGAATGTCATTTGTTTTGCCGTTATTTTAGACATTATTCGAAGTATTAGATCCATTTATTCTATCGATATTTCAACCCGCAGTGCTACGGCTAATAGATATACCATAGCTTCAATGATGCTAAATACTGGAGTGTTTTTGGCATGACAACTTTTACAATCCTTGATGTCTGACAGCAAAACTTCACACTTGTTTTCGAGACATTTTTCTAAATGAAACGTAAAACAGGTTGCCTTATAAAGGTTGTATACGTCACATTTAAACACGTTATTTACGACACGTTTGTGCAGTTTTTGATGAAGAACTCAACAAACAAACAAAAAAAGACAGGAAAATGATCACTTCTGCAGAAAACCCAATTGTCCTATGACTTTCAACTTGTAGAAAAGTTGGATCAAAAGATATAAAACATTGCAGTGTTTGATTTATTGAAGGGAGATTTAACGCAACCGGACAAAATAGTTTAAAGAACAAAAAACAATTATGTATTTTTTTTTGTGCATGTTTTCCGTTTTAAACCCATTGGTTCCTAAAATACTAAAAAAGGAAATTAATTGATATTAATCAATCTAAGCTTTAAAGATCCACACAGTGTGTTTTAGTGAGAAACTCCAACTGAAGGCTTTAAAACTTAAAAAAACAAACTCCACAGGACGTTTTAAAGAAGGATATTTGAATTATATGGATGCAAACCAGGGTTTCTGTTATCTGACATATTTCGAAATCTCTCCGTTTTCTGTGATTCTCATCAGATTTAAATTTGGATCTTATTCGTGTTAAATAAAACACACACACACACACACACACACACACACACACACACACACACACACACACACACACACACACACACACACAAACACACACACACACACACACACACACACACACACACACACACACACACACACACACACACACACACACAAATGTATGGATGTTAATGCACGTACAAGGACACACACACACACTGGCCGTTTCTCAATCGCGAGGATGCTGGCTTGGTAGTCGCGTACTTCCAAGTCACTTCCTTCAGAAACGAAGCAAGTATGCTTCCAAGCCACGGCTTCGGAAAACGAAGAAGAATGGAGTGTGCCACTCTCTCTAACGGTTTCAACATAAACTGCACCGAAAATAAATACCTCACGATGTCTATCTAATTATGAACTTGCTTTACTTTCACGGAACACATTTTTGGTGATAACAAACAAATGTAACAAAGTAACATATTTACCAACACATGTTATACGCCACTATATACTTACATTTAAATGTGTGCTGCATCGGTTCAGCCATTTTCCGCAAGGGTTTTTTAAATTGGTCCGTGCGCAAAGCATTGTGGGGATTTTAAGGACGCGAAGTCTACCCATGTGCAGCCTCGAAATTTCCCCCAAAGCAAGGACGCGGCCTCGGTGGAATTCCATGTATGCTGGAGATTGGAACAGTCCTTCGGCGGCACTCGATGACGTAGCATCCTTGAAATATTGGCTTGGAAGCCAATATCCTCGCGATTGAGAAACGGCCAGACTTTACTCTCCCTCTAACACACACACACATAATAAACCCTTCTCGTTGCCCTGGCTGTGCACCCAAGGGGGACAGCAGTGACTCAGAGCGAGTCATGCGAGTCACGCACACACACACACACACACACACACACACACACACACACACACACACACACACACACACACACACACACACACACACACACACACACACACACACACACACACACACACACACACACACACACACACACACACACACACACATACACTCTTCCATCACATATACTGATTACTTAGTTGAGCAACCACACCATTTCACTACATATTTTACTTTTGTAACTCTCAATGTTTGTAATAAAACTCCTTGTGTACTTGTACAGCCAGCCAGTCATATTTTGGCATTAAGTGGGGTGCTGCTCTGAGGTTTTGAGTGATATTACCTAGGTATTCCTGAGCCATACTGTCTTGGGATCTTATCCATTGTATCATTGTCTTGTGATTTTTGACTAAAAGGGCAAAAGGCTAGACCTACTTTGGTTGAACTATGTGGCTGCGTCCCTGCTTTTGACAAATAGGTGTGCGATTTGCCAGATTGACTGAAAATTCTAAATATTGGTCATGTTGGTAGGATTGGGTAGGCGTGGTGTTACTTGTTGGTACGTGGGTTGGGGGGGGGGGGCCATGAGCACTCAGTGCCCAGGGGCCCCTGGAGGTACCAATCCGGCCTTGACTAATTACTACATTATTTAATGCATCAAAGATCACTGTGGAGCAGCTGCTGCTAACGCTCAGATATCAGCGGACAAAAGAATGATTAACCATTTACAAACGCCTGATAACATATCAGAGAAAGCACAATCCTGCACGCTGTTTGTTCCAGGTTTCATGAAAGTCATTCAGTGATTAGTTCATATCATTGCAAGTACAATTTCTATATCTCAATGCCATACGCTTGACAACATATTTCAATCAGGAGAGATTTGTTTTGATGTAACAATATATATGTATTGCCAAGAATACACAGATGTTTGGAGTAGTCCCGGACGACATTGTCCTTTCCAGACATTATTCAAACGCTTTTGCTTCCCTAATTGTTAGGCGACGTATACTTATGAGGTGGAAGCTGGAGGCGTCTCCCACTCATGTCCAGTGGGTGACAGAGCTTATGTAGTTTCTACACATGGAGAAAATAAAGTGTACTTTGGGTGGCTCCACTCGTACATTTTATAGGACATGGCAACCATTTTTAACGTACATGGAAAGTTTGAAACTGTGTACTCTTCCCTAACTGACCAACCTTTTTATGTGTGTTGTTGTTGTTGTTGTTGTTGTTGTTTTGTGCTGTGATTTCAACCATTTGTTTGTCTATCATTTTAAATGTTTTTGTACTATTAATGTTTTAAAAGGGGGATACAAAAATGGACAATCTGCACACCTGTTTTTTTTGGTCTTTGACACTGTATGTGTTAAATATACAGTTTAATAAAGTAAAAAAGAAAAGAAAAAAGAATACACAGATGATTGTAATTCAGATTAGACCCCGTTGTTTGGGAGTATCCAACCTAGTCTCACAAAAAAACGTGTAATAGCTACGTTGGTCGGCAAAAAGTAGTATTCTAATGGAAAGGGATATTGCCTGGTCAAGGGCCAGAAAATCGAAATTGTATTGTTTTTAGACAGCTCCGAAATCGTTTCACCTTCCTAGTTAAAAAGGCTAAATCTGAGTACTACATTTCTAATACTACTAGTAACTTAAATGATCCAAAGAAATTCTGGAAGGTAATAAAAAACTCATTTGGAACAGAAACTAAAATTGAATTACCAGCCTGCATTGTTACAGACTCGCAAACTCTCACTGACAAATCGGCCATTCTCAACTGCTTTAATGAACATTTTATTTCTTCTGGACAGAACGTTGATTCCTCACCACCTCCATCCCATCCCGTGGCTCAGCCATTCAATTTCACTTTTATCGAGGCGATAGAGGTCCATAAAGCATTGCAGAATCTGGATCCACACAAATCGGCAGGTCCGGACAAACTTCCTCCTCATTTTCTTAAATTAGCTGCAGACTTTATAGCTGAGCCGCATACTTATCTTTTTTTTTTTTTGACAAATATTTTTATTGGTATTTCGTTTTTTCAGCATAAGACATTGCACAAGTATATATCCCACAAAGAAAAATCAAAAACATAATAATACAAGAAAATACAAGAAAGAAAGGAAAAAAAAGAAAAAAAATATATACACATATATACACATGTAAGTGGACATGTGGTAAATATTGTAATTTAAACATTGCAAGTTACAAAGCCGGCAGACAAGTAGCCACATCACATCCAACCATTATAGAGGACATGGTCAATTAGGAGGTACATTTATTTCCAAAAACTCCAAGAATTCCCCCCATATTTGATGGAACGCTTCAGGCTTTCCCTTTATGGCAAATGTCAATTTTTCTAAGGCTAAACAATGAGAGAGATTTTTTAACCAGTGATTGATCGAGGGCTTTTCTGGGTTTTTCCAAAAGACAGCTATCGTGTGTTTAGCTTGGAGAAGAGAAAAAACTACTAGTCTTTTCTTAGTGATATTAAGTCTGGGAGTTAGAGGGAAAACCCCAAGAATACAGAGTTTTGGGCATTCTGGTAATGTGGCGGAAATTATTTTTGACAATGTGCCCAGAACATCTTTCCAAAATGATTTAATATTTGGGCAGTCCCATAAGCAGTGGAACAATGTTCCCTTATCATTATCACACTTTACACATTGATCTGGAATATTTGCATCAAAATGGTGTAGTAGGGATGGAGTTATATAGGTACGCATAATCCATTTGGGCTTTGTGGTATATCTGCCCCCATTCCTCAATTGTTACCTCTGCATTCAAATCAGTAGACCAAGCAAGTCTTTTATTCTCTGAGGACTCTTCTGATTCAGTTTTGCAAAGGTCAGAGATCAAAGACACCTGTCCATGACCAGAGGAGTGATGTACTATAATTGTTTCCAGCTTTGACAGAGGTGGACATAATAGTGAGTGATTTTGTGCCTTAGATATATAACTCCTTAGCTGCAGATACTTAAAGAAATGTGTTGAGGGAATATGATGTTTATTTCTTAGCATCTCAAAGGTCATCAGTTTGTTGTCATCATATAGATCACTGATCTTATTGATGCCTCTGTTGGCCCACATTTTAAACCCTGAGTCATATGTTCCTGGTATAAATCTTCTGTTACCCCATACAGGAGTAAAAGAGGATATCTGTGACTTTAAACCTAAGTGGCTTTGTACTTTGAACCAGACATCAACTGTGTTCCTGACAAAAGGGTTTTTTGTATTCTTTTTAAGCTGTTTTGGAGAGTCAGAGAACAAATACAAATTCAGTGGTAGTGGAGTTGTTGTATAACGTTCAATTTCAACCCATGGTATGGGGGTTCCGTCCAAGAACCAACACATTGCTGCTCTTATTTGGGCTGCCCAGTAATACCAGGACAGATTGGGTACCTGGAGTCCTCCTCTCTCATAAGGTAGATATAAAAGGGATAGCCGTAACCTTGGTCTCTGATTGTTCCAGATAAAATTTGTAAAGATTTTCTTCATTTTGGGAAAGAATGAGGATGGTGGGTGCAATGGCAGGGATTGAAATAGATACAAAAATGTAGGTAGGACATTCATCTTGATAATATTGATTCGTCCGATTAGGGATAGAGGGAGTGATGTCCACCTGTTAATAGAATCTGTCACAGAAGCTATTATGGGGTCATAGTTTGTTGGAACAAGGTCTTCTATTTCAGGTGTAATCTGTATTCCTAAATATTTAAAGCCTTCCAGGGAATTTTGGAAATCTTTTTGAAGAGGTGGATTAAGTCTTTCAGATTCTTTAAGTAGAAGAATGTTAGATTTCGAACTATTCACCTTATACCCTGAGAACGTACCAAAATCCTTTATCAGTTTATTGAGCGCTGGCAATGACACTGATACATTTTTTATAAATAAAACAATATCATCAGCGTAAAGGGCCAGGCGATTTTCAATGTCCCCAACTGTTATTCCTGTGATATGAGAATGAGTTCTAACCGCGATAGCCAGGGGCTCAATTGCCAGTACAAATAGTAATGGAGATAGAGGGCACCCCTGACGTGTACCTCTCGATAGTGCAAATGGTGCAGACACTATGCTATTGGTTAATACTTCTGCATTTGGGGTGCTATACAAAATTTGTATCCATCTACAAAAACCCTCCCCGAACCCAAATCTGGATAATATTTCGAATAGATACGGCCATTCCACCCTGTCAAAAGCCTTTTCAGCATCCAGGGACAGAATGGCCGTATCTGGAGCCCCCCCTCTCTGTATGTAAAATATTGATCAGCCTCCTAATATTATGGAAGGCCTGTCTGCCCTTGACAAAGCCATTCTGATCCAGGCCCACCAGTGTAGGCAGGTGATTTTCAAGTCTTAAAGCCAGTGCTTTAGCGATCAATTTTGTATCTGAGTTAAGCAATGATATAGGCCTATAAGAGCCACATCTGGAGGGGTCTTTACCTGGTTTTAGGATAACTGTTATTAATGCACCCTGTAAGGTTGGGGGAAGACAACCCTTTTCGAATATCTCCTCGACCATATTCAGGAGCGGTGGCAGCAGTTTGTTTTTAAAGGCTTTATAGATGTCTATGGGGATCCCATCAGGGCCAGCTGCCTTTCCACCCTTCATGTTAGTCATGGCCTCAGACAATTCTAATAGTTGTATTGGTTTATCTAAATTAGCTTTTCGTTCCTCAGACAAACATGGAAAGTGTATCCCGTCCAAAAAAACTGACTGAGTCTTTGGGTCGCCAGGGGGCTCAGACTTGTATAGGTGATTATAAAATGTTTTAAATGATTCGTTAATTTCTTTAGGATCCGATGTAATATTTCCAGCATTGTTTTGAATTTCGTTTATGGCTCTTTCGCCATGTAATGTCTTAATTCGCCAGGCTAGTAATTTGCCTGCTTTCTCCCCTTGGTCGTAAAATGACTGTTTGAGTCTATTGATACTTGCCAAGGCTTTATTGGACGATAGTTCATTGTAGTGGGCTCTTTGTAATGTCAATTTGCTTTGTAGATCAGGTGTGTCGTTAAGGGCTATGTCCCTTTCTAGTTGTTTTATTTCTCTTTCTAAATCAGACATTTGACGACGGAATTTGTTCGATTTAGAGCTTGTGTAGCTAATTATCTGACCTCTAATGTACGCCTTAAATGCCTCCCACCTGACAGAGGGAGAGGTCTGTGTAGTGTTTATTTGGAAGTACATATCTATGTGAGAATCCAGGAAGCTTACAAAACTTGGGTCATGCAGCCACTTTGTATCAAAACGCCATCTCGGTGGACCCTTAAATGGCTTTACTGCAATGTAGTCCAAGGTTAATGGGGCATGATCCGAGATTACTATGCTGCCGTAGGTACAATTCTTAACATTTGGCATTAGGTTTTTGGAGATTAAGAAATAATCAAGGCGTGAGTAAGTATGGTACGTGGAAGAGTAGCATGAAAATTCCTTCTTGTCAGGGTTTAGCACTCTCCATATGTCACATAGACTCATATCCGTCATGAACTGTGAGATCACCCTCCTTGTCTGTATGTGGGAGGCATCTATGCCTGAAGATCGGTCTACAAGAGGGTTGAGGGTGCAATTAAAATCTCCACCCATTATAATGTTGCCTCTAAGTGAAGAGATATTTAGAAAAAGATTATTGTAAAAAAGTTGGTCGTCAATATTTGGCCCATAAACATTTATTAAATTAAGTTGTTCACCCAATAAGGTACCTTGTATTATTATATATCTACCCCCTATGTCCGCATTGATGTCCGTCACTTGAAAAGGGACCGATTTATGAATGAGTATTGCCACTCCCCTTGAGTGTGACGAAAATGACGCAGTTATGACCTGACCCTGCCATCGTCTTCTTAAACGCAAAATCTCAGTGGATGTTAGGTGGGTCTCTTGCAGGTATACTACCTTGGATTGCAAAATTTTAATTCTAGTCATTACTTGTTTTATCTTACATAATCCCCCTAGCCCTCTAACATTCCATGATGATATTTTAAAAAGATTATCAAGTGTCATTAAACCATCTCTCCAAAATGATCAAAAGGGACCTCATTGTAAATATTGAAACAGCAACTACTCGTCTGCCAGACCACATTGTCACATCAAGGATCACATATAAACAAACGTAAAAATACAAAAATACACCATAAGAAAGCATGAACCCTCCGTCTCCCCAAACGAGACGTGAAACACTCTCACCAACGGCCTTAACGAAACGCGCCGTCCTCCTCACCTCTTCCATGTAAGAGCTCCTAGGCTATTTAACCGATCCTTTAAGAGGAGCAGTTAAACCAATAACTAACCACTGCAAGAACCCCTCATCTTCGACCAATATATATTCGAGGGATGAGAGAGACCAAAAGCAACAACAAATCCGAAATATTGCAAAACATTAAGACAAATTAAACATCCATTCAGTATTTTTAACACACCCTAAACATGAAATGTGGTGCATTCAACACTGTTTTAAATCACTACCACATATCGAGATAACGGAGATAAGCTTAAAATGTAGTTGGGCGTTACAATGCATGAATGAGCGGTAGTAAGCCTGAACAGAGATATGAATGCAGATTAACCTTCAAACGACGTAATGTGGATCGTATCATTTCCAAGTGAAAACTAGCGTCCAATAGTATTAGCTTTTTATCTTAATTCCAGCAGAGCATCCGGACAAACTAGGGACATAGCGGAGTGTCAAACCTAGTGAAATTACAGTGCGTTCTTCGTCAGTAACGCCAGGATATATCCATAGGCTTGAAGCGTTGAAGTCGGTACAAAGCATAGTTCAAGTTGTACAGTCAGTATAGGAACAAAAAAAACAAAAAAAAAATGCTCCGCTGGATGATCCAAATATTTAAACTCACCACATCTAGCCGTTGTCTGTATCCTTTCCATCTCGAAGAAATGACTCAACCTCTTCAGGGGTATTGAACACACGTCTTTTCCCGTTGTGCAGCGTGTACATCCTCGCGGGGAAAATGAGGCCGAATTGTATTCCCCGGGTACGGAGCTGTTGCTTCACTTCGCCATACTTCATACGCCGCTTCGTCACCTCCGCTGAGAAGTCGGGGAAAAACATGATATGGCGAGTCCCGTATATCACCTTTCCCTTGGCTCGTGCCGCCTGCATCACCCTTACTTTATCCCTAAAGTTTAAAAACTTTAAGATGAGAGGTCTCGGGATAAGAGGGGAGTTGGGCTTCGGTCTGCCACCCGGGATTCTGTGAGCTCGCTCGATTACCAACGGTGTTGGGAAGTTTTCGGGACCGAGTACTTCTGGTATCCATTTCTCCAAAAACGATTCCACATCTCTACCTTCAGCGTTTTCTGGGAGACCAATAACACGTAGATTTGACCTCCTATCGCGATTCTCAAGATCGTCTACTTTCTCGGTGAGTGCTGTAATCACCTTCTCCATCCCGTTCACTGTGTTATGAAGCACTGTCACGTTATCCTCTGTCTCACCAATGCGATCCTCGGCCTGTGTTAATCTTCCCGAGTAGGAGTTGAGATCCGTTTTAATTTCCGAGATTGCAGCCAGAATCTCATCATTACGGGTGGTAACGTCTGCTCTTAGGGAGTGGATTGCTTCTAATATTTTGCCGTTAGATTCAGCTTGGGCTGAGCTAGCTATGAGGCTCGCGCTGGCTCCATCGGCATTGGCATTAGCCGTGTCCATCTTTAGCTTAGCTTGCCTGGTTGTTGGAGTCCTTCATGTTCTGGAACAATTTGGCTTCAGCTTTGGTGTTTTTTTTGGCATATCAGATTGCCATTGTTTTATGTCTCAAACTGTGGGTTTTTATGAATATTTAACTGGTCAGTATAGGTAAAAGGATGGAATTGATCGGAGAGTCGGGGCTCGTCACCTGTTCAGCCGTCCGCCATTACCTGAACTCTTCATTTCATTTCATTTCAAACCTTTATTTATTCAGGTTGTATCCCATTGAGATCATTGACCTCTTTTTTAAGGGAGACCTGCTCAAGTAGGTTCCACATGAAACATTAAAAACATAAACAGAACAACAAAAGGACATCAAACAGTAGCTTCAAGCTCTTACTTATCTTTTTAATTGAACTCTTTCCAACAATGAGATTCCTAACATATGGAAATCTGCATATGTTCTTCCTTTACTGAAAGGAGGGGATCCCTCATCTGTTAATAATTATAGGCCAATTTCAAAATGATGTGTTGTAGCCAGAGATGGAGTACTCGAGTCCTGGACTCGGAATCGTGACTCGACTCGGACTCGCGCATTGATTGACGCGACTCGGACTTGGACTCGTCAATTCTCGCGCATGATGACTTGGACTCGGACTCGGACTCGTGAATTCTTGTTTACAATGACTTGGACTCGGACTCGAACACAGGTAATGATGACTCGGACTCGGACTTGACTTGGACTCTTCTTAGGTGACTCGGACTCGAACACAGGTAATGATGACTTGGACTCGGACTCAAACACAGGTAATGATGACTTGGACTCGGACTTGACTTGGACTCTTCTTAGGTGACTCAGACTTGGACTCGGACTCGAACACAGGTAATGATGACTCGGACTCGGACTTGACTTGGACTCTTCTTAGGTGACTCGGACTCGAACACAGGTAATGATGACTCGGACTCGGACTCGAACACAGGTAATGATGACTCGGACTCGGACTTGACTTGGACTCTTCTTAGGTGACTCGGACTCGAACACAGGTAATGATGACTCGGACTCGAACACAGGTAATGATGACTCGGACTCGACTCGACTCGGACACTCGTTGGGTGACTCGGACTTGGACTCGGACTCGAACACAGGTAATGATGACTCGGACTCGACTCGGACACTCCTTGGGTGACGCGGACTTGGACTCGAACACAGGTAATGATGACTCGGACTCGGACTCGACTCGGACACTCCTTGGGTGACTCGGACTTGGACTCGAACACAGGTAATGATGACTCGGACACTCCTTGGGTGACTCGGACACTCCTTGGGTGACTCGGACTTGGACTCGGAGAGTGGTGACTCGAGAGTGACTTGGACTCGTGAATTGGTGACTTGACTACAACACTGGTTGTAGCGAAGGTCCTTGAAAAGCTTCTCAGTGAACAACTTAAATTATTCTTGGACACAAATGATATTTTGTCAGAGCACCAATCCGGTTTTAGAAAACAACACAGCACAACAACTGCTGCTATTAAAGTGGTGAACAACATCATTGAGGCATTGGACTGTAAAAAGTATTGTGCAGCTCTATTTATTGATTTGTCAAAGGCGTTTGACACAGTTGATCATACCATCATGGCGGAAAGACTTCACAGTATCGGCTTATCTAGGCATACTGTAGGTTGGTTTTTAAATTATTTATCAGCGAGAACCCAATGCGTCCAATTTTCTGGGTCTTCTTCTTCCTTCCTCCCGATAGCAAAGGGTGTGCCACAAGGTTCCATATTAGGACCCATTCTTTTTACCATATATGTAAATAACCTATGTAATAATTGAGCAAATGCTTCTTACCATTTTTATGCAGATGATACTGTTATTTATTGTTCCTCCGCTTCTATAGAGCAAAGTCTAGATTTCCTCCAGTCTGCCTTTGATGTCATACAAACCCATTTATATCAACTAAAGTTGGTATTAAATGCAGAAGGTGTCACCAATCCCCTCTCCCTGCTCTGTTGATTGAACTGACTAGTAAAGTAAAGGCAAAGTAAAATCAAGAAAACCATCAAGATTGAATTTCTGATTCTTTATTTACACTCAACTCACACAACATGTATAACCCAACACCATAGTGGTGCAGGGATGACGTATTTACCCGGAAGGAAGCTGCTGGTTCTCTCGACAAAAAAGCAACGGGATTTCTCCATAGGATTTTGGAAAATAGCTGTAAATAAGGTTTGTAGAAAACTAACCTGTTTGATAAATGCAAGTTTTGTTCAGCCGGATAATCTCCACGTCTACCCTACTTTTATAATTTTCTAAATCATAAATCTAATCTCCAAAAGCGAAATGCTAACGTTATGCTATAAAGGAACTATAGCCGAGTACAGCAGCACGACTTCAACGTCACGCCAACTTAAGATCCATATTCAAACATACAGATTCTAAACAGTACAAGTTGAAGCATTTGTTTGAACAGTTTGCAGGAGGCAGGTACTTGCTTTCAAGCAGAACAGGGCAAACAAACTTAGAGGGGTGTTTACGTGTTCGGCGTAATGACGTACAACGTCCTCCACAACTTCTGTAGTCCTATTCAGCCACTTGGTAACAACCATAGTTTTTCAGACACGTCAACTCTTCAGAAATCACCAGTGGGGTCACTGCTGATGGATTTAATGTCATAGAACAAAAGTGATCCGTCTCTTCAATGTGTCTCACAGACCTTATTTCCAGATATTTTCCAAAATCCTATGGAGAAATCCCATAGAGAGGCAAAGTCCCGCCCATCGACACATTTTTATTTTCTTGACTTGTAAAATTATCTTTTAAATTGACAAACATCATATGTGTAATTCGTGGCACAATTCAAACGGGATCGAAAGATAATCTTTCTCTCTCCATTGACTTCAATGCATAACTTTTCCGAAATAAGGTCCCATGGAGGTCCACCGGAAAGGGAGGGACTTCGCCTCTCTATTGGCTCTGAGACGAGGGAACAGGAAGTGGTAAAATGCTAACTCACTTCAGGGTTTTAGGACTCATTCCTGCACCACTCTATTAAACATATCTGCAGCAAAAAAAACTTGAAAAACATCTCTGCAACTTCACTCTTTTTTGCTTTTCTCACCAGCACACTTGTGTTTATTTAAATTGAACACCCGAGTGAAACCTGTCTTGCAAACTGAGCAGCTGTATGGTTTCTCCTCGGTGTGGACAGCTGCGTGTTGTCTCAGATTGGACCTTTGGGTGAAGCCTTTACCACAAACCGTACAACTGAATGGTTTCTGGCCGGAGTGGACAATTGAGTGTTGTGTCAGATTTGTCATTTGTGCAAAGTCTTTTCCACAAACTGAACAACTGAATGGTTTCTCCCCCGTGTGGACAATCAAGTGTTTTCTCAGACTTGATTTGTGGGTGAAGCTTTTACTACAAAGTGAACAACTGAATGGTTTCTCCCCTGTGTGGACAATCAAGTGTTTTCTCAGACTTGATTTGTGGGTGAAGGATTTACTACAAAGCGTACAACTGAACAGTTTCTCCCCGGAGTGGACAGTTGAGTGCTGTCCCAGATTGCCACGTGTTGCGAATGTTTTACTACAAACTGAACAGCTGAATTCTTTCTCCCCTGTGTGGAGGTGGACGTGTTTATTCAGAATTGACTTGTATGTGAAACTTTTATCACAAACCGTGCAACTGAATGGTTTTTCCCCATCGTGGACAGTTGAGTGTTTTTTCAGATTGGACCTGTCGGCAAATCTTTTACCACAAACCTTACACTTGAATGGTTTCTCCCCTGTGTGGAGGACCAGGTGTGTTCTCAGATTGCCTCTTGTTGCGAATGTTTTACTACAAACTGAGCAGCTGACTCGTCTCTCCCCTGTGTGGACAGTATAGTGTCTATTCAGAATAGACTTGAATGCGAAACCTTTACCACAAACAGGACAACTGAATGGTTTCTCCCCTGAGTGGAGGACCAGGTGTGTTCTCAGATTGCCTACTGTTGCGAATGTTTTACTACAAACTGAGCAGCTGACTCGTCTCTCCCCTGTGTGGACAGTATAGTGTCTATTCAGAATAGACTTGTATGCGAAACCTTTACCACAAACAGGACAACTGAATGGTTTCTCCCCTGAGTGGATTCTCATGTGCGACGCCAACTCTCCTCTCCTTTTAAATGTTTGTTGACAAACTGAGCAGCTTTGAGGTTTTGCTTCACTATGAACTTTGAGGTGTTCGGTCAAACCTGACCTTTTCGCAGATGTGAAATCACAGAAGGTGCAACTATAAAGTGTCTCTCCAGTGTGTTCCTGCAGATTCCCCTCATGCACAAAGCTTCTAGCACGCCCATCATCACCCTCAATGCCACTTCCGGGTACTTCATTGTCTTGCAGAGGGTTTAAATCGGGTTTCTCCCAATTTCTGCTGTCGTCAGTCTCGTACTCAGAGTGTGAACTTGTGTATTGAGTAGCTGGTTGTAAAGGATGATCTGGATCTGATCCTTCACCCTCCTCTTCATCGGTTTCTGTTGTCTCTACCTCTCGGTTATTCTCAGTCTTGATTTCATGAAGCGGTGAGGAGGACTGAGCCTTCTCTTCATCCTCTTCTTCACTCTTCACAGTAGTGAAAGTATCAGCCACCTCCTGCTCTATCTGCAGACTGGACCAGAGTTCCTCCTCTTCCTCTTTAATGTGGGGGGGCTCTGGGTCCTCCTTTACAACACTGAGGCTACACTCCTGCTGCTGGGTATCTGTGGAGATCAATGACATGAATGCAGGTGTGTTAGAAGACTCTAATTTCATGTTAACACTCAATCATTTATTATCAATTTAATGAGAAATCTCCCCACTGTGTGTACTAGGGGTGGGGGAAATAATCGATACAGTATAGTATCGCGATACTTTGCGTGGCGATATTTGATCAATACACGGATGCCAAGTATCGATGTTTTTTTATATAAACTGTAGCATATCCCTCCGCAAGATGGTCGTATATAAAACAGGAAGCTACATTAATTACATGTATGAAAGTAACACAAACAATGCCATCTCCTTTTCAGGTTCAAAGAACACACATTGGGTTATTCACATAAACTATTCATATTGCAAATACATGTTTTAAACAGGAAGGGAAGACGGACATGGATATGAGCCATGTGATTTGCAATATCGCAATATATCGTATCGCAATACTTAGCATATAAGTAAATACTTTCGTATCGTGGCTTAAGTATCGCGATAGTATCGTATCGTAGGGAGACTGATTCCCATCCCTAGTGTCTACTCTTATATAACCAATAGATATAAATGTGGTTGTGAACATGGTTCAAAACATGGGCGGAGGGAGCGTCTGCAAAACATATATATGAATGCAAACATCGGGACATGTTCTCTGATCTGATAAAGAGGAATACGCCTCATAAGAACTCTTCTGCATCAGGACCTGTGTTGAAAATGTCTGTATCAACAAATGAGTTTTTACAAAAACAGGAAACCATGGAAGACCAAGGATGTCCAGAACCTTTCTCCCTTCAGTTTACCTCCAACGCATCTTGAGATACATCGTTTTTAATATGAGGAAAAAACGTAATCCGTCAGACAACCATAGACGGACAATCTAAAAGCACAACTTGTAAATGTTCTGAGAAATAGCGTGCACAAAGAAATGTAAAAAACAAGAACACTGGTTTAGTGTAAAGATGTTAACAAACTTTACAAATGTAAAAAACTACATTGATCCCGCTTTGCAGCTTTAAAAATAAAAAGCCTCCTTAATCTACCGACTCTCAAATGACTCAGAAACATGCGGGAATGTTGTTTGGCCTGTTTCCTTAAAGTGGACCTATCATGCTATATTTGAACAATATATTGTAGGGCCATACCTATAAAAAACATGTCTGTGAATTTTTTTTTTCAAAATACCAAACAGATCATGCATTTTAGCCATGCCTCATTTCGTTCTATTTGCTCTTTCCAGCCCTGTTTTTGCAGGGGGCTGATTCTGTGAGCTGCAGCTGACCACGCCCCCCTGCAGGAGAGGGGAGCCGTGCTCTGATCAAGTCAGAAGAGGGGAAGAAAAAGAGATCTCCGTCCTCCGTGTATTATTCTTATATGATTATATAGAGTCATTATTCATTTGTTTTAAAGCTCAATAAATAACAAAGAAGACCTTTGACCGGCACTTTTCAAATTTTGTCCGGAAGATTTCAACTTTAACGGACATGTTGACCGGCAAAAAAAAAATCTAACTGAAACTCTGCCGCACGGTCCCCTCGTTCCTTGGAAGAGGCGGAGAGGTGGGTGTTTGTCATCTGCTGGTGGACTAACCGGAGAGAATTACAGTGCTTGCCTCGACGGGGAGGGATTGCATTGAATTAAAGCAGCGGGAGCAAACACTTGCCTCGGGGAGGGAGAAAGAAAGCCACAGCGGAGAATAAACAGAAGGGTAACCATGGTAACTATGCGCGGGAAGTCTTCTTCGCTGCTTTTGTGGCAGACTACAGCGCCACTTACAGGCCTGGCATATGTACTACAGCGTCTCCAGCGCTTTCGAGCGGCAATGGCCGGCCGTGGCCCAACCCCACATTCCCCTGATAGGTGGAGAGTTGGCCATATAGGCGGAGCTCCTCGTTCCTGACGTCAGATAATTTTCAAATCTGTATCAGTCTGTATAAGATCCGTTGCAGCCCCGTTTTTAGAGATTTGGGTAGGGAGGAAAAGAGAGGGTTGTGTTTTCTGACACTTGGTGAGTTCCCTGACACACCGGGGACTAGTGTTGCACGGTGTACCGATACTTGAAAAGGTACCGCGACACCCTGCCGTTAAAAACGTTACGATTCCTCCGTTTCATTAGTATCGGTACTTTAAGAATGACAGGGAAAAGTACTCCGGTGAGAAAGCGCCGTTTTAATAAGAGCCGTGTGTGTTCAGCGCTCTGCTTCCACTCCCTGCACTGCAGCCGTGCCTGCAGTCCCTCCCCTCTCAAGCACGCTCTAAGTGCCTCCCCTCTCTCGTGCACGCGCTAGCTGCCAGAGCATGTGAGAAAACGAGAAGCTGCAAGTGGGAGTGCAACTGCCGCTGCGCCTCGGCTTGTTGACAAAAAAAGACGCCAGAAGCGAAATTTGGAAGTATTTTAGCTATATCTCTGACAGTGAGGGAAAGCCTACGGACACCACGAGGCCTGTCCAAGACATGTTTTAGATCCCTGCAAACCAAGGGAGTAGGGCTGCTCGATTATGGCAAAAATCTTAATCTCGATTATTTGGGTCAATAATTGATATCACGATTATTAAAAACGATTATCCATTTACTTTGAAAACATCAATTTATTGGAGAAAAAAAATGTGAACAGTATGTTTTTAACAGTTGATTACCCTGAACTTTAAGTATAATTCAACTGAAAAACCAATAAAAAAAAAAGTAATAAAAAAAATTAAAATAAAAGTAATAAAAATAATAAAAAAATAATCGTTTTATTTCGATTACGTTGTTTTTGTAATCGTTGCAAGCCATAATCGTAATTGCGTAATTGAGCAGCCCTACAAGGGAGCCAACACATCAAACTTGGCTAAGCACCTCGCCGACCGGCATCCAGAGCTGTTTAAAGAATTTAAAGGCAATTAATGGCAATGACAACTGTCTAATATGGCTATCTTTTTAGCTAACTTACCAATGTGGCTAACATCTGCAATGTACATTTTGTCAATAATTATTTATATTACATGTTAATAAAATATCAAAGTTAACTATCAAAGAAATCACATAAACTCAAGTATAAAGAAGAGACCATGTTGTAAGAAAACACTTAACATAGGGCTGTGCAATTAATCGTATTTTAATCGCAATCACGATTTTGGCCTACCACAATTACGAAAACAACATAATAGAAAAAAACTAAATTATTTTGCTTTGCTAGGTTGTGACAGTTCACTGCAACATATTTGATCTAATTAATTTTGGTCTCATTTATTTGTATTTATCATATTTATATATGTTTAGTAGCTTGTGGAAGTGCGCTCCAAAATATTTGTTGATCTTGTTTATTGGTATTTATTATTTTGATATTATTTATTTAAATGTATCATTTATTTAATTAATTTTTTTTATTGGTTTTTCAGTTGAATTATACGTTCAGGGTAATCAACAGTTAAAAATATACTGTTCAAATTATTATTTGTATTTGTTTTAAGTCAATGAATAATTGTATTTAATAATCGTGATATCAATTATTGACCCAAATAATCGTGATTATGATTTTTGCCATAATCGCACAGTCCTAACTTAACAGATAAACTACAATTTTATTGATCATGAAAATAATAAACATAAATGACATTAACTGTGAGTTTGGTACTTCAGAATGATGAAGCTCAAACCCAGGATTAGCCTGCCCTGAACACTACTGATGATGGTATCTCACAAACTAATTAACCATCATTTTTCTAACCCATGTATTTCAACTACAGAAGTAAAAGCACAATAATTACATTTAAGACTGTTTCCCTTTTTTTAAGAAAAGTATCGAAAAAGAATCGGAATCGCAATTCTTGACTTGGTATCGGTACCAAAATGTTGGTATCGTGACAACACTACCGGGGACACATATTCATGTATAAAAAAAACGTACAAAAGTGCATTTTGCATGATAGGTCCCCTTTAAGTAAACGTTGTCTTTTTGCTTTGTGTTATTATCAAAGAGTACCAGAATGCGTACTTGACATGTTCAAAGAAAATCCCCCCCAGACCCCTGCAGGGCTTTGGTTTACAAACATGGTTTTCACAACATGTGCGTGTGCATTTGCATCACTGTGGAGAACGGGCGTGATCAAGACTCTTAAAGGGGACCTATCATGCAAAAGGCACTTTTATACGTCTTGTATACATGAATATGTGTCCCCGGTGTTCCAGGGAACTCACCAAGTGTCAGAAAACACAACCCTCTCTATTTTCCTCCATACCCAAATCTCTAAAAAAGGGGCTGCAACGGATCTGATAAAAACTGATCCAGATTTGAACACTTTACTGACGTCAGTAAAGTGGCGCTACGGCTATTGGGCCAACTCTCCACCTATCAGGGGAATGTGGGGTTGGGCCAAAGATAAGATAACTTTAACAAGATGCCTGTGTGCTTAGCACCAGGTTGTTATCATACCAGCAATCGGTCTTGCTCGTTCTTTCCCTTCCCGTCTGATGAAAGGATCAAGTTAGCTAGTAGCTAGCACGTTAGTTAGCATTACAGCCTTGTCATTTTTATTAGCCTTAAAGCTCCCATGTCATGCTTTTCCGGTTATTACCCGTCCCCTTGTGTGTTATGAAGGTTTTTATGCATGTAAACGGTGTGCAGAGTCAAAACCCTCAAAGTACACCCTGTAGCGAGTAAAACTCTAACACAGAAAATACCTCCCCAAAACGCCTCGTTGGAGATACGTCACTGCCCATTTGAGTCTTCCATTTAGTTCCGGGTACCGCCTGATGTCATGCGGTACCCGGAACGAAATGGACCAATCCCGAAGAGCTATGGCCACACCAGCAGCGGCGTGTTCCTCCTCCAGAGGTTCGAAGAACCGGCATTTCACAGACGAAAGCTTCCAAAACATTGCCCAGTTTGAGGCCGGATATGCACAGCTTGTTTGGACCGTTTGGAGCAGGGGAAGATCTGGGTATACAACCTGTAAGTTTGCATTGTTATTTGTGTATTTATCAAACAAGACTGTTTAAATGTGTAAACTGTGTTGGACTGCTAAGCCATTGACACAGTGCTAACTGTGCTAACTAAGTTGCTAGAGTTTCCATATATCAACTCTAATATCAGCAGATGGCCTTGCATACATGTATCTCATAGCAGGAGAATGTCTGCATTCACACACAAAATACCTATTGACAGTATACTGCGGGTGATTTGCCGGTCAGTCGCGAAACGTAATTACATTATAGCTGGCGTAGCGATCTAACACACGGAGCTTGAGCTAGTTTTGGTCAGAAAAACATTTTTGTGATGCTACGTTGCTAGCGTTTAAATATATCAACTACAATGTCAGCAGATGGCCTTACATGTTTGTCATGGCAGGAGAATGTCTGCAGTCACACACGGAATACTCATACAGTATACTCCGGTTTACCGTACATTGTGACCGTACATATACTGCATGTAGCTAACGAGGCTAGCTGTATGCTAGCGCAAAACAATGTATTCATGCAAGTTACATTGTATGGTAGCAGAATACCCGTATACGATTGCAATTATAAACACGTTATTGCTAGCCTAATATGAACCACTAGCTTTTGTTCATAGTAGTTTTATTACACTGCATTATAGTTGCCTTTCCTCCAAGCTAACGTTCATATCGTGTTAGCTACCAAGGTAAACAAAGCTAGGTTAGCATATTAGCAGGCAAGCTGTTCATTACACAACTACTACTAACGAATCTAAAACAACTAAGTTTCTCTAATATTTTGTGATTTGCATTTGATTTCGTCCAGCCAGATCCTGGCGGACAATCCATGACGGGGAAGGGATTCTACTACTACTGAGGCGTCGTGCTAAAAGGCACCGCACCGCACCGGCTGTGCGCAGGCAAGAGGAGGAGGAATGGATGATATACCGTGTATATATGTATATTTATGTTCATTTTGTACATTTCTAAAAATAAAGTTTAATGGAAATACTTAGTAGGCCTATCCTTTCTTCCCTGAATTCATATATAGCAAACCATGATTTGATTTCTCATCAAACAGTAGTAGTTTATAACGGGTAAAAATAACTTACTCTTTGTTATGAGAGTAGCTCGTAGGCCACAACGGAAAGACAAGGAGACATACACGAGTTTACAAAACCACGGCACATTTATTGTGGTAAATGCAAAGATAGGTGGTTGAGAGGATCGCAGAGTTAGTCTTCCTGCAGCCGCTTTGGAGAGAGACTGGGGCCGTAGTGTCCGGAGGTGTCCGTGATCGTGCTGATTAGCCTCTTCAGCTCCACCCCATCGTAAGACAAAGGCCCTGGGGCCGTCACACTCTTCTATAACAACAGTTAAAAATATATATGTATATAAAATATACCGCTGTACCGACGCCATGATAAGACTGATGTTACGCTGAGAGCAGCCGGGAAAAGCACTGACATGGGCGCAGCCTCTCTGGTGGTTGACTAATCAGAACGAGTGGCCGAGCTGACCAATCGGAGCACACTAGGCTCACAGGGAGGGGGGGGCAAGAGCTCCAACGAGTCGTTTAGTGGAGAAAGTGAATACTGCTGAATACACATGCTTGACAGAGATGCTGTATGCGAAACCAATGTGAGTTTGGAAAATTGCACAGTATAAATCTATTTTAGTATACCTCAACAATGTAATTATGATCAGTGGAAATGGCCATGACATGGGCCCTTTAACATGAAGTAACATTAAGTAACCCAAAATGTTAAACAGTAGAGTAGTAGTCATATTTCGTGAACCCTTTGAAGAGTACTGTCACCGGTGTGATCATTCTATAATACACAATTTAAGCCCGGGGGAGAAATGCTAACGCTAACGCTAGCATCGACAATCGGCGATCTTTTCTACTTCATGCTATCTGCACAAATGGTTGAAATTAAAAAGACCAGGCAGTTCAGAGAGAATCAAAGGAAGGCAGGCAGGCAGCTTTGCATGACATTCTTCAGGACGTGTTTCATTGTGGTGATAGTGAGGATAGTCAATCGTTTTGTTGACAAGACAGTAGTGACGGCCATCTTGGTGACATGTGTTGTTGACCAGAGATGTAGTTCATTGAGCGTTTCACACAAACAAATGTGTTACTTCACAGTTTTACGACACATTTTATTTTTTTTGACTTGCAAAATTATCTTTTAAAATTGACAAACATCATATGTGCAATTCGTGGCACAATTCAAACGGGATCGAAAGATAATCTTTCTCTCTCCATTGACTTCAATTCATAATTTTTTCGAAAAAAGGTCCCATGGAGGTCCACCGGAAGGGGAGGGACTTCGCCACTCTATAGAGTGGCGAAGTCCCTCCCCTTCCGGTGGACCTCCATGGGAGAGAAAGAAAGATTATCTTTCGATCCCGTTTGAATTGTGCCACGAATTGCACATATGATGTTTGTCAATTTAAAAGATAAATTTGCAAGTCAAAAAAAATAAAATGTGTCGTAAAACTGTGAAGTAACACATTTGTTTGTGTGAAACGCTCAATGAACTACATCTCTGGTCAACAACACACTGACTGACTGCCTTTTGTTATGTTTGTTTCTACTCCTGTTCTTTTTAAAGCGACCTTGGGTCTCATGAAAGGCGCTATATAAATCCAAGTTATTATTAATACATCATTGGAACGGTAAGAATCTCAGCTACAACACTGACTAAAGCCTTCCCATCTCCAGTATGCCTACATGACAAGCATTTTTATAATATACAGTAAACATATCTTTGACTTATTGCAAAATTATAAAATGAAATTCACCCCTGCTGTCATTCTGGCTTTGACTGTTCAAATGAGATGTCAACCATCAAAATGGGGTAAGGGGTTCCAGAAATACTGTGCAAAACACATCGGCCAATTTTGACCGATAATAGTATGGGAAGGGGGGTATGACCGAACGCAAGAGAAGAGACAATCATCAAGCCAGATACCAAGGTATTTACAACAGGCAACCACTTCAATTACTTTTCCTTTATGGTATTGTTATTTGGTTTTTATTAGTGCTTTTGTCGTTTTGAAGGAAATTAAAATACTGTATTGAGTTGGTTTCTTCTGTTTTGGAAGCCTTGTATATCTTTTTCGTCTTGTTAGAAATACCCCATGGTAAAACTGTGTTCTAGCAGCAGTTAAAGAAGCTTAGTTTGCTGTCTTAGACTGCCAGATGTATTAAGATGGTTTGTTCACAATTTACACATAAAACCTAAATGTTCATCTGTTTATTGTTCTTCCTTTATATTCAAAGCATGTTGATTGTCTATTGGCTATATCTTGACATAATGTTAATTTGATCATACTTGCCATACATTTATTTTAATTGATGCGATTCCTCCAAAGGTTTTGTAATAGACCCCTAGTACTTTTAATTTATAAAGTAATAATACATGTGATAATACACTCATTAGTGGCCTGACTGGCCCTCCTAATTTGTTCCTTAATGACCCCATGATGTGATTATGTATATCTTAAAACCTTTAACAACTATATTTAGATGTTCACAAATATCTACATTTATGTATAAAATACATGTGTAGCAGTTAGACAAACATAATCAATAGATTATCTCATTAATACCTATTTTATATATTAAAAAAAAGTTTACTAAACCACCGTTTGTTGACAAAATGATTTGGGTTGAAAGTTATACTGTTGTGTCTCAAACGGATAGACTAGGTTATTAATTTATTTGCCTAATAGTTGCTTAAAATGCTACAATAACATTTGCAATTCGTTTTTAATCTGCCATGTACGGTAATGTCTCTCAGCCACCGTAGTGTCGTGTCAGGTGGGCGTGTCGTGTAGGGGGCGTGTCGTGTAGTGTCGTGTACTGGCCGCGGCCGCAGCTAGATCATATTGCACTCTATAACACTTGACAAACCTGTTCTGTGTAGCCGGACTTCCGGATTCAAAAGGGCGTCCAGTAGCTTCTGTTGTCGCTGATTCTCCTTTAAAGTTGACTCCAGTTCCTCTGCTATCGTCCTCTCGAACAGCTCGAATATCTCCTCAGCAGCTGCAGTGAGCCGCTCGTTGACAAAAGCTCTCAGCGTTTCAACTTTAGACATGTTTTTATCAAATCACAGCAACTTTTCCTCCAGTGAAAGCTGTGTTGCTAGGCTACGTTCTCGTCCGTCTCGAGCTAGAAAGCTAACATCCTTAGCTTCGTGGGGGAGATATTCCAGATATTTCTTAAGCAATAAACACCACATACTCCATTAAGATAGGTGTGTTTTGACGGTTCCCCCCCCCGCAAATAATACAGTTTGGTCTCTGCAATGAACGCTGTGTAGTCAAGTTCCGTCACCGTCTATGTGGAGCTAGCGCGCTAAGCTAACTTCCGCTAGCATTCTTAACTCCATGGATTTTTGCTCAATTCCAAACCGCCACCTACACACTACCCCTCAGTTTGCGTGTTCTCGCAACATTAAGTGCTGTTCCAAACCAACGAGTGATGAGGGGGAGTGGGTTATAACCTATAGTTATAACTTATAAAGCCCTTCAACAGCGAGTCTGCATCACCTGCTGCTCCCATGGATTTGCTCCATCTGAAAGGACTCACCGCTGGGTGTGTCCGTCAGGAAACAAGCTGCTTTCAAATAGTTCCGCCAAACAAGATAGACATGTAGGCCCAACTCCAAACCACACCCTACCCACTCCCACTCGAAACTCACAGCTAAATGAGTCTCCCTCCTATCAGATGGAGGGTCTAAAAACAGCAGCAAGCTTTGGGACAAACTCCTCTCTCTCTCTCTCTCCGGCATCTCTTGGACAACAATTCTAAATTAATAACTAAAATAAAAATAAAACTCCAAAAATCTTTAATTTAGTTTTAAGCCTGATGTTTATAAGCTTCTTAGTTTTTGCAACAGTCTATAAATATACACAACTTTATAATAAAATGCACACATGTACCTTTTTCTAGACTAAACACAATCCTAAGTTTAAAAAAGATGAGGTTTCCATGAAGCTATTAACATTGGTATTACAATTTCAGATGAGAAAGCAACACATTTGAAATAATATGGAATTTAACAGTTTACAGAGGACTTCTGCACCAAAACAGTATTGTTCTTAAATACAACTAATAGTTCAGACTTCAGACAGGCTGCCCTCCATTTTGAGGACGTAGCCATGAAGGCTCCGAAACCAGTAAAGGGAAAAAGTTCACATTTATTGGACTCTCGGATGTTTAGTTTTCCTGATATAACAGTATATAACTGACTAAATAATAATAGAGCCTGGTTTTAACACTCACCCTGTTGTTTTCCTCCTGCTCTGTCGAAGAGAGAAATGGTATGGCAAGCCGATTTAGCTTTTATTCAATTCTGGAGGATATCAAAAAATCTATTCTTAGTAGTAATAATGTTTATTTCTGATATCAAAAATGTAATGTTAACTAGTTAGAATGTGAATTCTTGATATCAGAAATTCTATTTGTATTTATAACTAGTAACAATTGAATTCCTGATATCAAAACAATTATTTTTTAACTAGTTCGAATTGTATTTCTGATATCAACAATTGGCATTTCGACTAGTTGAAATGTAATTACTGATATCAGAAATTGGTATTTGAACTAGTTCAAATTCCAACTCCCATTTGAAATGAATGAGAAAAACGATGCAAATCTCATAGTTAAAGGTAGGAATGGAGAAACCAGCTCGAGTGTGCTAGAATTTGAAAGTACACAACCGAAATAAATCTGCCCCTTCCTTCAGACTTCCTTACAGAGCCCCTACTCCAACACACACGAACGCACACATGACCAATGAGGGCACGAGATAAGTTTGTGCACAAGATGGAAGGCTGACAGGCAGGTAGGCCATCCAGTTATTTAGCCGGGCCGGCTCAGATGATTGGTCGTGCTTTTTACAGTACTACGGCTTCCACAGATGACATGTTTTGTATGTATTTATTGTCAAAGCTTTTCATATATTCACTGCTATCGGGATGTTAAGAGCATTCCATGGAATATAACAAAAAGTGTTTCTGAAGTGAATTACCTACCCCACCTTTAAAATCGCATTTCTGATATCAGAAATACACATTACAACTAGTTACAATTTAATTTTTGATATCAAGAATTTGCATTCTAACTAGTTAAAATTCAATTTTTGATATCAGAAATAAACATTATTAGGCTACTAGTAAGAATAGATTTTTTTTTTTATCCTCCAGAAATGAATAAAAGCTAAATCGGCTTGCCATAAAATGAACTTCTTACTTTCACTTTCAAAGTCCCTCCCTTTTGCAGCTCCTCCCTTTGTTTTTAACAACAAAACTGTTTCCCCTCACTTGCTCTCAGAGTTACACAGCTCCAAGAAGACGTTCCTGGAAGCTAGATATAGATAACTAAATACAAATCCAGTTTTTGATATGAAAATGTGTTTTATCCTCTCCTTTGCTCTCTTATTTACACCCACTTTGTATTTATTAGGTGCTGTCAATGGATTCATTTCTCACAATAACAATAAAAAACAAGCTGAAATCCTTTGAAGAGGTAGAAAGGGACTCCGTTTATTGAAAGTGGAAACAAATCAACATATAAAAATCTCAGAAATCACAGGAAACAAATGTACAGTGACTTCAACTCAGATACATTCTTTGCAAGTCAAACTCTCTGGGTTTTCTTTTCAACAACGTTCTCCAAGTCAACCGGCCGTTTAAAGTTGTACTTTCAGGTGTTTTCAGAATAAAATATGAAAACATTAGATCAAAATGTCTGCAGGACAGCACTGATTCGATAAGAAAGCATTTCAAAATGATGCCAAACTATTTTACGTTTCATTTTAACGCTATTTAAGTGTTTTTTCAAGACTTGCAGACACCCTGATTTAATTTGTAGAGTTGTCATTTTTCATAAGATTCTTTTTCCAGATACATTTAGCGAATAATCAGTAAAGAAAAATGTAAATAACCAGAAGGAATCAGATGTTTATCCTCTGAAGCTGGGGGTTAAAACAGATTGTACTCGGGTAATAAACAACACACCACAGAACATATCATGCTCTCCGGGAATGTCAAACAACACACACAAGGTTCAATCCCACTGCACACACACTTAACATTTGACAACATATACAAAGAAGGGGCCCTTTGAGGACATAAGGCCTCAAGAAAAGACATTCATATGAGCACATTTGTTCTTAACTGGCCTGTTATTCAGGAGATTTCATCAACAGAGCTTGTTTTACCACTTAAAGGTGGGGTATGTAATTTTGGAGAAACCAGCTCGATTGCGCTGGAATTTGAAAGTACACAGCCGAAAAAAATCTGCCCCTTCCTTCAGACTTCCTTACAGAGCCCCTCCTCCAACACACACGAACGCGCACATGACCAATGAGGGCACGAGATAAGTTTGTGCACGAGATGGAAGGCTGACAGGCAGGTAGGCCATCCAGTTACTTTAGCCGGGCCGGATCAGATGATTGGTCGTGCTTTTCACAGCGCCACGGCTTCCACAGATGACATTTTTTTATTGTCAAAGCATTTAATGTATTCATTGCTTTTCTGGATGTTAAGAGCATTCCATGGAATATAACAAGTGTTTCTGAAGTGAATTACCTACCCCACCTTTAATTTATATTATTTGTAGTTAAAATTCCCCAAATCAGGGCAAAAAAAGAAGAATTAAAGTCTGGAGCAACGCTAATAGCATGTGAGGCTGTATGTAAACCCAGCTAAATGCTAACATGCTTATGTTTACCATGGTATTAGTTTAGCGTGTTAGCATGATAGCATTGGCAAATTCGCAATTAACATCAATTCTTTTGGAGATCTTTAGTCAAAATCTGAAGTATTAAACAAATAAATCCCAACGATTGATCAATATTTCTACCCGCAGAGCTATGGCTAATAGAAATACCATTAGCTTCAATAATGCTAAATACTGGAGTGTGTTGGCATGACAACTTATACAATCCTTGATGTCTGACAGAAAAACTTCACACTTGGAGTTAAAGTTTTTGTGTGATCATTTCGACCCCAAAAAATGAAGAATAAAAGTCTGAAGCAACGGTAGTAGCATGTGAGGCTGTATGTCAACGCAGCTAAAATGCTAACATGCTTATGTTTAGCATGGTATTAGCTTAGCGTGTTAGCATGCTAACATTGGCAAATTCATACTTAAAACAAAGATCTGCTGAGGCTTATGGGAATGTCATTTGTTTTGCCGTTATTTTAGACATTATTCGAAGTATTAGATCCATTTATTCTATCGATATTTCAACCCGCAGTGCTACGGCTAATAGATATACCATAGCTTCAATGATGCTAAATACTGGAGTGTTTTTGGCATGACAACTTTTACAATCCTTGATGTCTGACAGAAAAACTTCACACTTGTTTTCGAGACATTTTTCTGAATGAAACGTAAAACAGGTTGCCTTATAAAGGTTGTATTCGTCACATTTAAACACGTTATTTACGACACGTTTGTGCAGTTTTTGATGAAGACCTCAACAAACAAATAAAGACAGGAAAATAATCACTTCTGCAGAAAACCCAATTGTGCTATGACTTTCAACTTGTAGAAAAGTTGGATCTAAAGATATAAAACATTGCAGTGTTTGATTTATGATTTTTGATTTTTTTAAAACCATTGGTTCCTAAAATACTAAAAAAGGAAATTAATTGATATTAATCACTCTAAGCTTTAAAGATCCACACAGTGTGTTTTAGTGAGAAACTCCAACTGAAGGCTTTAAAACTTAAAAAAACAAACTCCACAGGACATTTTAAAGAAGGATATTTGATTTATATGGATGCAAACCAGGGTTTCTGTTATCCGACATATTTCTCAATCTCTCCGTTTTCTGTGATTCTCATCAGATTTAAATTTGGATCTTATTCGTGTTAAATAACACACACACACACACACACACACACACGCACACGTATGGATGTTAATGCACGTACAAGGACATATACACACTCTCTTTCCTCTCCCTCCCACCCACCCACCCACCCACACACCCACACACACACACACACACACACACACACACCATATTTTTTTTCAAATCCTCTAGACATTGTATTCTAACAGAAACCCTGATACAAACAGAGAGCCAGTTAAATTATAGATTATACAAAAATAAAGATCAAACCAGAGCAGCTATAGTCAGAGAAGTTGTTTCCTCACTTAGTAATGTCTGTCGGCAGCAGCTGCTTTTAGAAAATCCAGCATCTTCACGAGCAAATCAACAAAAAAAAACCTTCAGACTCGGGCTGAACGATTTGGAATAAATAACCAACTATGATTATTTTGACTGATATTGCAATTGTGATATGATTTATGATATTGGAGGGAACCTCATTGTAATATATATTAAGTTGAATGACTACTTTGATTTTTCTAAAGGGGCTTTATTCTGCTCTTCCTCTCCTGGGACATGTCTCCATGCTTTGATGTTCAAAAGCTCTTTATTGTTCTCATACTACCTGTGCTGCAGCACCTCTTTTCACCCTCTGTCTGAAACCAGAGCTGCTCTGATTGGTTAGCGGGCCGGCTCTTTTGTGATTGGTCAACCAGCTTAGAGATGTCCCGCCCCTTAGCCTATCACGTGCAATGTGTTGGAGCTCAAGCCAATAGGAGGGTGAATGTTCTATAGTCAGGGGTGCACATAACTGGTACGCAGGTACGCATGCGCGGCAACAATCTGAAATGCGTACCGTCACTTGTGTCACAAAGCGCAACGTAAATGTGAAGCTTTTCCAGAAGGCGGTTAGTTCACCGGACGACAGAGTCGGTCTCCGTGTGCACAGACAGGGCTGCTGTTAACGTCGGTCTGTACAGCAGCCCTGCGCTAAAACAGCTGATCACAACGTTCACACGCGCCGCGGTCACGAAGCTCTGTACTCTACTGACGCCACCCCCCCGTTGACAATCGCGAAGCGGTGTACTCCACTGACGCCACCCCCCCCCCCCCGTTAACAATGGTCAGAAGTTGGAGTACCAAACACTGACTCCAGGTAAGGTACTCATCTGAGGACCTCACTGAGAAAGTTGTGTGCACCCCTGTCTATAGTGATGTTAGATGTTATATAGTCATGCACACAAACCTATAGAAAACACTACAGGCAAGAGGAAACCCCCAAATGCAGAATATAGGGCCCCTTTAAGAGGATCTGTACCAAACAAATATGCAGCTCCACATTTTCCTTTTGCAGCTGCTTCCGATTTAATTGTAATAATTATTTATATCTCACACCGAACTGTGACTTTGTATTTTATACCTGTCTTATTCTATCTTAGCTCGGTACAAAATGTTTTCAATGTCATGTCACTACATTGTAATGCTTTCTGTGTTTGTACAGCACTTTGAATTTCTTGTCAATCACAATTACATCACACACTGTAATCTATGTTTGTTGATCTGTAGAGCCACAGGTGTGTTTGATATTGTGCTGTATAAATAAACTTGCGTTGCTTTACTTCATTCATACATTTTTACATATTTACCCTTATAATATTGTGCTAAATGCAATGTGATTACTGCACTGATCCAAGTTGCGATTTCCCCATAAAATGATGATGGATTGAGCAGATGATCCCCGGGTCTGAATCTGCTGCCTTTGAACACTTCCTCACATCCAGCAGCAGCGTTTGATCGTTAAGGGGGGGGGGTTAACACCTGAAGCCCCGCCCCCCCCTGACGGAGACCTCTCTCTGGGCTCTGAGTCTCGAGGCAGACCCCCTGCTGTTCTCCCCCTGATAAGATAAGATAAGAAGAACGTTATTGATCCCAATGTGGGAAATGTTTGCGTTGCAGCATACAGTACAGCGACATGGCATTTGTACAATAACAATTAAAAGACTAAAAATAAACATTCCAACATTTAAACATCTCAATAGAAAGAAAATAGCTTTAAAACAAGTAGGGACATGTTCTGGTCTCCTCTATTGTTTTGTTTCCTTGTCTCCTACCTCCTTAATGTCTTCTCACTTCGTGTCCTTCCTCCCCTCACTAGCCCATGTTCTATTCTCTTCCTTGTCTCCTTCCTTGTCTCCTCCCTTGATTCCTCTCCTTGCTTCCTCCTATCTGCTTTCTTATTTCCTTTCCGATTTTCATCCCCATTCGTCCCATAGTCTTCTTCGTTTCCTCTTCTCTTATTTTGTTTCCTTTCCTTACTTCCTCTTATCTACTGTTTTGCCAGTCTCCTCCCTCCCTTGTCTCCTCCCTCCTCTCCTCCATCCAGGTTCAGATCCAGGGCTAGTCTCCTCTCTTGTTTCCTAATCTGTCCTTTTTGTTTCCTTCTCCTCCAGGAAGTATATTGGACTGTATTATTGTAATATGCAGGATGACCTTATATATAACCCATCTTTAATTCTATTTTTGTTATACCTTTGTTATTTACATTATCAGTGTTATTATTGATTTGATTTCTATACATTTAGTTTTTCATATTCTCATGTTGACATTTTAGGATATGAGACTTAAACATGTTGTGAGCCCTTGTTAAAGAAAGTGTTCAAGTGGAGGACGATTGTATGTAAAGGGGAATGTGAGAAAATAACTAATAATCAGAGGTGGGAAGTAGTGGAGTACAAATACTTCGTTACTGTACTTAAGTACATGTTTCTCGTATCAGTACTTTACTCCACTACTTATTTTTCTGACCACTTCTTACATGTTGAACCCAAATACCTGTACTTTCTACTTCTCACATGTTGAACTCAAATACCTGTACTTTCTACTTCTCACATGTTGAACCCAAATACCTGTACTTTCTACTTCTCACATGTTGAACTCAAATACCTGTACTTTCTACTTCTTACATGTTGAACCCAAATACCTGTACTTTCTACTTCTCACATGTTGAACTCAAATACCTGTACTTTCTACTTCTTACATGTTGAACACAAATACCTGTACTTTCTACTTCTTACATGTTGAACCCAAATACCTGTACTTTCTACTTCTTACATGTTGAACCCAAATACCTGTACTTTCTACTTCTTACATGTTGAACACAAATACCTGTACTTTCTACTTCTTACATGTTGAACCCAAATACCTGTACTTTCTACTTCTCACATTTCCCAAACAGGCTGGTTCCTTTAGTTTGAATGTGTGTTTGGTGGCGTGATCATTATTATTTAGAGTCATTGCGTGCCTATTGATTTGAACACGATCCGTGTATCCATCATTTCCTGGTCTTCTCTAAAGAAGAGGGACCAATGAAACGTTGTCATGTTGCCGTTGTTCAGCATGGAAACATTCATTAGCTAACAATGACATTATTGTTCTATTAATATAAAGGGAGGTCAGGTACTCTTTAAAACAGCTGCTAGTTATGGGTACTTTTTACTGAAGTACATTTCAAAGCCCTCTTTACTTTGACTTGAGTAAAGAAGTTTAGTCAGTACTTCTACTTTCACCAGAGTATTTTTAAACACGAGTGTCTACTTCTACTTGAGTAAAGGATGTGTTTACTTTTGCCATCTCTGGTAATTGACGGACAGCTCGTCAGACGGAGAACTCGGCCCCCCCCCTCCAGGAGCGGCGGGGCAGCAGGGTTGGTAGTTTGAGTCCGGCGAAGGGGTTGATCCACCGCAGAGAGGGCGGCCCCCCCCCAAAGACAGAGCGAAGCCCCGCCCAGCGAGTCTGACGCTCCCAGGTGGGCTTCTCGTTCTTCAGACGCTCGATCTCCTGCACACACACACACACACACACAGAGAGAGACAGACACACACACAGAGAGAGAGAGAGAGAGAGAGAGAGACAGAGACAGAGACAGAGACAGAGACAGAGACAGAGAGAGAGAGAGAGACAGAGACAGAGACAGAGAGAGAGGGACACACACACACACACACACACACACACACACACACACACACACACACACACACACACACACACACACACACACACACACACACACACACACCACACACACACACAACACACACACACACACACCACACCACACACACACACACACCACACACACAACACACACACACACACACACACACACACACACCACACACACACACACACACACACACACACACACACACACACACACACACACACCACACACACACACACCACACACACACACACACACACACACACACACACACACCACACACACACACACACACACACACACACACACACACACACACACACAAACACACACAGTCAATGGATATCTTTTTCAATTTAAACAGTAAAAATTGCCTTTTTTTGGGGACATGTCATTCCGTGCTCACCGTCTCGTCGTTGCAGATGGAGTGCAGCTGAGTGCTGAACATCACAGCGGTGAAGGTGAAGAAGAGGAGCGACTCCATGCAGAGGAAGATCATCAGAAGCATGGTCACCGGAGGAGAGAAATCACTGCACTCTGGCACGGAAACACACGGTGACATCAGACGACCATTGTTCAAATAACTAATATACAGAACAGTGAATAAAGAGGAACAGAGTCTGTGCGCTCACTTTTCACATCGACACAGACTCAAGGTTTTAAACCTGAACTGAGACTATTGCACCTTAAATAGTACAAAAATGAACAACTACATTCTACAAAATGAGTGTGTATGTCTTCGCCTCGGACATCTCTCTGGGCCATTTTCATTTGCTTCTCAGTCTCTTCACACATATTTCTTTACATATTTATTAGAAAATCACCAACGAACACTTTTGAGCATTTGCAGATTATATAAAACATTTCCTGATTCTGGTCAAATATAGTTCAAAATGAGTTCTCCCAGATAATTACAAGATGTGATTTATCTAAATATCCCTTCTTATTTCAAGAAATCTAACCAAGCAAATGTTCACTTGTTCTATTGGCAGATTGTTGTACTTATTTCAAGTGAAAGCAGCTTGTTTTCATTATTGTTTAAAGGTGGGGTAGGTAAGTTTGAGAAACCGGCTCGAGACACACTTTTTGTTATATTCCATGGCCCGGCTAAAATAACTGGATGGCCTACCTGCCTGTCAGCCTGTCAACCTGTGCACAAACTTATCTCGTGCCCTCATTGGTCATGTGCGCGTTCGTGTGTGTTGGAGGAGGGGCTCTATAAGGAAGTGGCAGATTTTCCCCGGCTGTGTATTTTCAAATTCTAGCGCACTCGAGCCGGTTTCTCCAAAATGACCTACCCCACCTTTAACTTGTTTTTGGAGCAGCATTTGTTTCAGTGTGTGACGTTTGTATTTAGTTTTTGTCTTTGCTTGCTTTGTACAGCCCTTTGAGGCCTTTCTTGTGATTTGGGGCTATAATACATGTTGATTTGATTTGTCTCATAAGTGAGAGATAAAGTCAAACTGTAGTCAGAGTGAGCAGCAGGGTTCAGGACTCACCGCTCCACTGCACTTTGACGCAGGTGATGAACTGATAGCCGCAGAGAGCCAGAGCGTGACTGGAGATCACAGCGATGTACATCTGGAGGAAACGTTCACACGGTGTTAACATCGCACAGTCTGAGGGGTCAGTTTCAATCAGTTACAGGGTTTGACATGAAAGAAATTGGGTGCTATGCAGAAAAAGTGAGAGGCGAAATCACAAAAGATGGATTTTGGCCCGTGGACGCTCCATAAATAATGCAGCACTTGCCGGGGAGGAGCTTCAAGGTGCAGTTAAAAAATATATATTAAAGGTATGATATTACATTAAAATCACAGTGATATCGTTTTGCAGCTAAATGCAATTTGCACTTTTTTTTGCAAAGGTCGAGTGATGACATTAGTTGACTGTTTGTTTATACCAGCGGTTCCCAACCTGAAGGCTTTGCAAGTGGGCCGCCAAATAATTTGCAAAACATTATAATTTGTGTGGAAACATTTCATTATTACGATTTATTTTGTATTTGAACCTCTTTTCCTTTCTCTTTCTCGATCCTCCTTAGCAACGGCCATTACTGTCCTTGTCTGTTCTACTGGATTAACAATGTGTCACATGTTCTGAATCGACCAATCAGAACCGAGTATTCAACTAAACCGTGTAATAAAAATGTCTGTTTGTTACTGATGAGTCACACACACACACTCACAGCCAGGCAGAGAAAAGATAAGGCTGAGTGAGTGTGTGTGCCGTTACGTCACTATACCCGTCACGTCACTATACCCGTCACGTCACTATACCCGTCACGTCACTATACCCGTCACGTCACTATACCCGTCACGTCACTATACCCGTCACGTCACGTCACTATACCCGTTACGTCACTATACCCGTCACGTCACTATACCCGTTACGTCACTATACCCGTCACGTCACTATACCCGTTACGTCACTATACCCGTCACGTCACTATACCCGTCACGTCACGTCACTATACCCGTCACGTCACTATACCCGTCACGTCACTATACCCGTCACGTCACTATACCCGTTACGTCACTATACCCGTCACGTCACTATACCCGTCACGTCACTATACCCAGGAAGAAAACAATGGAAAAAGAGAAATGTCCAACGAGGCGTTCTGGGGCAGCATAGACAGGTCTTCTCTGTGTTAGAGTTTTACTCGCTACAGGGTGTACTTTGAGGGTTTGTGACTCTGCAGACCGTTTACATGCAGAAAAACCTTCATAACACACAAGGGGACGGGTGATAACCAGAAAAGCGTGACATGGGACCTTTAAAAGATAACAGTTATATATATTTGTGCGGGTTAATCAGCCACAAAAGCAGCGCCGTCCTTTTTGTGAAAGTGTCCCTGAGAAACGTCTCTGTAGTTTTATTCTTTGTCTAAACTCTAAAACACACTTTTCTAACTAGTAAACAAAGAGCTACAGCTTTATAATCTACACACACACATTTTTCACCAGTTTTGATTCGTCAGTCGGATGAAGACTGAGTTTTTCCAAGAGCCAGGATTTAGAAAAAGGAAAATATGAAAGTCATTTCGCCATTAAACAACATTTGTAGAGATGTAACAACCCTAAAAACGAGATGTCATGTCTCAAATAAAGCATGTTTTATGGTATTTAAATAATGAATAGCCGATATGAAATAACCACATGGTAAAGCCTTTTTCTATACTGCTTTATGAATTAAATACTCGTCTAATGAGAGTATTATAGTACGTTTTGAAAAGAACTTCAGTGTTTTTTCGTAGAGAAATATATATATAGTTTATGTTTGTGAGCCATCTTAAAGGGATATTCCCCTAAAAATACGATATAATCATATAATAATAAAAATATATGGATATAAATGATAATCCTTGTAATCAATCCACAGTAATAGTTCATTGGAATCATCAGAGGCACTAAAACAAAAACCCTTCCTGTTAGAAACACTTGTGTTATCGTTGACGTGTGTGTAAATCTGTCTGAATAATACAATCAGATTAGTGTGGGGTCAAAATCATTGGATGTACTCACGGTGAAGAGGACGAAGAAGCGCTGGTTTTTCTCACCAACACAGTTATTCACCCAGGGACAATGGTGGTCCATTTTACGGATACAGCGCTTACAGATACTGCAGAAGAAGAAGGAGAAATGACATCTTTATTTCCCTAACTTAATAAGCGTCACCTCAGATGCCTCTTTGCAGGGGTGTCAAACTCAATTTCATCGCGGGCTATATAAATATATAATATAAAAAAATGTATTATATTACATGATTGCCTCTGCTTTGGATTATTATCAGAGAGGGTAATAACTTCATTATTAACTACGTCTGAAAGCAGAAGTCTAGGGCAAATAATTGCAAGTCTCTTCAGTGCGCATGTCACAAAATGAGATGCATTGTGGGACATGTAGTTTATGGGCAACGTGCTTCTGTAAAGCGGGACGTAATGCATTTACTTGAGGTCTAAATATTTGCCGTGAGTAAACAATCAAAAGGGATCTCTTTAATTAAACCGACATGATGCTGTTTTAAAAACACATCTCTAATCCCGTGTGACAAATTGTGAAAGGGCCCAGAGGCAGATGCATCCTTCTAGGAATACAATCTGGGAAGTAGTGGAGTACAAATACTTTGTTTCTGTACCTAAGTACTTTCTACTTCTTACATTTTGAACACAAATACCTGTACTTTCTACTTCTTACATGTTGAACACAAATACCTGTACTTTCTACTTCTTACATGTTGAACACAAATACCTGTACTTTCTACTTCTTACATTTTGAACTCAAATACCTGTACTTTCTACTTCTTACATGTTGAACACAAATACCTGTACTTTCTACTTCATACATGTTGAACACAAATACCTGTACTTTCTACTTCTTACATTTTGAACCCAAATACCTGTACTTTCTACTTCTTACATGTTGAACACAAATACCTGTACTTTCTACTTCTTACATGTTGAACCCAAATACCTGTACTTTCTACTTCTTACATGTTGAACCCAAATACCTGTACTTTCTACTTCTTACATGTTGAACACAAATACCTGTACTTTCTACTTCTTACATGTTGAACACAAATACCTGTACTTTCTACTTCTTACATGTTGAACACAAATACCTGTACTTTCTACTTCTTACATGTTGAACCCAAATACCTGTACTTTCTACTTCTCTCATTTTCCAAACAGGCTGGTTCCTTTAGTTTGAATGTGTGTCTGGTGGCGTGATCATTATTATTTAGAGTCATTGCGTGCCTATTGATTTGAACACGATCCGTGTATCCATCATTTCCTGGTCTTCTCTAAAGAAGAGGGACCAATGAAAACGTTGTCATGTTGCCGTTGTTCAGCATGGAAACATTCATTAGGTAACAATGACATTATTGTTCTATTAATATAAAGGGAGGTCAGGTACTCTTTAAAACAGCTGCTAGTTATGGGTACTTTTTACTGAAGTACATTTCAAAGCCCTCTTTACTTTTACTTGAGTAAAGAAGTTTAGTCAGTACTTCTACTTTTACCAGAGTATTTTTAAACACGAGTATCTGTACTTCTACTTGAGTAAAGGATGTGTGTACTTTTGTCCTCTCTGACCACTAACACTGAGGATATTTTGATTCTACATAAATAACACTTTGCAATGGACGTTAACTAAAGTGTCGGAGAAGACTAAGAGCATGCTCTGTATCCCCAGTCAGGGCTGAAGTTGCTCTGACCTGCAGTGATGCGCTCTCTCCGGTTTGATGCTGCAACATTTTGCACATTTGTAGATGATCTCGCCCGGCTTCAGCTGCAAACTCTCCACGTATTTCTTCGTGGCGTTTCCTTTCGGAACGGCTCCCTGAGGAGAGGAGGGAGGAAACATGGGCGATGAAAAAATAGAAACATCTAAAGACACTGACAAGATAAGATGGAGCTTTATTAATCCCTGTGAAATTAAAGATGCAATTCAAATGATATACAGTTAAAGTGGACCTATCATGCTATATTTGAATAATATAGTGTAGGACCATACCTATATAAGGCATATTTATACTTTTTTTTTTTTCAAAATACCAAACAGATCATGCATTTTAGCCATGCCTCATTTTGCTCAATTTGACATTTTTTAGCTCCTTTTAGCAAGGGCAGATTCAGTGAGAACAGCACCATCTACTGGCCTGGCATATGTACTACAGCGTCTCCAGCGCTTTCGAACGACAATGGCCGTGGCTGTCTCCTCCTGATTGGTGGAGTTGGCCCAATAGCCGTAGCGCCACCGTCCTGACGTCAGGACAGTGTTCAAATCTGGATCAGTTTTTATCAGATCCGTTGCAGCCCCTTTTTTAGAGATTTGGGTATGGAGGAAAATAGAGAGGGTTGTGTTTTCTGACACTTGGTGAGTTCCCTGGAACACCGGGGACACATATTCATGTAGAAAAGACGTACAAAAGTGCATTTTGCATGATAGGTCCCCTTTAAGTAACTTTTAAAATAAGAAATGACATGGTCTCTCAGTGAGCGCGATATTAGGTTCCATGTCTGTTTTCTTATGAGATAAGATGGACCTTTAATTCAGTAGTTTTAACAGCAACAGGGTGAGAATGAAAAACAGGACAGATTCGCACAGAATAAAGATAACATTACAATTATATACAGTTAAGTAACTTTAAAATAAGAAATTAGTTATACATATATACATATTAGATATATTTACATGTATGTGTGCCGGTAAACAGTTATTGTGAAAACAGCAGTCCAGCTAAATGGATGTGATAGTTATGGTTTGTGGTGAGGTGCTTTGAGAGTTAGGACCTTGAGGGCTAAATTATAACTCAGAGCTTCACATTTATTTTTGTTGCTGACAGAGTTTATTGATTTTTTATCTTCAGAGCCTATTGTACATTTGTAATGCTGCTTTAATTCTATTTTGAGATGTTTAAATTCTAGTATTGTTCATTTCTACTCTTTACTTTCTACTTATGTGCAATGCCTTGTTTTGGTTAGTAGTTGTGTTACGCTGCTGCAACGCAAACATGTCTCTTCTACATCAACATGTGTCCCCTCTTCTTCATGTCTCTTCTACATCAACATGTGTCCCCTCTTCTTCATGTCTCTTCTACATCAACATGTGTCCCCTCTTCTTCATGTCTCTTCTACATCAACATGTGTCCCCTCTTCTTCATGTCTCTTCTACATCAACATGTGTCCCCTCTTCTTCATGTCTCTTCTACATCAACATGTGTCCCCTCTTCTTCATGTCTCTTCTACATCAACATGTGTACCCTCTTCTTCATGTCTCCTCTACATCAACATGTGTCCCCTCTTCTTCATGTCTCTTCTACATCACCATGTGTCCCCTCTTCTTCATGTCTCTTCTACATCAACATGTGTCCCCTCTTCTTCATGTCTCTTCTACATCAACATGTGTCCCCTCTTCTTCATGTCTCTTCTACATCAACATGTGTCCCCTCTTCTTCATGTCTCTTCTACATCAACATGTGTCCCCTCTTCTTCATGTCTCTTCTTCATCAACATGTGTCCCCTCTTCTTCATGTCTCTTCTTCATCAACATGTGTCCCCTCTGTGGAAAGAGACTCTGAAAGTTTCAGGAACAAAGATTCTCTCTCTCTTTGTCCTGATCCATTTCTATAAAAACCTGTCTGAAAATGAGCTGATCAGATTTTGGTCACTTGATGATGTCATAACGATGTTTTGACTTGTGTAACCATGAGCCAATCAGCAACCAAGGTAACCCCCCCCCCTTATCACCTGAGTCTCCTCCTAGAGCACCATTGAGTTCTTTGTAACCAAGTCTCTCTCAGAGGGGCGTGGGGAGGGGCTCCTTATTTTCATCTAAAGTAACAGACAGAGAATCAGCACTTTGGAAACAGGGCTAAAACAGAGGGGATTATGGGTAATGCTGCAATGATCTGTTTGGTGTTTCAGCCAATCAGAGACAGGTTCTGTATATATCTGAGACCTGTGATATATTGATGAAAGACAGTATAATAGGGGACCTTTAAATCAAAAGCCTCCTCTTCCTCACCGGGTCTGTCAGCATGGCTCTCAGATGGGATGCGAGTGCCAGCACTGCCAGGCTGTTGAACAGAACCCCGTTGATCACGGCGTACCAGAAGCTCCTGGAGGGCAGCAGCATGACGAAGGTGACCACGAAGTCAGCGTAGAACACGAGGAACCAGGTGATGAAGGCGCACACTATGCCACAGCAGTCTGGGATGAACCAAAGTCTCTTCGTCTCACCGAGGGGAATCCTCTCCACCTCCTTCACATCTTGCTCCTCCTCCCCGACCAGCAGGGGGCGCTGCTGCTCAACGTCCCGCAGCCGGTGGCCTGAGGACATCCTGGAGGAAAAACAAAGTTGTGTAGTTATGAGTCAAACAACGGAAAAAATCAAGAACAGCAAATGTTGGGAAAATCCTGAATGTCCTCTTCCAATATGAGAGTAACATGATGACAAAGGTATCCCAACTGCGCGGCGGCGGAGGGGCTGTGTGTGCCTACAGAAGGTCCAGTTGTGATAGACACGGTTCGCCACTGCCATTCATGCATAGAAGGCCACACCCGGCTACACTGGCCTACACACCAAGAACAAACCCCTCTGGACCACACACGCGAACGATGACGCCTGACACCCCACAGCAACAAACCTCTTTTTCATACAGGCAGACACTGTTTCAAGAGCACTGAGCTTCAGTTTTTTGTTACACTTTATGTTCAAAGAAAGTCTGGAAGTGGGTGCAGCCAATTTTATTTTGTATTCCACAGTTTGAACATTGGAGAATCACATTTTTTTTTACATTTTTTTTTTTTTGCTAGCCAAGGTGTTTTATTTTCTGTTACTGTAAACATGTGTACACGTCTTGTCTTTCATGTAAGGGTCAATGTACTACACAAGCCCTCTCCTCACTCTCTTTCCCTCCCGCTCATCACAGTCAGTGAGATATCTCTTGCTCTGTGTGGGAGGCTGTAAGTCCTTTTCACCTTGTATTGCTCCCAACACAGAGTGATCATCCACAGCCTCCTTACTGGCCAAGTCGACTGATAAAGCAGTGAGCTTCAGGTGTTTGCGTTGTACGCCAAGAACCCGGACCCATTTCTAGTTTTGGGGAAATTAAGGGGAACATAATGTTTATTTTTTTAATCGATTATTTGACAGGGACAATGCACAGTAATGAACACTTAATACATTCAAATGTATCAAGCGTAACAGTGCCAGATTTAGCTTTGAGCTCATTTCCATCCGCAGTCCCTCACAAAAAACATTTAAGACTGGACTTCACAGTCTCCTCTGGTTTCTGACCTAGTGCAGCGTCCAGTGTGTTTTCTGTGGATGAATTCCTCTAAGGGAGGGAGGGAGGGAGGGGGGGGCAGTCCATGTAAACATTTATAAAAAAACACATACTTTTAAAAGACTTAAAATGCTCAAAACTTAAGAAATTGTGTTTATCATGAGATAAAATAAAGGCTAACGCTGTATAAGGAACTTTCCAGAACATTTAAAGTTCATGTGACACCCGTCATATATATATATATATATATATATGATACTGCGTTTGCACATTTGTTATTTGTTGCACTTTATGTTCAAAGAAAGTCTGGAAGTGGTTGCAGCCAATTTTATTTTTAATTTCACACTTTGAACATTGGAGAATCACATATTTTTTAGCTTAATGTTACATGCATTAAAAAGTACTAAGTTAAAAAAAAATTATGATATAATACAAAATAAAAAGTTACACAATTTACAAAATACACATCCTGTAGTAGTTCTTAGGATTTAGCAGCCAGGTATATATTGTACAGTTATTAACGGCATATATATATTTTGCACATATAGCACATAGTTGGTTGGTATTTAACAGCAGCCTGTCGCTGAAGGAGCTGCACAGTGAGGACAGGGAATGTAACAAAGAATGTTTATCAGATCTTAATAAAAACCTTCCAAAAAAAATAACAGTCTGTCTCTCATGTAGTCCTAAGGGTCAATGTACGCCGTAAGCACTCTCCTCACTCTCTTTCCCTCCCCCTCATCACAGTCAGTGAGATATCTATTGCACTGTGTGGGAGGCTGTAAGTCCTTCTCACCTTGCATTGTTCCTAACACAGACTGATCATCCACAGCCTCCTTACTGGCCTCACAAAAATTGTGGAGGACAAAGCAGGAGTAAATGACATGGGGCAGGTCATCCAAGTTTGTGTCCATAGGCCTTCTAAGTGCAGCAAATCTGGCCTTGAGGCGACCAAAAGCACACTCAATGACCATACGTGCACTACACAAAGTTAGCCCAAAGAACTGTTCCTGAACTGTGGCGCCACCGGTTGCATATTCCTTCATCAGGTACGGCAGCAGCGGGTAGGCAGGATCACCAAGAAGATAAATTGGTATGGCCTCCTCGTCGTCCACAATCTGTTTTTTCAGAGCAGGGATCTTTCCAGTCTCTAAGTACATGTTTAGCTTTGAATTAGCAAAGACCTGTGCATCATGCACACTCCCAGGCCACTTTACCACGACATCCATGAATCGGTACTTGTAATCACAGACGGCCTGTACATTAAGGGAATATGTGCCTTTCCTGTTGATGTAATCAGTGGGGTTGGTAGATGGCTGCTTGATTTCGATGTGGGTTCCGTCCACTGCTCCTAAACATTGTGGCATGTGATGAGCACGATGGAAGCCCTCAACCAGATCCGCGGTCTCGGGCTCAGTAAAAGGCAGCTTGATGTATTTTGGACCCAGGTGGATGGAGATCGCTCTGCATGTCTGCCTAATAATGAGGGACACAGCCGGGCGGGAAACTCCGAAGGCGGTAGCAGTCTTCCGCATCCTTCCCCCATCGCTCAGGTAATAAAGTATTAACGCAACCCTTTTCAGTGGATCAATTGGTGCCCTCATGTTTGTAGTTTGCCTTTCGATATATGGGCGCAGTTCTTCAGTCAGGGCGACGAGAGAGGCTTTGGACATGCAGAATTTCTCCCTCCATTCATCATCCACGACAACGCCATTGACAAAATTGTCCCACCAACTGCTGGTTCTGCCCGGTCTTACCCAAAACCTTCTCCTGGTCGCCCTTCTGGTTATTCCCCGCGGTGGATTTAGCAGCATGTTGATCATGTTGTTCTCCATGTCCACTTGTTGCTGATGGTTGTGGAAGAGGAGCTGTAGATTTTGCACTAACATCTGTAGCATGGTCAGTAGCGTCTGGAGCATCAAAGCAACCCTGTGATCTGCCATTGTTGTTGTTGTTGTTGGCGAAACACATCAGCAATGACGCGGGTGACGCGGGGGTGAGCAGCAGAGGTGGGGAGAGGCGGGGCTATGACGTCATCGTTATCAGGATATGATCGTATAGGGCGTACACACGGAGCCGTTTGCCCCCCCAGAGCGTTGCGTCCGCAGATCTACCCACCTTGGGAGCCGTTATCGTTATCCACTTTTCCGTGTCGGCCTCGTGTGGACGAACCGTCTATACGATAGAGAACTGTAGCGGATACAACCCGATTCGTCTCCGTGTGGCCGGGGCCTGAGGAAGTCATGCTGTTAAGGTTATTTGTATAGTTATATTTAAATCTGGTGTATATACTTGTCTTTAGCATCCTTTTTTAATGCTAAATTGTTTCTTAAAAATACTTGTTTTTTATTATACTTATACATTTCTTTTTTTACCTACTTTGCAACTTATTCTTTTAGATTGTTTCTGTTCGCACCACCAGATTACAAAAGCAAATTCCTTGTATGTGTAAACGTACCTGGCATTAAACTTGATTCTGATGCACACTTACTTACTTGAAAGCGTCTCGACTCTATAGCATTATCTCGTCTCTTCCTGCGGATCCATCGAGTCACATCGCTGGAAACAAGAATCAAAGTTTAAGCAGCGTTGGAAAAAGTATTCAGACCTTTTACTTCCATAAAAGTACTTAAACTCACTTGTAGTAAAGTAAAAGTACCTCAAAGTTGTGCTTAAGTGCAGTAATTGGTCAAAATAGGTGGTTAAAAAAAGTGATTGACATGATTAAAAATACCATAGTGTAGAAATAGAAAAAGTATATAGTATCAAAAGTAGACATTATTCAGTGTTAACCATTTCAGAATAATATGTATTGAATTACTGGATAATAACTATTGATGATGGTATGTTGCTGGAAAAGCTGTGGCATCTTCTTTTGTATGTATTGAGTCTTTTTCTATATCTATTACTACATATGTTGCTGAGTGAATTTCCCAATTGGGCTCAAGTAAGTTTTAGATAGATAGATACTTTATTTACCCCAAATTAGGACATTATTTGCAGCATTGTTGTCAAGCATTACACGAGTTAACAATATTACTACACACACACACAATACAGTCTCACTTAGCTACAGAAATATAAAGAAAGATACTACAGACACATATTAGCATTGGATTATATATAAATTACAGTTGTGCAAAGCAGCTGTTGTGCAAATGGTTGTGGGTAATATTAAAGGACAAATAGGTATGTGTTGATCATATTTAGTAAACCTAAAAGTGGAGAAATAAGTTGAATATTTACCACCTATATAGTAGTAGAATACAAGTATAAAATAGCCTGAAAAGAAAACGCTCAAGTAAAGTATAAGTACCTGAAATGTTCATATACTTAATGTGAAATCTATGTCTGAAACACTTCATTGCAAAACAAAATAAGGTCACCTAGCATAAGACGTTAGCATAACAAAGCTAGCAGCCAGCTAACCGGCTTCTAGCCTCCTAGCTGTAGATGTTAGCACGATAAACCCCCCTGTGAATAGCGTACATTTAATAACGTAGATACTGATACAAATACGGAGTTAATACGGATATAACGTATAGTGTCGTGACTGTAAATACCGTAGCATTCAGCGTGAGATAGCTAACCTAAGCTAGCTATCAGCAAACTACGGGAAGTGCGCCGGTTGTTGAAGCCGATTTTATGAATGGACGCAGTGGCCAAACCGTGGTACTACAACTTCCGTGAAGTCATTTCGGCCCAAACTGGCTTTTTCCCATTGACTTACATGGGGGGAAAGAAACGTCTGTAAATCAGCGTAAACCTTTTTTTCAGCTAAATAAACTACCTAGCACGAACTCTTTTATGACCCTTATTTAAATCATTGTGGTGTTAAAAGTTCTAAAATGCGCTGAAAGCTGAATCCAGAGGTATTTTCTCTCTCCATTCATTTGACTGACAGAGTGAAGGAGATCGGAGGCGGGGCTTAAGGGAAAACTCAACTGCGCATGCTCTATGGGCCCACATACGGGTACTCTCTGAATGTACAATTGGGCTTCTCTTTATACATCCATACTTTCATATGTTTAGCTACAAATTCTTCTTTTTAGATATTCAGCAGCTGGTGTGTTTACCGACAAAATACCGGTTATTAAAGCTGCAAGACGAGACATTTTGTGGATGGTTATTATTCCCACCTAAATGATATTAAAGCTAAATAATACATCTACTAAACAGCAACATCCAAATGAACAGAGGGTTAAAATATTGATATTCAGCTGTAGAACTTGTCTTTGTACTATTATTATAACCTGCATTACATTGACTGAGATATATCACATTTCAGAAAGTATTTATAAATCATTTTCTGGTTAAAAAGATGTTGGTTTTATAAATGAATTTGATATTTTGGCCACGATCCCATACAAATCAACACGGAAGTAGCGTTGAGCTGCTCTTTAACCGATAAAAGGTGTGATATGTACTCAAATAAAGCTATACATGAGAAGTAGTTCTTCATCTTTGACGTGTTTTCTGTTAGAAAAGTAGAAATATAGTGTAAAAACGCTGCAGATAAAGCATAAATCTCACCTCTGAGTCGAAGTTTGTTTTCATGTGTCGGTTGGGATTTGCTCTTTGTTGCCCCTATAGGCCGTGTGAGGAATTACACCCACTGAATTATACAATTATTGTAGTCAAAACCTTTTTTTACATAAATATTTTGATATTATTTTTATTGTTATTATTATATTATTTTTATTTCTGATTATTTTATGAATTTATATATATATTTTATTATTATTATTATTTTAGTTTTTATTATTTTATTTTTTTAATTGTATTTTATTAATGTTATTTTTGTGTTTGTTATTATTGCTATGATTATATATTTTTTAATTATTTATTTTTTTAATCTTTGTTATTTTAAAAATGTTATATTAACCCTGAGTCAAAATGATGTGGACCCCATTTCTACTAAGAAAATAAAAAAAAGATGCAGTAAGTCAGTCCGTGTGTCTTTGTTTAAATGTTCTTTCTTCCTTGATCATACCTATACTGCACATATTTGTATTTCTTAATGCTCTTATTGTCTTTCATTTTTGTAAAGCGCTTTGAATTGCCTTGTGTTGAAAGGTGCAGTATAAATAAACTTGCCTTACTAGTTCACTGACAGGGGGAAGAGAAGAAAAGCCAAACATTGCAGTTCAATATCGCTCGCTCGATCGCTCCAAATAATACCACCCCTTTTATGTGAACGCGCACCTAACTAGATAGGACACGGCTGGCTTGAGTGATCGAGTTGATAGCCAGCGTCGTAGGACAGTTTAGTGAGAGCGCGTTTGTTTTGGATTAGGTCAACCGGATAACTCAAAACATATCCAGGATACAGATGGGGCATCTTATTCTGGACTCCAGCATACACCTTCCTGCCTACTGCCAGCCAGTTACCTGCCTAAGACCTGCCAAAGACCAGTATCCAAGAATGTTAGGCCCTCCCACTATTCTCCAATTCCAGGGTTTAACCAGGAGATGGCGCTATATATTAAATAACTATGGCCAAACTAAGACTTAGGTTGCATTCGAATAGTCCATTTAGCTTAGGAACCTTCCTAACGGAGTGAAATGACCCGGAAGTCCCTCAGTGGCAGCCATGATAAGTGCCGTTCGAATTCTCTAAATTAAAAGGAAAGGAGGTTTCAAACTTCCTTTATAACCTCCTTTAGCTTAGGAACCACTGGACCTCCCTAACCGAAAGGAGAGGAGAAAATGCTGCCCCACAATGCCTTGCGGCCGCAGCATTTGCCGTCACACAACAGTCGGCCGTTCACGGAAACAACCGATTATGAACGAGAAATGATATCATGAAAGTTACGGTGCTTATTAAGCATTTTAAAACGTATGTGGTAAGTTGCCAAAGTGCTTTGTTTTGAACGTTCATCAGTATTATAATCAAAAAGAGAAATATGAACGTTAGTTTTTACTGAAATGATCAAATAAAGTCAACATTTCACAGTCTTTACTGAGCTGTGTGGGGTTTGTTCAACTTTTAAAAGATGTTTGAATGGTGATATACACAGTGATAGATGTTAAGGACTAACCGTTATAATAAATACATTTGTATTGATTTTAAGATCTTTTCATACAATCATACGTATTGGGATCATTTGTATTAATGTGGACCGGAGGGAGAGGGTGACAGTTTCACTTTCCTTTTTTATTTCAATTCCAACTTTGGTCATGAAGAATATGTTTCTCTGTTGTCCCCGTTCATAAAGCATAAAACAACAGCATCAGAGCACGGTGCAGAGTCTCTAGATGAGTTTACAGTAGTCCCTCGTTCTTATTAAACATCCATGTTGTAGTCCGCTGTATAGAAAACTGTAGTTTCCATAGTTTCCCCACAGCAGCAGGCGCACATTTATGACCTCTGCTGGCGCATCATAAACACGTCGGATAGTGAAAGTGCAGTCGGATTCTCTAAAGTGCCGCAGTCTCTTCTCCTAAATCCTTTTGAATTCTCCTATCCACTATCCCTTAACCCCATGACGTTTCACTCCGAGGTCAAGGAATAGACGATAGGGTTAGAACTTAGGAGCTGTTTTTTTGGAGTATTCGAACGCAACCTTAGTTTTTCACAATAGAAAATGCAGATATTATATAAAAAACTAAAGTTAAAATCTTGTTTTTAATGCCCCAAGAGCAATAACATATTGTCACAAGCTTTTTGGAAGAAAAAGACTGACCCAAGAGACCTGTAGTTGACTAATTACAGGCCTCAATAAAGTTCTGCCATTGGTTGTGAAAAACAACGGTGGACATAGTGGAAAGTGAAATTGACATTGTCGAATTTAATAAAAATACAAAATAATGTATCTGTGTACGTGTTTTACTATGTGATCTGCATGCACTTATCAAACATCTAATTAAAGAATGGTAGCTGTACCTCTCAAACAACCTAAACTAGTTATAAATGTTTATTTTAAATAAAGTCTTTATGACTCGGAATATGTTTTTTCATCTGATTTCAAATAAACAAAGTCTTGGCTTTCAGAATATTAAACTTGTTTCGGCAAATTTAGATGATAAATACAACTATGAAGCTTGTAACGGCATAATTACTTAAGCGGAGAACGGAGTAAGTAAACGTTACAGCAGGCATAACAACAGCCGGTGTTTATTTTATTATAATATATAGTCGTTTTATTATATAACTATATATGTAGTTTTATTATAATATATAGTTTTATTATAATATATAGTCGTTATTCATTTCCTATAATATATAGTCGTTATTCATTCGTTATTCATTTGTTTTAAAGCTCAATATATAGTTTTATTATAATATATAGTCGTTATTCATTTGTTTTAAAGCTCAATAAGGAAGATTGAACTTTAAACTTTCACACACGTTGACCGGCGAAAAACTGAATAGAACTTAGATAGATCACTTTACATTTCTGCGAATGAATAGCTTAGCTACTTGGCACTAAGAGTACAGATATGTCTACCCTTTATTTTCAGAGTGTAATATCTGCATTTTCTCTTTTGGTTTGAATAGGAGAAGGGCAATGGTTATCGATGGTGCTTTTAATGCCTATTGTATACAGTACGAACTGTGTGATTTATATTGCTTTTCAAATGCATATAAGCCCCCCATTTACACTGCACTTCCCCGTCAAGAAAATGAATAGCACTTAGTTAGATCACTTTACAGATCAGGTTGGACCAGCCCTGTCGCTACTCTCTGCATTTCCTACTGCAGATTAAAAAAAAGCTACAAATATGTATTTCTTAATAAACTAAATAGGCCACCATTGGTAGCAGTTCTCATTATATACTTCTCAGTAACTGCTCCCCTTAAATTAAATGTATTCTGTAGATAAATGTAAACGTTCACCATCCCCCACCCGCCTACTGTATGTTGCTTTTTGACATGTAAATGGTAACTACCCCCCTCTGAGTGAATACCTGTTGTACCTGTCCGGGGCTAAGCCCATAGGACGATGCTCTGATGTCATCACCCTCGCACATTGGTCATATGTTTACAAAAAACGATGTTAACACTTTCTCGTTCTTAATATATGCTATATTTAGGGTCGATATGTGTTGAATTTACTTTAAAATAGCAGATCACTGTGATTCACTTCTCCGCGGCTCCTCCGTGCAGAGGCCCCCCCCCCGTTGACAATTCACGAGCGTCTAACTCTCTCCCCCCTCCCCCGTCGCACCTTCTAACAAATCCCCCCCCCATACCAAAACGCTGTAACAGGATCTAGTGATGTCCAAGCAACAGAGCTTCATTTAGCATGAAATAATTATTGCACTGTATATATATATATATATATATATATATATATATATATATATATATATATATATATATATATATATATATATATATATATATATATATATATATACACATATATATATATATATATATATATACACAGTGCAATAAGCTTCTTAGTGCAATAAGAAGCTACAGGGACGTTAATCTACGTCGGTAATATTAACTTTATTTAATACAACATTTAATCATACAGCCCATGTAGTATAATATTTTACAAATGATGAATTACAGCAAACATGTGCAATATATCCATTATTACAGCTCCGTGGGCTGGCAGTAAGGCGATATGGGTCCGTTCTTATTGTGCATCCATGGGTAAAGATAAACGCATGTAGTGCTGAACACGTAACATGAACGTGCCGGGCGGCGCGGTCCCGTGGGTTAGATGCGCGTTCATAATGCAGAGGGAAATAACTCTCAGAATAACGTTATTAGCACATTTTACAACTTGAGGAACAAATGTTTTTAATAAGGGCTGTATAGTGTTCATACTGGGTAGTTTATTTAGTTTAAAAAAAATTATCCAACGATTTACAGACCGCTCTTTCCCCATGTAAGTCAATGGGAAAAAGTGTTTCCGGGCCTGGCAACCAAAAGGAAGTGTAGTACCGCCGTTTGGCCAGCACGAATATTTTCATCAGAGTCCGGCGCACTTCCTGGGGGCTTGGTCTAGACGGTCTAGACGTCAAGTGTCCTAGTTGGGTTGCCGTACGGAGTTGTGCAATATGGCGGACCATCTCGCACATGCGCACATGCATAACATCTCGCACATGCGCATAACAACATGGTGATGTTTTGTAAATGATTACATGTCTTATTTAGCACAGACTATGATCCAGACTATGATCCTATCCGTGACATATGGATCTTAACAAAGATCCGCTATACATTAGTACCAGATATACTGTACACGGACATTTTAGTGAACCAGACCAGCTGTTTCCGCCGGGTCTTCGCTTCCCGGGCATCACGTTGTTTACAAGTGTGTTCAGATGCTAAATAAAAGTTTAGCTTGTACTTTTGATACCCCGCCTCTCGGCACCACAACATCCAGTTTACTGTATTTCACATGAGTGATGTCGAACATTGAAAAGTCCTTATAAAATCTCTGTTATTAGATCAGTACTTTTCTTATATGACTATTATTGACTTGAACACTGAGAATGTATTTATTAACTTCAGACATTTGAAATATTTGAAATCAGATGAAAACAAACTGTAACGGACCCTGCCGTGTTATCTATGATTACTATGCCTTACTGTAATTCAAAACATTCAAAAGCATTAAATAAAAAGTCATGAAAGAGATAAGGATGAGAAAAGGTTTAAGGAAGTAAGCAAGGAATACAGAATGTTTCGTTACGTAACTTTGTTGAGAATGTGGCCATGTAATACACGGGAAAAATAACACCCATCCTGATCGTTTCAATGAAGTTGAATACAGAATATTCATATTTGTCAGTGATTTCATGTCAATTCGGCGAACATAAACAATGATGATGATTAAATTAGGATTAAAAATCGGGAGAGCCGGCTCGTTCGTTTTTTTCGACTAAACAACATTATTTTGTTAAATAACAACATGGTGATGTTTTGTAAATGATTACATGTCTTATTTAGCGCAGACTATGATCCTATCCGTGACATATGGATCTTAACAAAGATCCGCTATACATTAGTACCAGACATACTGTACATGACTCCAGTGTGGAACCCCACTGCACCCCCTGGTGGATCAATGATCCATTGCAGCTGGCTTCACAATAATTACATTTATTTATCACGGGGGCGGTATCAAGTCAGACTGGGGGCCGGCCGGCCATCACGGACCGTGCACGAACCGATCACGACCCTCGCGTTTTAAACTGTCCAAAATAAGACGCTCCATCTGTATGTTGAACTAGATTCGTAGTATAGGCCTCAGGCTAGCCGTTCAGCATAAGTTATCTAGCCCACTAAGAAGTGAACCAGCTTCGTAGGACCGGAAATCCCTGAAGTTAGCTTGCTAAACGAAAATCCTGATTCGTAGTACAGGCCCCTGGCCACTGGTCCGGAGCAGGGGCCTATACTACGAAGCAAGATTTTCGTTTAGCAAGCTAACTTCAGGGGTTTCCGGTCCTACGAAGCTGGTTCACTTTTTAGCAGGCTAGATAACTTATTCTGAACGGCTATCCTCCGGAGCAGGATAGGTTCCAGGATAAAAGCACTGCCTGCTGACCAATCAGAGCTCAGTGTGCGGAGTTTAAAGGGATCAATTAATATGACAGGAGAAAGGAAATACAGTTTAAACTGCCGTTGCAGGAAAGACGGCCGGCCAAAATCACCGACTGTGTGAACGTGAAAATGAATAGAATATCACCTCCCATCTTCAGAGCAATCTGACTATTATAACATTAGCGTTAAGAAAGCTTAGTTAAATATCTGCCACAACATAAGTAACCGGATCAAAGTAACATTACGTAGCCTACAGTCCGCGGCACTGTGAGTGCAGATGGCGATGTGTCCCATTATCATTCATATCATATCACATCATAATGTATCATATATTTCCTTATTTGAGTCAGCTTCTTGAGCCGTATCTGGCCGTGCAACACTCAGTGTCAAATACTGTATGCAGAAGTATTATTTTAAGCAACACATTAAGTTGACGAAACACTCGAGTCAAATGTAATTAAAGTCAGATCCACTCGTGTCTTGGACGGGGCAGTGATTTCATAAACCTGTTAATGTACGCATTCAAACACTTTTTCTTTTACCAGCTGTATTCACCTTGCAGGTGCAGCTATGTGGCTTTGATCCTGGATAAAGTGTTTAAGTCATGGATGTTTAAGGTTTAACGTCTTCATATTTGACTAATATTAGTTGACTTTTCATTCAGGAAGTATATGACGCGCTGCGCTGTCAGTACGCTTGTCCATGTTTGTGATTGGTCGAACACTCCAAATACAACCCCTTTTATGTGAACACGCACCTAACTAGATAGGACACGGCTGGCTTGAGCGATCGAGTTGATAGCCAGCGTCGTAGGACCGTTTAGCGAGAGCGTTTTTTTTTTGGATTTAGTCAACCGGATAACTCAAAACATATCCAGGATATGTTGAACTAGATTCGTAGTATACCCCCAGATCAGGAAATCCAATCCAAGCTTTAATCTGGATCAAATCTTCAGAACGGGTAGTTCAAACCGACAACACAGGATTGGGATCAGCTTGATCCCAAAAAACTGGATTATCCTGATCCCACCAAATATGTTTTAATTTAAATAAGATGGCAAAGTTTGTTAACTGAAATAATACACAATTTTTAGCCTTCATGGCAAATACATTTTATTTTTCCATTTTTACTCACGTTTGTGGTGGCCTATTTTGTTTTCAACCAAATATTGATGACAAAAATGTTTATGCTCATAAAAGTATCACAAATGTAATTTAGATTAAAGTAAAAATCAAAACAAAACACCAGAGACAGGCCTCACACAGAGACACGCCGCACACAGAGACAGGCCTCACACAGAGACAGGCCTCACACAGAGACAGGCCTCACACAGAGACAGGCCTCACACAGAGACACGCCGCACACAGAGACAGGCCTCACACAGACACAGGCCTCACACAGAGACAGGCCTCACACAGAGACAGGCCTCACACAGAGACATGCCGCACACAGAGACATGCCTCACACAGAGACATGCCTCACACAGACACAGGCCTCACACAGAGACAGGCCTCACACAGAGACAGGCCTCACACAGAGACATGCCGCACACAGAGACAGGCCTCACACAGAGACATGCCGCACACAGAGACAGGCCGCACACAGAGACAGGCCTCACACAGAGACATGCCTCACACAGAGACATGCCGCACACAGAGACAGGCCGCACACAGAGACATGCCGCACACAGAGACATGCCTCACACAGAGACATGCCTCACACAGAGACAGGCCTCACACTGAGACAGGCCTCACACTGAGACAGGCCTCACACAGAGACAGGCCTCACACAGAGACAGGCCGCACACAGAGACAGGCCGCACACAGAGACAGGCCGCACACATGCAGCCAGAGGAGAAGGAGAGAGCCCACTGCAGTCTTCCTCAGGTCCTTTATGGAGGCCCTGATTGGGGATTGGGAGCACCTGGGGGAGAGGCTGCACCTGGAGACAATCAGGGAGAGAGACACACACACAAAAGCACACACATCCAAGCACCAACTGCGGCACGTAACAGAAACATATACAGCAATCTTAATATCTATGATCAGCTGATCCAAGAGGTTTTAAAATTGTGTATAAAGCCTGAGAAGAACCAAAGCTGTCAGACAAATGTAGTGAGGTAGAAATATACAAATGGAAATAGTCAAGTACATTTTTTTAAGCTACTTTACTTAAGTTGAGAACTAGTGAAAACTGTTCTTCAGTTAAAACATTTGTAAAAAAGACAAATAACATTTCCCTCGTTTGTTAAACCACTGCCGCCTAATGTTTAATTATCAGATATTGTTGATTCTCCAAGTGTCGTGTTCTTTTATTCCATGAAAGACAAACAACTTCTAAGTTCAACTATTTATTAAAAGAGAGCAACAGATATATATTTCACTTGGCCAAGGACTCCGTCAGGTCAAAGAAATCACAGGCAGCAAAGCTGTAATCTGTAACCACTATATCCATCAAAAAGCCTTGAACCTTGTGCGTGCATATATTTTATTATTCAGGGCGCTGCCCGTACATTTATGATTGGTTGAGACTAGAAGGGGAGGACCGTGGTTTAGACTTTGGCCTCCCTTGTTGGTGCACAGACTTGGACAAAGTCTCTTGGCAACACAAACTCCAATCAGCATTCGGCCGGCCGGTGAAGGTTCCTCCCTACTCTAGTCACGCTATCCTACGTAATTTGTTTTGCTAAAGCTTCTGCAATAGATATTGGGAATCTTCCATTATACTAGTTCCCAGTTATGCGTAGGCGAGGAGCTCACACTGTTCAAGGCCAGGGCGATCTCCTGTTCTCAATAACTCTTTGTCTCCACAGTGTCTGCACCAGGGGGGTATACTACGAATCTAGTTCAACATATCCTGGATATGTTTTGAGTTATCCGGTTGACTAAATAAAAAAATAAAATCTTGCTTTGTAGTATAGGCACCTGGTCTAAATGCAGCTAAACTTTCTTCTAAGACTTTTCCCTTCGTTTAATATCCAACCCATCAGAACCTGGGATTGATGATTGTGTCTATTTATTCCATCGTCATAGCAACATCTCATGAGCTCAATAAGCATATAATGTAATAATAAGAATCAACCTTGTAATGTTATATACAAATAGACTCAACACAAGTAACTGTCAATACATTTTGTACCAATATACTGTAATTAAAGCATGAATCCTGAATCTACCCTTTAAAACATATCAGAAACACCCATCATTTTTCCCTCAATTTAAAATGATTAAAAAGAAAATTGTATATACAGTATTTTACTAATGAAAAAGGAGTGCATTACTTCCACTAGTTATTTAAGCTAGTATGAAACACGTTTTGTACACACAACTTTATCAAATATTTACATTTTATTTCACCCAGAAATTGTAAGAAGTGGCAAATATTTATTGTTTAATACATTGTTTTCTGATCATTGTGAGTCATGACAGCAGGTAGTGCAATCCGTAGAATGAAGTAGATTACATTAGAACATAATCATCAGTATTTTAGGTGTGTTTATTTGTATCATCAAGGTAAAACATCTCTGATCAGATTCTGAAAAAATAACAATGTTCACAATGTACTTCCCCCGTTGAATACATTTATTACATTTAGTGTCTCTTTCTGTAGAAAATCAAATGGTTGTTCTACTTAGTGTGATTGACAGGAGAGATGATCAGAGGGGCAGAGTTTTTACCACCATCGTTAGAATAGGGACTAAAGTATGGGTAGAGTTTCTCTTTGAAGCAGCAGCCAGTGAAGGAGTAGATCAGAGCTGGAGCATCAACATCATAAAAGGAGACCAGACCCTCCTCATAATCCACAAACACCCCCACCTTCTTAGGCTGAGACTTCAGAGAGAGACCAACTGGAGGACCAGTACGAGCTTGATAATCATTTTCATTCCTCAACACTATCACCCAGTAACCATTTTGAGGAGACTGTACGATGTTTCCCTTCCTGTTGATCGACTCTCTGGCCACTCCTAAATCCCACTGAGTCTTTCCTTTAACCTGAACCTCGTAATAAAATCTTCCTGAAGAGAAACTCTGCTTTGCTAAAACACGGTGAGAATAATCAAATCTCTCTGGATTGTCTGGACGATTCTTCTTCACATCACCATGTTTAACTTGTTTTCTATGATCAGACAGGATAAGGTTGGGATGTGCTGTATCAGGATCAAGAGTCACCTCCACATCATACTGCTGGACCCTCTTCAGCTCCACCTCAAGCAGCTTCTTCATCTGTTTCCTGAGCGTCTCCTCCAGCTGAGTCACAGCTCTCCTCACAGTCCCCTCATATGAAGGATGGACCCTGACTTCTGTCCAGTTCTTGGTGGGTGGAGCAGCGTTCAGGGACTTGAAGCTTTGGAGGAGGTGGAGCTGGTCTTCAGAGCGTGAGAGCTGCTCCACCTCAGAGCTTCTCTTCTTCAGCTCAGAGATTTCCTGTTCCAGCTCTTTGATGAAGCCTTTAGCCTGTTCCTCTGTCTTTCTCTGCTTCTCTTTGATGGTGTTGATGAGCCCGGCCTGGCTTCTCTCAACAGACTTCTTCAGAGCGGTGAAGACCTGAACACCATCTGCTATCTCTCTGTCTGCTCCTTCCTTACTAACATGCACTGAGCGATTCATCTCCTGAATCTTCAGTCGTCTCTTCTGGATCATCTGCTGAATTTCAGCGTCTGTCTTCCCCAGCTCTGCCTTCTTTCCTTTATATCCTTCTTTCAGAGGAACAACATCATGTGTCTTGTGGTCTGAAACAGTGCAGAGCATGCAGACACACACCTGGTCGGTCTTACAGAACAGCTCCAGCAGTTTATCGTGCTTCACACACATCCTGGCTTCCAGGTTCTCCAGAGGGTCGATCAGCTGATGTTTCTTCAGGCCTGGCCTTGTCAGGTGAGGCTCCAGGTGAGTTTCACAGTAGGACTCCAGACACACCAGGCAGGACTTCAGGGCCTTCAGTCTGGTTCCAGTGCAGACGTCACAGGGAACTTCTCCTGGTTTGAAGACTTGTTGCTCTGAGCTGCTGCTGCTGGCTTTCTGTTGAGCTGACTGTCTGAACTGAGCAGCCATCTCAGAGATGAAAGTGTTGACCTGCAGCTCAGGCTTTATGTTGAACACCTCTTTGCAGTTAGGACACTGACTCGGGACATTTCTATCCCAGTGTTCAGAGATGCAGGCTTTACAGAAGTTGTGTCCACATGGTGTGCTGACTGGATCAGTGAACACATCCAGACAGATGGAGCACAGAAACTGATCTTCAGTCAGCAGACTGCTGGCAGCAGACATGTCTACACTCTGAGGACAAAACGTGTGAAGAAACACAACTTAATGACATATTGTCTATTTGCCATGCTATTTGAGTCCTAATACGAACGTGAAAATGTTAACAAGCACAACGTTTTATGTTAGAAATGTATAGTAAAGGTCCCCAGCACATAGAGACTGAAGGATGCTAACTTTTCAGGCAATTTGAACAATTAGCATAAGTTATTTTATTAGCAGGAATCAGCATGAATCAGCTCTATCTACCAGGGGGTTATAGAGTGGCACACTAGGAATAAGTGGAATAAGTGTGCAAAAATATTTAAATTGTATTTTCGGATCCTGAACGAGACCGCCGCTAGGGCGCGTCTCCCCGTTACCTGCAGAAGGAAGCCATGCACGCAGCGCAGCCCCGCTCTCTTTAACTCCAGGTGACTTTCTGACGCTTTCCTCCGTGGTGCAGGGCTGATCGTTTCACCACAGAGGAAAGCACTTCACAAATTGCAGTACCCATAAGGAGCTTTACAAAAGCCGCAGTTTTTGCGTGGCTGTGTCTTTAGTTGAAAGCCCAGTGGCGATCTGCTCATCTCTCATTGAAATAATATGCTACAAAGGGGCGGACTGGCCATCTGTGTGTTGAACTTTCCTGTCGGTTCCCAGACCGTAGTCGAGGAGGGCAGAAGCAACAAGCTTCAGGTTCAATAACCCACTTCAGCTTAAATGACTGGAGAGAGGCGAGCTCTTCTGGGGAGGCCGTTGCATTTATTTAGTTGTTCTTCTGTTTCACAAAATACATCACAGACCTCTGTTTTTCTGCTGCCTCGTTTCACTTCCAGAAACATACAGCCGCTCGTTCACTCTCGCTCTACCATCCACACACACACATGCACGCGCCACACCCCTCTCTCTCTCTCTCTCTCTTAAAGGGACAGCGATCTCATCTCACTCTGCATGACCCTAATATCAACATGTGTGTTCTGGAGAATCACAGAACGGACGATCGTCCTTATTATTATGCCGTTTAAACCAATTATTTAAATTTGTTTGTTAAATTCGGCATCATGTAAGTTGCGCTGACAGGTCCACACACTGCTTCCCCGCAGCAAGACTCCCCCCGCCCTCCTGTTGACAGTTCACGAGTGTCGAGCTCCTCACCCCCCCCCCCATTGATAATTCACGATCGTCGGCACGCTGATAATAATGTAATGGCACTTCATATCAAAAAGGTTGCCGACCCCTGGTGTAGACATAGAACAAACTTTTTTCAGAAAAGTCACTTGTTATTATTATAAATAAAATGTGGAAAATCATAGCAGCATTTAGTTTAAACTCTAAAAAAACACAATGTGTAAGCTTTATTCATTTTGGGGGATTTTGCCATATTTGAACAGAGGAGTGAGACCTCCTTGCTGAGCATCACTGAAGTTAATAGTTGTTAAAAAACAGTAAACGTTATCAGCTGTATAAAGGCCGTTTAAAGTTTACATTGTATTTTTGGCTGTTGCTATTAACCTAACTGACACATTGCTATAGTATAATATTATTGATATGGTGAAATGGATATAATACAGTCAGATTCTGATTTTAATCCAACTTTGACTAAGTATTTAGTGAGTCGTTGTGTCTCTGATGATGAATGATTATATGATACTTTGACAAAACACTGCTTTACAAAGAGAGACAGCAGTAACTACAGAGAAGTTGAGAAAGAAAGGGTTATAAGTTAACGGCTGCTGAACAAAGTGTATAACAGTTAAATAAATTGTACAATGTAAATGTCGTGCCTTTACAGACTACACAAAAAGAGACCTCCCAAACAATCTGAGCTAGGCTAGTTAGCCGTTAGCACGCCTGGGCTAACTGCTGTTCCTGTTCTTTGTCTCGTGTTTAGTGAGTCGTTGTGTCTCTGCAGTGCACTCACCAGTGTTTGCAGAGGTTCTGCTGTGTTGTGGAGAAGAAGCTGCTGGATTCAGTTGTTTCTTCAGAGAAACAGAGACGCTGTCTGGACCGCAGCTCTGCTCTCACTAAGTTTCACTTTCGCTTCTGTGAAGTTGTTGAAGCTCTCCTGTTTCAGTGCTCCTCCTCTCAGTGTAGCTCTGTGAGTGAGGGTGTGTCACTCTCTGGGGAGGGCATTAACTCAGCTTTGTAACAAGAGGTTTACTTTGAGTCTATTCTTCTTCTTTGCTTGAAGTAAACAGCAACCAGACAAAAACAATTACAAACAGACATGAGAAAAGAGGTCAGAGAAAGATAATAAGGAGCATTCTGTGTGTTTTGATAAATGGGCTACAGCGCTCCCTTTACAGTCCCTCTACATTCCCACAGACCCTCTAATAACCAACTCACTGTTTCTCCTACATGTAATGTCACATTTCTACTGCTTTCCCAACTTTAATCCTATTTCTTCCTGATAAAAATGTATAAAAGCAAAGATGGAAACCCTTTTTTCTCCGGGCCACTTTCAGGCTGCTCTTTGATTTTGAGTTTTCACAATTATTAATGTAACATTCTTCTTTCAAATAACTTGTTTTAAGCACATTAATCAGATAGAGTATCCCTTAATCACTTTTCACTACTAAAGTGTAGATATGTGAAAGTATAGGAGATTAAGAGTTTATTTAACTCATGCATTCATGTCATTAGTTTCAGTATCAGACTGGTCATACAGTCATTTATAAGAAGCATGCATCAGGCTGCAGTTTGTTATAAAACCCACAGGGCTGGCATGAATTCATGGTAAATCTGTTCTTTTTTATTATATTTACTGTGCATATATCTGAGATCAAGTCCTTTAAATGCAAATTATGGACAATTAAATATTCAAGTCATGCTTGTCATTGTCTTAAAACGTTGCATTATGCTAGGACTTTATCAGGTAGGACTTAAAACCGTAATAGTTTATCTTCAAAGCGTCATCTCTAGTCTTAATGGAGTCAAATCTCAGGTCCTCTTTGAATGCACAACACGTGGGTTAAAGCTCTTTGTGTTGGAAAGGCCAGCATTGACATCTAGTGGAGTAAAGTGAGAGCTGCACAACAACGTCTGCTTACTCAGTCCCTGCAGCAGCAGGAGAGGAGAGGATGGTGAATGGACAGCTTGTTGTTGCACAGTTTAATGTTGTGTGTTCATGAAGTCCATGTCCTCTTACTTACTAAGTACATATCCTGTTTGATGTGCCGTGTATTGGCTTATTGTCATAATGCAGAGTATAAACAGCCCCCCCCTTTCAGGACCCTCGTGTTGCAGCTAGTTTGTATGACTCATCTGCAAAACTGACTATATTTATACCCACTGTTAAGAGGAAGTAAAGTTTAAAAATATCTGAAGTTGCCACATTCCTCCTGTTTTGGCTGCTTTGCACTGGTTCCCTATAACACACAGGATATCATTACAAATGCTTCTTCTTGCGTACAAATCCTTTAATGGGCAGGCAACATCTGATCTTAAATATCTCATTATACTCTACTGTCCCAATAAAGCTTATAGGACATCATCATCATCATCATCATCATCATCCCCTTATTCTTCCTGATAGTCTTAGACTGTCGGGGACACCTTACTTCTTTCTTCTCTCTCTCTGTACCTGTTTACTCTCATGTCTCAAATGACCCCGCTTCCCCCGAAATGTGTTTTTTGTGAATGCCTGGATCCTGAGTTCTGGATCCTGAGTCGTGGATCCTGAGTTCTGGATCCTGAGTTCTGGATCCTGAGTCGTGGATCCTGAGTTCTGGATCCTGAGTTCTGGATCCTGAGTTCTGGATCCTGAGTCGTGGATCCTGAGTTCTGGATCCTGAGTTCTGGATCCTGAGTCGTGGATCCTGAGTTCTGGATCCTGAGTCGTGGATCCTGAGTTCTGGATCCTGAGTTCTGGATCCTGAGTTCTGGATCCTGAATCGTGGATCCTGAGTTCTGGAACCTGAGTTCTGGATCCTGAGTTCTGGATCCTGAGTCGTGGATCCTGAGTTCTGGATCCTGAGTTCTGGATCCTGAGTTCTGGATCCTGAGTCGTGGATCCTGAGTTCTGGATCCTGAGTCGTGGATCCTGAGTTCTGGATCCTGAGTTCTGGATCCTGAGTTCTGGATCCTGAGTCCTGGATCCTGAGTTCTGGATCCTGAGTCCTGGATCCTGAGTTCTGGATCCTGAGTTCTGGATCCTGAGTCCTGGATCCTGAGTCCTGGATCCTGAGTTCTGGATCCTGAGTCGTGGATCCTGAGTTCTGGATCCTGAGTTCTGGATCCTGAGTTCTGGACCCTGAGTTCTGGATCCTTAGTCGTGGATACTGAGTTCTGGATCCTGAGTTCTGGATCCTGAGTTCTGGATCCTGAGTTCTGGATCCTATCCCGCTACCATCTAATGTGAGATACAGGGTCCCTCGATTCAATAGAGTCAGCCTGAAGCATCCTTTGTGCTCCAGTCGACCCTCTCAGTGAACACAGAGCTACAGATCAGATGCACGCTGAAGGCTCGTTGAGCATCTCTCACTGATCCTGCTGCTATGTTACATGTTTGTTGTTTGTTTCTCATGTATTGTGTCCTGATGTTTGTCTGTTGATGTTACACATGGAGCTGCTGTGATGCAAGGAGCATTTCAGACTTGATCTGACCATTAAAGTATTATCCCATCGTATCGTATTTCTCCCATTAACTGGGGGGTGTGTGTGTCTGGACAGAAGGTCCAGTTGTGATAGACACGGTTCGCCACTGTCTCACAGCGAGTGTGTGGTTTGACAGATTCTCGGTTCCTCCCCTCAGAGGCTCGAACCAGCCGGAGAATGTGGACACTCCTCTGAAGCTGAGAAACAAGCTCTGTAACTATGGGCTGTAACCCGATAACTGATCAGTGGTCAGCTCTGAACCAGCACAACGAGGCAAACTGGTGTGTTTACTTCACTGCAGTCGCATCCTATCAAGCACTGGGATTAAGAACATTTAGCTGAATGTTCACTCGTTTCAAATTCAATATGATAATCTCTCATGTGATTAAATACTCTCATATACACTCAGTGGGAAACATATTGGTCCTATTATACTCATTTTCAACAACATATCATAGGTCTCAGATATAAAGGTGACCTGTACAAGTTCTATTGTTTGTTATTCATTTGCTTTTATCAATTAAAAGCCATGCCAATGTTTTCATTAAAAAGAGAGCTATCAAGGTGTTTGACAGAAAGCCTAATTCATACCACCACGGTACCATCCTTGAAAAACACAATTTCTTGAGTTTTGACCATTTTAAGTCTTTTAAAAGTATGTGTTTTATTTATAAATGTTTACATGGACTGCCCCCCCCCCCCCTGTAAGCATTGTTTTGTTTTAAAGTGTTCATCGATGTGCACTGTCCCTCTTCAAATAAACGATTAAATGAAATACTGTTAAACCGGAACAAAAACATCAATCTCATCATTAAATTAGTCTCAATGATTTATTATATGTATTATCAAGGTGTGAATTAAATAAGGCACATTCACATCATTTAAAAAAACATCCAAAACCTTAAAAATAAAACCAGTGGTACAAAAATAATTAAGGCTCGACTTCTGCAGTTTAGCGGCTTTGACATCCTTTCATGTTAAAGTGAAAAACAATGGAGAGTGGACACAAAATGGACGAAACACATCGAGTCTGAAGCTTCATCCTCACCGAAACAAATAACATGAACTCTGAGAGGTGAACATGTGACATTATGAACAGTAACACTGACGGAGACGTTCCTGAAGAACTGCAGACGCTTCATTCAGTTGTAATGCACTGAATATCTCATGTTAAAGGACCAAACTGAAGGCTCATTAAATACTCGTGTGTAGATGAAGTGTGTGTAGGAGATACAGGTGAGGTGTGTGTAGGAGGGGCTTTAGTAGAGGAAGTGTGTGTGGGGGGGTTTCAGAAGAGTGCTGACAGGTTTCTGGTGAAATAAATAAATGAATATATTTATATGAAAATAACTAAAGAAATCTGCAGCATTTTTCAAATCAAAGTAAGATTTTTATTGTAAAAAAAGGGAATTAACCCAAAATATTTCAGTATGACTGACTTTTCCCTTCGTTTAATATCCAACCCATCAGAACCAGGGATTGATGATTGTGTCTATTTATTCCATCGTCATAGCAACATCTCATGAGCTCAATAAGCATATAATGTAATAATAAGAATCAACCTTGTAATGTTATATACAAATAGACTCAACACAAGTAACTGTCAATACATTTTGTACCAATATACTGTAATTAAAGCATGAATCCTGAATCTACCCTTTAAACACATATCAAACACCCATCATTTAAAAAGAAACATGTATATATACAGTATTTTACTAATGAAAAAGGAGTGCATTACTTCCACTAGTTATTTAAGCTAGTATGAAACACGTTTTGAAAACACACAACTTTATCAAATATAAACATTTTCTTTCACCCAGAAATTGTAAGAAGTGGCAAATATTAATTTTTTTAGTCAATTGTTTTCTGATCATTGTGAGTCATGACAGCAGGTAGTGCAATCTGTAGAATTAAGTAGATTACATTAGAACATACTCATCAGTATTTTAGGTGTTTATTTGTATCATCAAGGTAAAACATCTCTGATCAGATTCTGAAAAAATAACAATGTTCACAATGTACTTCCCCCGTTGAATACATTTATTACATTTAGTGTCTCTTTATGTAGAAAATCAAATGGTTGTTCTACTTAGTGTGATTGACAGGAGAGATGATCAGAGGGGCAGAGTTTTTACCACCATCGTTAGGACAAGGACTAAAGTATGGGTAGAGTTTCTCTTTGAAGCAGCAGCCAGTGAAGGAGTAGATCAGAGCTGCAGCATCAACATCATAAAAGGAGACCAGACCCTCCTCAAAATCCACAAAGACCCCCACCTTCTCAGGCTGAGACTTCAGAGAGAGACCAACTGAAGGACCAGCACGAGCTGTGTACTCATTTTCATTCCTCAACACCATCGTCCAGTAACCATCCTGAGGAGACAGTGTGATCTTTCCCTTCCTGTTGATCGACTCTCTGGTCACTCCTAAATCCCACTTAGTCTTCCCTTTAACCTGAACCTCGCAATAAAATCTTCCTGAAGAGAAACTCTGCTTTGCTAAAACACAAGTACACTGATCAAATCTCTCTGGATTGTTTGGGAGATTCTTGTTCACATCACCAAGTTTAACTTGTTTTCCATCATCAGACAGGATGAGCCATGGATATGCTGTATCAGGATCAAGAGTCACCTCCACCTCATACCGCTGGACCCTCTTCAGCTCCACCTCAAGCAGCTTCTTCATCTGTTTATTGATCGTCTCCTGCAGCTGAGTCACAGCTCTCTCCAAAGCTCTCCTCACAGACCCCTCACATGAAGGTGGACGGACCCTGACTTCTGTCCAGTTCTTGGTGGGTAGAGCAGCGTTCAGGGACGTGAAGCTTTGGAGGAGGTGGAGCTGTACTTCAGAGCGTGAGAGCTGCTCCACCTCAGAGCTTCTCTTCTTCAGCTCAGAGATTTCCTGTTCCAGCTCTTTGATGAAGCCTTCAGCCTGTTCCTCTGTCTCTCTCTGCTTCTCTTTGATCGTGTCGATGAGCTCGGCCTGGCTTCTCTGAACAGACTCCTTCAGAGCGGTGAAGACCTGAACACCATCTGCTATCTCTCTGTCTGCTCCTTCCTTACTGAGCTCCACTGAGCGATTCATCTCCTGAATCTTCAGTCTTCTCTTCTGGATCATCTGCTGAATTTCAGCCTCTGTCTTCCCCAGCTCAGCCTTCTTTCCTTTATATCCTTCTTTCAGAGGAACAACATCATGTGTCTTGTGGTCTGAAACAGTGCAGAGCATGCAGACACACACCTGGTCGGTCTTACAGAACAGCTCCAGCAGTTTATCGTGCTTCACACACATCCTGCCTTCCAGGTTCTCCACAGGGTCGATCAGCTGATGTTTCTTCAGGCCTGGCCTTGTCAGGTGAGGCTCCAGGTGAGTCTCACAGTAGGACTCCAGACACACCAGGCAGGACTTCAGGGCCTTCAGTCTGGTTCCAGTGCAGACGTCACAGGGAACTTCTCCTGGTTTGACAACTTGTTGCTCTGAGCTGCTGCTGCTGGCTTTCTGTTGAGCTGACTGTCTGAACTGAGCAGCGATCTCAGAGATGAAAGTGTTGACCTGCAGATCAGGCTTTATGTTGAAAACCTTTTTGCAGTTGGGACACTGACTCGGGACATTTCTATCCCAGTGTTCAGAGATGCAGGCTTTACAGAAGTTGTGTCCACATGGTGTGCTGACTGGATCAGTGAACACATCCAGACAGATGGAGCACAGAAACTGATCTTCAGTCAGCAGACAGCTGGCAGCAGACATGTCTGTAAGAAAATGGGTAGAAAAAAAAAAAAAGTTTTAACAAAATGTAGTAGAGAATACGGTATGCATACTGGATGTAAAAAGCTGACACTAAAGTTCACTGCTTGCTTTAAAAGTTAAGTACTATCCTTAATGTGTTAAACATGGAGATCATTTTACAGTTTGATGAAATGTCTTGCTATAACTCTGTGGCCCATAAACAACACATAACCACTGTTTGTTCTATCACAGTAAAAGCAATTGACTCATTAAACGGACTCTGCATGTCGCAATGCTCTCAGTTACATTATTTGAAAAGCCTAATGCATCACAATATATTTAATCATAGCCTGTGATCCCTGCCTGCTACCAGTCACCTATTATGCTATATTTTAACAATATGTTATAGGGCCATATCAACAAAACATGTCTCTGAAGTGTTTTGCTCAAAATACCAAACAGAACACCCATTGTAGCCATGCCTCATACACTCTATTTCAGCCCTGTAACAAAAGTGCTGATTCATGGTCCGTAGCTTTAAATAGAAGAATTCGAATTTGGAGGGATGAAACCCTCTTTAACGGTACGTCCACACGGCAGCGTGCGTTGAAGCTTGCCGGTGGGCGTGTCTGGAGCGCGACCACCAACCAATCACATGAATCTCCCGCCCCGGACACACAAGCACGCGGTTTGATTGGCTAGAGCTTGTACTGGCATATGATTTGATTGGCTGATGCTTCCGTCGAAGCTTGAAAAGTTGAACTTTTCTCAACTTTTGAAGCGAGCAACGCGGAACCACAATGCAGTTCGGCAAAGCGTGACGTCACCCCATTCAAAGTGAATGGGAAGCTGCGTTGAAGCTTCAACCGGCACACAAAGTGACATTTGTTCTCTGCTCTAACCCCATCTTAGTACTAGGAGCAGTGGGTACAGCGCCCGGGGAGCAATGGCAGTGGGGGGGTTGTCCGGTGCCTTGCTCAAGGGCACCACGGCAGGGCCCAGGAGGTGAACTGGGACCTCTCCAAGTAGCAGTCCACACTCCATACTTTAAGTCTGTTCGGGGACTTGAACCGGCGACCCGGAAGTGAGCAGTGAGGAGACGGCAGAAACTCAGCTAAATGCTGCCATGATTAAACGCCATATTATGTTCCAAAACCAAATCAAGGATTATTTCTGAAACAGTATGGAGCTCAAATGCTTTTTCTCTCTCTCAGGTTTACCACAAGGTGAGTTCCTTTTTATTTCCTGCTTTTCACATACTCTCTCCAGTACAGGTTAGCTCTGAGTGTTAGCGATGCTAATGTAAATACAGACCATATTACTTCCAAAACATGTCGCGCATCGTTTCTGATAGCGACGTTTCTGATAAGGGACTATAGGTTGGGGCGAGATGTTACCAGGAGTTCAACCTGAAGCCAGCCCACATTTTAGTAATGTCGTCATGACCGCAGCAAATCTGGATCAGCTCCGTTGTTCCTCCGTTTTTAGAGATTTGGATAAAGAGGAAAGAGAGAGGGTTGTATTTTCTGACACTTTGTTAGTCTCCTGACACACCGGGGACTAGGGCTGAACGATATATCGTGTCATGGCGATAACCGCGATATTCACATCGCAGGGACGTGCAATTTTATCTTTTTATTAAGTAGGTAAATTAACTCAAAAACGACATGTTACAATTATTTTGCTGCTTGCTACAAAAGGAAAACTTGCGCGGCTCACATGTCAGGGGTACTTGAGTGAGTGACATGCAGGCTCTGCATGCACAGCAAACCACCAATCACAATCATTCTTGATCAGATCACAGCAGGCCCCGCCCCGCTAGTTTGCAGACCATCAAAACACTGGTAAAAAAATGAGCGAGGCACAGGAGGACAATACCGGCGAGAATGGAGATTTACTTCCCAAAAGAAAAGCAACATCTGCCATCTGGAACTATTTTGGATACAAAAAGGTTCTTCTCTTCTTCATTCACAGATGAACCCCCTTATTTGAGGGTAAGCAACATGCATTATCATGACATGTTAGATCATGACTTAAGGTATGATGAGTCAACCAGTTAAGATCCAGACGTCCGTGACTAAAATCCTTCATCCGGTTAAATATAGTTAAAAAAAAATATCGCAATGTCAGTTTTTTTCAATATCGTGCAGCCCTACCGGGGACACATATTTATGAATAAAAGACAAGAAGTGCATTTTGCATAATAGGTGACCTTTAAATGACTGAAGCATGTGGCTATTAGCTGCTCGTTAGTTATTCAAAGAGAATAAACACATGGATTTTAGCCTCTGCAGACCATTTACATGCACAGAAACCTATAGAACACTACAGGAAAGGGAAAACCCTAAAAGCATAATAGGGCTTCCTAAAAAATCTCCCCGAGAGGAATTCCTGAGGTTTTGAGTTTATACCTGATGTTGAAACATTGTCAATTATCAGCTTTGTTATCGTTCAATCGTTGGTCCGCACTCACTGCCTGCCAAAATCCACTCGCCTTTTAAAAAGCTTGATTTTGTTCCCCAAACGTATTCTGTGAAGACCCGGCCCTACTCTGATTGGTAGGTTTCAGCACGAGGAGTGAGATGGGGTGGGTCTTAACGGAATACGCGAGAGAAAGAAGTCATAACAAGTGGTACAGGACAGGTAGACCACGTGTTTTTCGGATGGAAAATGAGCCAAACGCGAAAACGCAGCAGCATTTGGATGCACTTCAACCAAAACCCAGGCAGTGATAAAGCGCACCATTTGTAAAGGCAAAATATCCTTTAAAGCAGGGTCAACAAATAATCTCCATCGCCACTTAAAAACACAGTATCCATAGGCGGCGCGTGAGGCTCAGGTTTGGGAAGGCTAAATAACTTTTTTTTTACCTGACGCTGCCCACCTCCGGCGTCTATAGAAAAGAGATCAACTCAGTGAAAGCACCGCCTGCTGACCAATCAGAGCTCAGTGTGCGAAGTTTAAATCTATCAAGTCATATTACAGGATAAAGGAAATACAGTTTAAACTGCCATAGCCTATGCAGAGAAGACGCCGACGTGTCGCACTTACCATTCATATCACATCATCAATCAGATCATCGATCATATAATATCACAATATTTCCTTATCTGAGTCAGCTTCTCGAGCCGTATCTGGCCGTGCAACACTTACATTGTCACATATATTGTATGCAGAAGTATTATTTTAAGCAACACATTAGGTTGGCGAAACACTCAACTCAAATGTCATTAAAGTCAGATCCACTCGTGTCTTAGATGGGGCAGTGATATCATAAAACTGTTGTAAGCATTCAAACACTCTGTAGTTTATTTATTTTTTAACAAGTTGTTCTATATTCACCTCGCAGGTGCAACTATGTGGCTTGTATCCTGGATTATATGTTTAAGTCATGGATGTTTAAAGTTCATATTTGTCTAATATTAGTTTACTTTTCATTAATGAAGTATGACGCTGCGCTGCCTGTACACTTGTCCCTGTTTGTGATTGTCAAATGTAGCTAACCCCGCCCCTTTCACGTGAACGCGCTCTCAGCTGGAGAGAGAAACCCTGGCTTGATTTACCGAGTTGATAACCAGCGTCGTAGGACCGCTTAGCGAGATCTCGTTTGTTAGGGTTAGTTAACCTGTTAAGCACTGAGCCTGTTTCAAACAAATGACTATATCTTCACTTCTAAAAGGGGTAAATTAATAATCTTTTTTCTCAAAGCAAGGTTACATCTGTGAGTTGGATGTAGAAGTGTCAGAATCAATATAGATGTTTTTATTTTAAAGTAAATTCAGATGGAACATAGTAAAAACATGTAAATTCTAATCTCCGCCTAAAAAAAAACCATTACTTATAGTGAAAACTACCCTTGAATGATGGGTTAGTAGACTAAAAGCTTTAGGAATCCAAACTATAACATATAAGTACCCTGTATCAAGATTGATGCAAAACAAGTGACATTTGACCTTTTTAGAGAGGTTTAGAAAAATTCCAAAAGTCCAGGCGGACTCACCTCTGGGTAATATGGGAACCATCATTTCCATTTGACCTTTTTCACTGTAAAAATCCATTTATTACTTTGAATTATCACTATAGGTATTCATTCGATCCAAATACAACTGTTGTAAAAAAAAAAAATTGGAGCAGATTTATTTCAAACATTTACAATGTTACAATATTTTGGCATGCCACTCCTGGTAACAATTATTTTTGATAGTCAAGCACAGAAGGACCTGGCACTTCACGCAGTGCCAAGGTGTCTTCACCCTCTTTTTTCCAGCATCATAATAATAATACATTTGATTTTTATAGCGCTTTTATCATACCCAAAGACGCTTTACATTTGGGGAAGGGTAGACAAACAAGGACAGGCAATAAAACAAAACAAAAACAAAAACAGAAAAACAAAAAAAAACAAAAAAAACAGTAAAGCAGTCAGGAGGAAGTCCGTTGAGAGGGGGGGGGGCTTATGGATATACAGACTTGAAGAGATGGGTTTTGAGGCGGGACTGGAACAGGGTAAGGGACTCAGACTCACGGAGGTCTTGGAGGAGGGAGTTCCAGAGCTTCGGGGCTGCCACAGAGAAGGCTCTGTCCCCAAAGCTCCGGAGTTTGGCCTTGGGGATGGAAAGCAAACCGGCTGAGGTGGATCTGAGGGACCGGGGTGGTTGGTAGAGGATGAGGAGGTCAGTGAGGTAGGGGGGGCCAGGTGGTGGAGGGCTTTGTAGGTGAGGACCAGGAGTTTGTATTGGATGCGGTGTGAAACGGGGAGCCAGTGGAGTTCTTTGAGGACCGGGGTGATATGATGCCATGATTTGGTGTGGGTGAGGAGTCTGGCGGCTGCGTTCTGGACACGCTGAAGTTTATTGAGGGATGTAGTGCTGATGCCGTAGAGAAGTGCGTTGCAATAGTCAAGGCGGGAGGAGATGAAGGCGTGAATGAGTCGTTCGGCTGCGGGGCGGGTGAGAGAGGGACGGAGTTTGGCAATATTGCGGAGGTGGAAAAATGAGGTTTTTACAACTTGGCGGATGTGGGGCTTGAGGGAGAGGGTGGGGTCAAATATAACGCCAAGGTTGCGTGCCTGGGTGGATAGGGAAACAGGGGTGCCATCGATGGTGAGTGTGGCAGTTCCTGCGGGGCCTGGGACCCTGGCTGGCGTGAAATTCAGTGGCTCTGCTGCTTGGTCATTCTCCTCTCTGTTGTGCCACCCAAGTTCTTCTTCTGTCGTTCTGGAAGAGGAAGAACCTCGGCCACGCTTCCTGGGTTTTACAGATGTATCTGACGCTTTTCCTCTTCCTGGCTGAGGAGCGGGAGCAGAAAGCTGGTAGAAAGCAGACGACGGTAGCTTTGGAAGTGAGTGCTTTTTGTGGGTACAGCGCCCGGGGAGCAATGGCAGTGGGGGGGTTGTCCGGTGCCTTGCTCAAGGGCACCACGGCAGGGCCCAGGAGGTGAACTGGGACCTCTCCAAGTAGCAGTCCACACTCCATACTTTAAGTCTGTTCGTGGACTTGAACCGGCGACCCGGAAGTGAGCAGTGAGGAGACGGCAGAAACTCAGCTAAATGCTGCCATGATTAAACGCCATATTATGTTCCAAAACCAAATCAAGGATTATTTCTGAAACAGTATGGAGCTCAAATGCTTTTTCTCTCTCTCAGGTTTACCACAAGGTGAGTTCCTTTTTATTTCCTGCTTTTCACATACTCTCTCCAGTACAGGTTAGCTCTGAGTGTTAGCGATGCTAATGTAAATACAGACCATATTACTTCCAAAACATGTCGCGCATCGTTTCTGATAGCGACGTTTCTGATAAGGGACTATAGGTTGGGGCGAGATGTTACCAGGAGTTCAACCTGAAGCCAGCCCACATTTTAGTAATGTCGTCATGACCGCAGCAAATCTGGATCAGCTCCGTTGTTCCTCCGTTTTTAGAGATTTGGATAAAGAGGAAAGAGAGAGGGTTGTATTTTCTGACACTTTGTTAGTCTCCTGACACACCGGGGACTAGGGCTGAACGATATATCGTGTCATGGCGATAACCGCGATATTCACATCGCAGGGACGTGCAATTTTATCTTTTTATTAAGTAGGTAAATTAACTCAAAAACGACATGTTACAATTATTTTGCTGCTTGCTACAAAAGGAAAACTTGCGCGGCTCACATGTCAGGGGTACTTGAGTGAGTGACATGCAGGCTCTGCATGCACAGCAAACCACCAATCACAATCATTCTTGATCAGATCACAGCAGGCCCCGCCCCGCTAGTTTGCAGACCATCAAAACACTGGTAAAAAAATGAGCGAGGCACAGGAGGACAATACCGGCGAGAATGAAGATTTACTTCCCAAAAGAAAAGCAACATCTGCCATCTGGAACTATTTTGGATACAAAAAGGTTCTTCTCTTCTTCATTCACAGATGAACCCCCTTATTTGAGGGTAAGCAACATGCATTATCATGACATGTTAGATCATGACTTAAGGTATGATGAGTCAACCAGTTAAGATCCAGACGTCCGTGACTAAAATCCTTCATCCGGTTAAATATAGTTAAAAAAAAATATCGCAATGTCAGTTTTTTTCAATATCGTGCAGCCCTACCGGGGACACATATTTATGAATAAAAGACATCAAGAAGTGCATTTTGCATAATAGGTGACCTTTAAATGACTGAAGCATGTGGCTATTAGCTGCTCGTTAGTTATTCAAAGAGAATAAACACATGGATTTTAGCCTCTGCAGACCATTTACATGCACAGAAACCTATAGAACACTACAGGAAAGGGAAAACCCTAAAAGCATAATAGGGCTTCCTAAAAAATCTCCCCGAGAGGAATTCCTGAGGTTTTGAGTTTATACCTGATGTTGAAACATTGTCAATTATCAGCTTTGTTATCGTTCAATCGTTGGTCCGCACTCACTGCCTGCCAAAATCCACTCGCCTTTTAAAAAGCTTGATTTTGTTCCCCAAACGTATTCTGTGAAGACCCGCCCCTACTCTGATTGGTAGGTTTCAGCACGAGGAGTGAGATGGGGTGGGTCTTAACGGAATACGCGAGAGAAAGAAGTCATAACAAGTGGTACAGGACAGGTAGACGACGTGTTTTTCGGATGGAAAATGAGCCAAACGCGAAAACGCAGCAGCATTTGGATGCACTTCAACCAAAACCCAGGCAGTGATAAAGCGCACCATTTGTAAAGGCAAAATATCCTTTAAAGCAGGGTCAACAAATAATCTCCATCGCCACTTAAAAACACAGTATCCATAGGCGGCGCGTGAGGCTCAGGTTTGGGAAGGCTAAATAACTTTTTTTTACCTGACGCTGCCCACCTCCGGCGTCTATAGAAAAGAGATCAACTCAGTGAAAGCACCGCCTGCTGACCAATCAGAGCTCAGTGTGCGAAGTTTAAATCTATCAAGTCATATTACAGGATAAAGGAAATACAGTTTAAACTGCCATAGCCTATGCAGAGAAGACGCCGACGTGTCGCACTTACCATTCATATCACATCATCAATCAGATCATCGATCATATAATATCACAATATTTCCTTATCTGAGTCAGCTTCTCGAGCCGTATCTGGCCGTGCAACACTTACATTGTCACATATATTGTATGCAGAAGTATTATTTTAAGCAACACATTAGGTTGGCGAAACACTCAACTCAAATGTCATTAAAGTCAGATCCACTCGTGTCTTAGATGGGGCAGTGATATCATAAAACTGTTGTAAGCATTCAAACACTCTGTAGTTTATTTATTTTTTAACAAGTTGTTCTATATTCACCTCGCAGGTGCAACTATGTGGCTTGTATCCTGGATTATATGTTTAAGTCATGGATGTTTAAAGTTCATATTTGTCTAATATTAGTTTACTTTTCATTAATGAAGTATGACGCTGCGCTGTCTGTACACTTGTCCCTGTTTGTGATTGTCAAATGTAGCTAACCCCGCCCCTTTCACGTGAACGCGCTCTCAGCTGGAGAGAGAAACCCTGGCTTGATTTACCAAGTTGATAACCAGCGTCGTAGGACCGCTTAGCGAGATTTCGTTTGTTAGGGTTAGTTAACCTGTTAAGCACTGAGCCTGTTTTTTTTTTCAAACAAATGACTATATCTTCACTTCTAAAAGGGGTAAATTAATAATCTTTTTTCTCAAAGCAAGGTTACATCTGTGAGTTGGATGTAGAAGTGTCAGAATCAATATAGATGTTTTTATTTTAAAGTAAATTCAGATGGAACATAGTAAAAACATGTAAATTCTAATCTCCGCCTAAAAAAAACCATTACTTATAGTGAAAACTACCCTTGAATGATGGGTTAGTAGACTAAAAGCTTTAGGAATCCAAACTATAACATATAAGTACCCTGTATCAAGATTGATGCAAAACAAGTGACATTTGACCTTTTTAGAGAGGTTTAGAAAAATTCCAAAAGTCCAGACGGACTCACCTCTGGGTAATATGGGAACCATCATTTCCATTTGACCTTTTTCACTGTAAAAATCCATTTATTACTTTGAATTATCACTATAGGTATTCATTCGATCCAAATACAACTGTTGTAAAAAAAAAAAATTGGAGCAGATTTATTTCAAACATTTACAATGTTACAATATTTTGGCATGCCACTCCTGGTAACAATTATTTTTGATAGTCAAGCACAGAAGGACCTGGCACTTCACGCAGTGCCAAGGTGTCTTCACCCTCTTTTTGCCAGCATCATAATAATAATACATTTGATTTTTATAGCGCTTTTATCATACCCAAAGACGCTTTACATTTGGGGAAGGGTAGACAAACAAGGACAGGCAATAAAACAACAAAACAAAAACAAAAACAGAAAAACAAAAAAAAACAAAAAAAACAGTAAAGCAGTCAGGAGGAAGTCCGTTGAGAGGGGGGGGGGGCTTATGGATATACAGACTTGAAGAGATGGGTTTTGAGGCGGGACTGGAACAGGGTAAGGGACTCAGACTCACGGAGGTCTTGGAGGAGGGAGTTCCAGAGCTTCGGGGCTGCCACAGAGAAGGCTCTGTCCCCAAAGCTCCGGAGTTTGGCCTTGGGGATGGAAAGCAAACCGGCTGAGGTGGATCTGAGGGACCGGGGTGGTTGGTAGAGGATGAGGAGGTCAGTGAGGTAGGGGGGGCCAGGTGGTGGAGGGCTTTGTAGGTGAGGACCAGGAGTTTGTATTGGATGCGGTGTGAAACGGGGAGCCAGTGGAGTTCTTTGAGGACCGGGGTGATATGATGCCATGATTTGGTGTGGGTGAGGAGTCTGGCGGCTGCGTTCTGGACACGCTGAAGTCTATTGAGGGATGTAGTGCTGATGCCGTAGAGAAGTGCGTTGCAATAGTCAAGGCGGGAGGAGATGAAGGCGTGAATGAGTCGTTCGGCTGCGGGGCGGGTGAGAGAGGGACGGAGTTTGGCAATATTGCGGAGGTGGAAAAATGAGGTTTTTACAACTTGGCGGATGTGGGGCTTGAGGGAGAGGGTGGGGTCAAATATAACGCCAAGGTGGCGTGCCTGGGTGGATAGGGAAACAGGGGTGCCATCGATGGTGAGTGTGGCAGTTCCTGCGGGGCCTGGGACCCTGGCTGGCGTGAAATTCAGTGGCTCTGCTGCTTGGTCATTCTCCTCTCTGTTGTGCCACCCAAGTTCTTCTTCTGTCGTTCTGGAAGAGGAAGAACCTCGGCCACGCTTCCTGGGTTTTACAGATGTATCTGACGCTTTTCCTCTTCCTGGCTGAGGAGCGGGAGCAGAAAGCTGGTAGAAAGCAGACGACGGTAGCTTTGGAAGTGAGTGCTTTTTGGATGCAGGCTGAGTGGCCAATACTGGTGCAGATCTCTTTCTAGTGAAAGATGAGGCAGAAGTTGAGGAATGTGAGGGTGAGGCAGGTGTGGGCTGGGTGAAAGTAGACAATGGTGGGGGTCCAGAAGCCATTTCATCCTCATCTCCATCACTATGAAAACAAATGTGGAAAAACAAAGAGATTAGATTAATTCCTGTAATTCCTGTAATCCATGTTTCCTTGGCAGTAAACATGCCATTTTGAGTGTGTGAATGCAATACATTTAGTGACTATAGATGAACACTGGCCTATACTTTAGTAAATGTAACAGACAAGAAACACTATTTGGTATTTTTGTAAATAATCCCTCTAATTCCTGCCAAACATGCCATTTTGAGCGTGTGAATTTACATTACATTATATTTCATTTAGCAGACGCTTTTATTTACTATATGAATAAATCATACACCAAATAAATAAGTAATAGATAAAAACAGAGAGATTACATACCTTTCCCGTGGTGGAATTTCATCATCAGATTCACAACAGTCTGGGTTCCGTTCTGGCTGCAGGAGATCCTCGTCGTCTGACTCAGAATCAACAGGTAACATATCTGCATCGCTGTCAACATTAGTCAGAATTTCCATTGCCTGTAAAGTACTAAAAATATCTTTCCTGCGAGCCATTATTTGACAAGAGTCAAAGTATAGAAAAAGTCCTAAGCGCAAATCTTGTAATCTGCTCTGTTATCTGCTGTCCACTCTGTGCTCCGTGCGCTCTGGGTCCTGCAATAACGGCTTCCTTACGTAGTAAACACTGCATAGAGTCTGCTGCGTAATGTGCTGACGCTGGCTGGCATTCTTTATACTTTACGCAGGACCATATCTCTGGAACCCATTGGTGGATTTGGGTGATTTAAACCTTTTTCTTAACCATTAGATCCAATAGAATCGATGGGCAGTTCCCAAATCCACGTAAACATTACCATTGCGGACGTAATAGAGATGCAACGAAGCATATCTGAAAGTACAAGCCCTGGACTGCAAAATAGAGATGTCCCGATCCGATCACGTGATCGGGGATCGGAGCCGATCACGTGATTTTCAAAAGATCGGAATCGGGAGAAAACATTTTTTTTTTTACACAACATCATGTATGTGTTGCTTCTTTTGGGCTTGTTTTCATCGAACTGGTTGCTTATTTCTCTCAAATCTGGCAACAGAGTGGGCGCAGTGTCTAATAGTAGCAGTAAGCTAACGAGAGGCTACGTTCAGCTGGTGACTCGGGAGTCGGGACAGAGAAAATGTCAGGAGTTTGGAAGTATTATAAAATTGAAAGCGAAGGCAGTGTAACAACCAGATGCAATGTTTGCAAGGCGGAGGTTCCGCGTGGTGGAAAGAACAGAGCTACGTTCAACACGACCAATCTAATACGCCACCTGAGAAACAAACACCAACAACAACACGACGAGTACACAGCGGCCACTCAGGTAACGGCACTGAAACAACCGACACTTTCAGAGACTTTTAAAAGGAAAGAGAAACTGCCCCAGAACAGTGAAAAGGCCAAACAAATAACAGCCAAGATAGCTGAATTCATCGCGTTGGATGACCAGCCGTTATCTGTTACCTTTTTTTTCTCTTAATGCATTACATAAAGATCGGATCGGGAAAAATCGGTATCGGCAGATTGTCAAAATCAAATGATCGGAATCGGATCGGGAGCAAAAAAAGGTGATCGGGACATCCCTACTGCAAAACTTTATACCCAGTATATTGCCATAAATATGATGATGACACAGAGACATTGGATTAACCTTGAGCGGCGTTTTTATTCCATTGAACACAACTTTTGATCACAAATCAAAAAAGGTAAGACGTAATTATTGTTATGGTTTTGAAACCGGATGTTGTTTTCTTTCTTAACCTCTTAAGGACGAGGGCCTTAAGAGGTTAAGATAACTCAAACATATCCAGGGTATGTTGAACTGGCTTCGTAGTACAGGGCACAAGTGGCTGCATAGCAGCGCTAATGTCAAAGACACAAACATTATACATTATATATTTTATTTTACCAGGATGCAGTGACACAAATATTTGGGAAGGCTTAGCCTTCCCTAGCCTACAGTACCCGCCGCCCCTGACAGTATCTAATATTAAGAGTTGCGTGAATTTCATTCAAGGCAAGGCAACTTTATTTACTTAAAGGCCCTGACACACCAGGCAGTCACCAGAGAACTCGCCGACACCGACAGTTCCATCGACGAGTTCTCCTGCGTCTTGGCCATGTGTCGCACTGGAACACACCGCAAAGACTTCAGCCGAGCACGTACGAACTGCGCATGCGTGAGTGGCAATAACTCTCCTTACCAGCAGGCGGTGGTAGTGTGTATTCGTCATTCAAAATAGGCAACAACCGGAAGACAGAGAAGAAGAACAGACTGATATAAACAAACAAATAGCGTGTGCGTTCCATTTTCACTCTCGTCCATCGAAAACATGTTTTAGAATATAAAAATACATGAATGATGAAATGAGCACATAAAGTGCAGACATACTATAAAATCACAGTTAATAGACCTGCTTCTGATGATCGCAGTGTTCTGGCGGGTGTGTAGTTTATTGAGTCAGCAATGTAGTAATGTATGTAATGTAATAATGGCCACTTCTTGCTAAATGTACATTTCCATGTGATGCTTTTATCCGAGGCGACTCACAATAGGTAAATGAACAGCAGTAGTCAGTATCTCATTTACTTAGACACTGTACTTAAGGACAATGTTGAGGTACTTGAGACTAATCCTGCAACTTTATACTGACAAATAAACCGATGAGATGAAAAACCGGACTTGACCAAACAAATCACGGAGCTCTCAGCAGAGGACAGCTGGGGACGCTCCCGCCGATATCAGAGATGTCCCTGCTATGTGTGGGAGGTAAGAGAGGACATTTAAGGGCTATGTTTGATGTCTTTAAAGTATCACCTGCTGGGGTTTAGCTGCTGTCCTGTGCCTTCTTAAATCGTTTGTTTACGTCCCTCACTTCCGTTTCGCTTCTCATTTGCTAGCTGAACAGCTGATCAGAGTGGTTTCTTGGCCTGATAGCTTGTGTCCGACACCCGGCCGTGAAAGGCCAAATAAGGCGTGTCACGGCCGAGGGTTCGGGACACACCAAATTGACTTTGGGCGACAAGGAATGCGTTGTCGCCAGACAACCGAAGACGGCCGATATCGGCCTGGTGTGTCAGGGCCTTTACACATACAGAGGATAAATTCAAAGTAGTACATTCACTGACATGAATGACATGGATATGGCGCCACCTTGTGTCATGTTTACAATGCAGATTATTGACATTAGGTCTGGTAATACAGTCAATCATTATCCTGGTGATTATTTCGCAGATAAACCTAGTAACCCCGCCCCCTTTAAAAAAACGGCTCTTTGAAAGGAACGGAGCCATAAGATCCGGCTCCCTTCAAAGAGCCATAATTCCCATCACTAAAACTGAGTCATGTAGAAAAGTTTTTCTTTTGTTATATTTAACAAAGTAATAAAGAAAGTAAAATACGATCTAAAATGCAGGAACAGAGCAACTTCATCCTCAGAGGATAAAGAGGGTCTGCACCCCGAACACAGCTCACATTCCCATCCCACTATGTAGAAGAAAGAAAACAGTCTACTAATCCTACCCATAAATTCTGTTAGACATTCTCTAAACATTCCCACCACCACACCATAAAACCTCCCAGTCCTTAACCATTTGCAAATCCACCTTTTGCCCTCTGAAATGTAAAACCTAAACATATTTACATCTGTTAAACACATATGAGACTAAGAATAACATTTAACAGAGTAAAAGGCAATCAGAGTATAAGACATGTGTATAAATATGATGATGAATGATTATATGATACTTTGACACAACACTGCTTTTCAAAGACAGACAGCAGTAACTACAGAGAAGTTGAGAAAGAAAGGGTTATAAGTTAACGGCTGCTGAACAAAGTGTATAACAGTTAAATAAGTTGTACAATGTAAATGTCGTGCCTTTACAGACTACACAAAAAGAAACCACCCAAACAATCTGAGCTAGGCTAGTTAGCTGTTAGCAGGCCTGGGCTAACTGCTGTTCCTGTTCTTTGTCTCGTGTTTAGTGAGTCGTTGTGTCTCTGCAGTACACTCACCAGTGTTTGCAGAGGTTCTGCTGTGTTGTCGAGAAGAAGCTGCTGGATTCAGTTGTTTCTTCAGAGAAACAGAGACGCTGTCTGGACCGCAGCTCTGCTCTCACTAAGTTTCACTTTCTCTTCTGTGAAGTTGTTGAAGCTCTCCTGTTTCAGTGCTCCTCCTCTCAGTGTAGCTCTGTGAGTGAGGGTGTGTCACTCTCTGGGGAGGACATTAACTCAGCTTTGTAACAAGAGGAGGTTTACTTTGAGTCTATTCTTCTTCTTTGCTTGAAGTAAACAGCAACCAGACAAAAACAATTACAAACAGACATGAGAAAAGAGGTCAGAGAAAGATAATAAGGAGCATTCTGTGTGTTTTGATAAATGGGCTACAGCGCTCCCTTTACAGTCCCTCTACTTTCCCACAGACCCTCTAATAACCAACTCACTGTTTCTTCTACATGTAATGTCACATTTCTACTGCTTTCCCAACTTTAATCCTGTTTCTTCCTGATAAAAATGTATAAAAGCAAAGATGGAAACCCTTTTTCTCCGGGCCACATTCAGGCTGCTCTTTGATTTTGAGTTTTCACAATTATGAAAGAAAAATTATCCTTTCAAATAACTTGTTTTAAGCACATTAATCAGATAGAGTATCCCTCAATCACCTTTCACTACAAAAGTGTAGATATGTGAAAGTATAGGAGATTAAGAGTTTATTTAACTCATGCATTCATGTCATTAGTTTCAGTATCAGACTGGTGATACAGTCATTTATAAGAAGCATGCATCAGGCTGCAGTTTGTTATAAAACCCACAGGGCTGGCATGAATTCATGGTAAATCTGTTCTTTTTTATTATATTTACTGTGCATATATCTGAGATCAAGTCCTTTAAATGCAAATTATGGACGATTAAATATTCAAATCATGCCTGTCATTGTCTTAACCCTTCTCTTGTGTTAGGTCATACCCCCCTTCCCATGCTATTTTCGGTCAAAATTGACCGGTGTGTTTTGCACAGTGATATCTCTGGAACCCCTTATCCAATTTTGATGGTTGACATCTCATTTGAACAGCCAAAGCAAGTCGAATCAAGGGGTGGCAGACAGAATGATACCAGGGGTGGATTTCATGTTATTTTTGGCAGTAAGTTCAAAAATAGTGCTTATTTTACATTACTGTATATCAGGGGTCGGCAACCCCTGGCACTCGTGCCACCAATGGCACGCGGCACCGTAACCAGTGGCACACTAGGAATAAGTGGAATAAGTGTGCAAAATATTTAAATTGTATTTTCGGATCCTGAACGAGACCGCCGCCAGAGCGCGTCTCCCCGTTACCTGCAGAAGGAAGCCATGCACGCAGCGCAGCCCCGCTCTGTTTAACTCCAGGCGACTTTCTGCCGCTTTCCTCCGTAATGCAGTGCTCATAGTTTCACCACAGAGGAAAGCACTTCACAAATTGCAATACTCATAAGGAGCTGTAAAAATGCCGCAGTTTTTGCGTGGCGATCGATATCGGCCGATACTCACTCTCTGCCGATCGATCGGTGCTCTCTAAAAAGGCCAATCGCGAGACGTAAAATACATGACACTTTTCTCTGTGTGCGGCAAAACAAGCTCGCCAAAATCGCTTCACCAGTCTGGCAGTATTTTAAGGTGTCCGAAAAAGACAATAAAATAGCGGTTTGCAACGTGTGTGAAGCAGAAATCCTGCAGCTCCACCCGCTGTGACGGACCGGTGAGCGGAGCAGAACACACAAGAGTTAGACCTAACACACTTAGCTATTTGATCTACCTCTGGAACAAGCTAAACTAGTTATAAATATATTTATTCTTCACTGTCACTCATTACTGGATCAGTGAGCTGCATGAGATACTGACAGGCTGTCAGGAGAGAGAGAGAGGGGGAGAGAGGAAAAGAGAGCGCTTCCGCTCATTTCTCCCGTGTTATTATCCAAAGTTAATGTAAACTTGAATAATGTCTTCATTTGAATCTAACAATTATGTTGGTTGTTGTTTGTGGAAGCGCCAGTGAATGAGCCCCATTAACTGAGTTTAAAACATCACTTTTCCCGAGCGTTTTCGTCGAGCTCTTCACCCCCCCCCCCCTCCCCCCCGTTGATAATTCACGATCGTCGGAACGCTGATAAAAAAAAAAAATGTTTGAATGGCACTTCATATCAAAAAGGTTGCCGACCCCTGCTGTATATTATAAAGATGCTTGCCATGTAGGCTGTGTTTACTGGATTCTTCCCGTTCCAATGATGTATGGGATGTATTGATTTGATACAAGCAAGCCAGTGTTTCATGTCATGGTCCGGACCCACCGGTGGGCCCATCAAGTTCAGCATTCACTGCACTCACTGTGATGAATATAAAATAAGACACTGATACTGTTTTCCTCAATGAACATTTATTGAAAGAGAAATATGCCATAACAGAGTAACTGTGTGTGTGTGTGTGTGTGTGTGTGTGTGTGTGTGTGCGTGCGTGCGTGCGTGCGTGTGTGTGTGTGTGTGTGTTCTGACCGAAAACATCATGGGTGTTTCACTGTTGAATAAATCACTCAAAATTCAATGCAAGTGGTGATCATCAAGTGTATATGTTCAGAGGCCTGGTGTGGAGGATAACATAAGGTATTGAGGCAATTGGATGAAAAACACAATATTTATGATTAACACAAAAGTCATTCGGTCACTTTTGACCCGAAACGCAAGAGAAGGGAACGTTGCATTATGCTAGGACTTTATCAGGTAGGACTTAAAACCGTAATAGTTTATCTTCAAAGCGTCATCTCTAGTCTTAATGGAGTCAAATCTCAGGTCCTCTTTGATTGCACAACACGTGGGTTAAAGCTCTTTGTGTTGGAAAGGCCAGCATTGACATCTAGTGGAGTAAAGTGAGAGCTGCACAACAACGTCTGCTTCCTCAGTCCCTGCAGCAGCAGGAGAGGAGAGGATGGTGAATGGACAGCTTGTTGTTGCACAGTTTAATGTTGTGTGTTCATGAAGTCGATGTCCTCTTACTTACTAAGTACATATCCTGTTTGATGTGCCGTGTATTGGCTTATTGTCATAATGCAGAGTATGAACAGCCCCCCCTTTCAGGAGCCTCGTGTTGCAGCTAGTTTGTATCTCATCTGCAAAACTGACTTTATTTATACCCACTGTTAAGAGGAAGTCAAGTTTAAAAAAATCTGAAGTTGCCACATTCCTCCTGTTTTGGCTGCTTTGCACTGGTTCCCTATAACACACAGGATATCATTACAAATGCTTCTTCTTGCGTACAAATCCTTCAATGGGCAGGCGACATCTTATCTTAAATATCTCATTATACCCTACTGTCCCAATAAAGCTTATAGGACGACATCATCATCATCATCATCATCATCATCATCAGCCCCTTATTCTTCCTGCTATAGTCTTAGACTGTCGGGGACACCTTACTTCTTTCTTCTCTCTCTCTGTACCTGTTTACTCTCATGTTTCGAATAACCCAGCTTCCCCCGAAATGTGTTTTTTGTGAATGTCTACGCCTGGATCCTGAGTTCTGGATCCTGAGTTCTGGATCCTGAGTTCTGGATCCTGAGTTCTGGATCCTGAGTTCTGGATCCTGAGTTCTGGATCCTATCCCGCTACCATCTAATGCAGGGGTCTCAAACTCAAGGCCCGGGGGCCAAATCCGGCCCGCAACTTCATTTTATGTGGCCCCTTAAGAGCTTGCAAAGAATATAATACGTTTATTATACGGTTACATGCCACTTTACAGAAGCAGGTTGCCCATAAACTACATGTCCCAGAATGCATCTCGTTTTGTGACATGCGCACTGAAGAGACTTGCAATTACTTGCCCTGGACTTCTGCTTTCAGACGTAGTTATTTACTATTTACTAATTAATAATCAAATTCAGAGGCAATAATGTAATATAATACATCATTTTATATATATATTATATATTTATATAGTTACAACCGGCCCTTTGAGTGCAACCTTTATGCGAATGTGGCCCGCGATGAAATTGAGTTTGACACCCCTGATCTAATGGGAGATACAGGGTCCCTCGATTCAATAGAGTCAGCCTGAAGCATCCTTTGTGCTCCAGTCGACCCTCTCAGTGAACACAGAGCTACAGATCAGATGCACGCTGAAGGCTCGTTGAGCATCTCTCACTGATCCTGCTGCTATGTTACATGTTTGTTGTTTGTTTCTCATGTATTGTGTCCTGATGTTTGTCTGTTGATGTTACACATGGAGCTGCTGTGATGCAAGGAGCATTTCAGACTTGATCTGACCATTAAAGTATTATCCCATCGTATCGTATTTCTCCCATTAACTGGGGGGTGTGTGTGTCTGGACAGAAGGTCCAGTTGTGATAGACACGGTTCGCCACTGTCTCACAGCGAGTGTGTGGTTTGACAGATTCTCGGTTCCTCCCCTCAGAGGCTCGAACCAGCCGGAGAATGTGGACACTCCTCTGAAGCTGAGAAACAAGCTCTGTAACTATGGGCTGTAACCCGATAACTGATCACTGGTCAGCTCTGAACCAGCACAACGAGGCACACTGGTGTGTTTACTTCACTGCAGTCGCATCCTATCAAGCACTGGGATTAAGAACATTTAGCTGAATGTTCACTCGTTTCAAATTCAATATGATAATCTCTCATGTGATTAAATACTCTACTTCACCACTGTACCATCCTTGAAAAACACAATTTCTTGAGTTTTTACCATTTTAAGTCTTTTAAAAGTATGTGTTTACATGGACTGCCCCTGAGCTCAAAGCTAAAATCCGGCTCATTTACGCTTGTAAGCATTGTTTTGTTTTAAAGTGTTCATCGATGTGCACTGTCCCGGTTCAAATAAACGATTAAATGAAATACTGTTAAACCGGAACAAAAACATTAATCTCATCATTAAATTAGTCTCAATGATTTATTATATGTATTATCAAGGTGTGAATTAAATAAGGCACATTCACATCATTTAAAAAAACATCCAAAACCTTAAAAATAAAACCAGTGGTACAAAAATAATTAAGGCTCGACTTCTGCAGTTTAGCGGCTTTGACATCCTTTCATGTTAAAGTGAAAAACAATGGAGTGGACACAAAATGGACGAAACACATCGAGTCTGAAGCTTCACCGAAACAAATAACATGAACTCTGAGAGGTGAACATGTGACATTATGAACAGTAACACTGACGGAGACGTTCCTGAAGAACTGCAGACGCTTCATTAAGTTGTAATGCACTGAATATCTAATGTTGAAGGACCAAACTGAAGGCTCATTACATACTCGGGTGTAGATGAAGTGTGTGTAGGAGATACAGGTGAGGTGTGTGTAGGAGATGAAGTGTGTGTAGGAGATGAGGTGTGTGTAGGAGATACAGGTGAGGTGTGTGTAGGAGATGAAGTGTGTGTAGGAGATGAGGTGTGTGTAGGAGATACAGGTGAGGTGTGTGTAGGAGAAGTGTGTGTAGGAGATACAGGTGAGGTGTGTGTAGGAGAAGTGTGTGTAGGAGATGAAGTGTGTGTAGGAGATACAGGTGAGGTGTGTGTAGGAGAAGTGTGTGTAGGAGATGAAGTGAGTGTAGGAGGGTTTTCAGATGAGGTGTGTGTAGGAGAAGTGTGTGTAGGAGATGAAGTGAGTGTAGGAGGGTTTTCAGATGAGATGTGTGTAGGAGAAGTGTGTGTAGGAGATACAGGTGAGGTGTGTGTAGGAGAAGTGTGTGTGGGAAGGGGTTCAGATAAGGTGTGTGTAGATGAAGTGTGTGTAGGAGGGTCTGTAGACGAGCTGTGTGTAAGAGGAGATTCAGAAGAGGTGTGTGCAGGAGGGGCTTCAGTAGATGAAGTGTCTGCAGGAGGGTTTTCAGATGAAGTGTGTGTAGGAAGAGGTTCAGATGAAGTGTGTGTAGATAAAGTGTGTGTATGAGATACAGGTGAGGTGTGTGTAGATGAAGTGTGTGTGGGAAGGGGTTCAGATAAGGTGTGTGTAGAGGAAGTGTCTGTAGGAGGGTTTTCAGATGAAGTGTGTGTAGATCAAGTGTGTGTAGGAGGGGCTTTAGTAGATGAAGTGTGTGTAGGGGGGGCTTTAGTAGAGGAAGTGTGTGTGGGGGGGGCTTTAGTAGAGGAAGTGTGTGTGGGGGGGGTTTCAGAAGAGTTCTCACTGACAGGTTCTTGGTAAAATAAATAAATGAATATATTTATATGAAAATAACTAAAGAAATCTGCAGCATTTTTCAAATCAAAGTAAGATTTTTATTGTAAAAAAAGGGAATTAACCCAAAAATATTAGGTGTGATATGTACTCAAATAAAGCTATACATGAGAAGTAGTTCATCTTTGACGTGTTTTCTGTTAGAAAAGTAGAAATATAGTGTAAAAACGCTGCAGATAAAGCATAAATCTCACCTCTGAGTCGAAGTTTGTTTTCATGTGTCGGTTGGGATTTGCTCTTTGTTGCCCCTATAGGCCGTGTGAGGAATTACACCCACTGAATTATACAATTATTGTAGTCAAAACCTTTTTTTACATAAATATTTTGATATTATTTTATTGTTATTATTATATTATTTTTATTTCTGATTATTTTATGAATTTATATATATATTTTATTATTATTATTATATATTTTTTTATTATTTATTTTTTTAATCTTTGTTATTTTAAAAATGTTATATGAACTAAAAGCTATTAATAAGAAGTCATTATTCATCTTTAAAGTGTAATTAACCCCGAGTCAAAATGATGGGGACCCCATTTCTACTAAGAAAATTAAAAAAAGATCATACCTATACTGCACATATTTGTATTTCTTAATGCTCTTATTGTCCTTTCATTTTTGTAAAGCACTTTGAATTGCCTTGTGTTGAAAGGTGCAGTATAAATAAACTTGCCTTGCCTTGCTAGTTCACTGACAGGGGGAAGAGAAGAAAAGCCGAACATTGCAGTTCAATATCGCTCGCTCGATCGCGCCAAATAATACCACCCCTTTAATGTGAACGCGCACCTAACTAGATACAGGGTTCCTGCAGGTTTCACCTACTCAAATTTAAGACTTTTTAAGACCTTTTTAAGACCACTTTGAATAGAATTTAAGACCTATTTCACGGCAAGAAAGTATGAAGGAAAATTGCTATGAAAGAAGAAATACGTCCCATAATTACTTACAAAGTAAATGTAAAGGCATAACAGAACTGTGTTAGCGTGTTAGACAAAAAGTGTATGTGTCTGTGTGTGCTTGTGTGTGTGTGTTAGGGGTGTGCAATTAATCGTATTTTAAATCGCAATTACGATTTTGGCCTGCCACAATTACGAAATTATTTAGCTTTGCTCGGTTGTGACAGTGCACTACAACATATTTGATCTAATTAATTTTAGTCTAATTTATTTGTATTTATCATATTTATATATGTTTAGTAGCTTGTGGAAGTGCGCTCCAAAATATTTGTTGATCTTGTTTATTGGTATTTATTATTTTTGATATTATTTATTTAAATGTATAATTTATTTAATTTATTTTTGTATTGGTTTTGCAGTTGAATTATACGTTCAGGGTAATCAACAGTTAAAAAGATACTGTTCAAATTATTATTTGTTTTAAAGTTCAATAAATGGATGTTTTCAAAGTCAATGAATAATCGTATTTAATAATCTTGATATCAATTATTGACCAAAATAATCGTGATTATGATTTTTGCCATAATCGAGCAGCCCTAGTGTGTGTGTGTGAGAGAGAGAGAGAGAGAGAGAGAGAGAGAGAGAGAGAGAGAGAGAGAGAGAGAGAGAGAGAGAGAGAGAGAGAGAGAGAGAGAGAGAGAGAGAGAGAGAGAGAGAGAGAGAGAGAGACAAGAGCTATATTCAGAGCTCTGCTGCCTTGGCTACAATCTTTCATCGTTGCTGTTGTATGATTGGTGTTTAGCTACGGTATTGAGCGTCTACGGCACCTCCGCTTTTAGGGTTGACATACACCCAAACGTCGCCCAGAGGTCCGCCGGTGTTGTTGCAGGAGCTGCTGCACTAGCTAACGCTACATTAGCATACGCTACTTTCTTTTGCAAAAGGTGCAGCGGGCTTCAAACACGTTCCCCTCCACTGGTTTCAACCAAGCACTAAATTCGATGTTTTCCAACCAAATACGGTTGAACTTACACTTCCCCATATTTATTTTTAAGTAGATTCTAAGATACATGAGTTTCTGACTGCCGCTAGCTGAAGCTTGCTAGGTTACTAGCTGGGTGTTCTCCAATAAGGGGCCGGGGGAAACAAAGTTAGTGATTACTGGTTCCATGTTGATTTATTTCAATACAAATTGTTGGGGGGAACTGAAAGGCTCTTACCGTACTGGTTACTTTGCAGCCCGGACATTTCCCCCAAAACACATTTAGACGCGATCTCAACACAGAAGTACCTTTCAAATCCGATCATTTTTAAGACCTTCTAAATCATATTTAAGACCTTTCTTATTTTTTTGGTCATATTTAAGACCTTTTTAAGGCCTTAAATTCAGATTATCAAATTTAAGACTTTTTAAGACTTTTTAAGACCCCGCGGGAACCCTGTAGATAGGACACGGCTGGCTTGAGCGATCGAGTTGATAGCCAGCGTCGTAGGACAGTTTAGCGAGAGCGCGTTTGTTTTGGATTAGGTCAACCGGATAACTCAAAACATATCCAGGATATGTTGAACTAGATTCGTAGTATAGGCCTCAGGCTAACCGTTCAGCATAAGTTATCTAGCCCACTAAGAAGTGAACCAGCGTCGTAGGACCGGAAATCTCTGAAGTTAGCTTGCTAAACGAAAATCCTGATTCGTAGTACAGGCCCCTGGCCACTGGTCCGGAGCAGGTTAGGTTCCAGGATAAGAGATCAACTCAGTGAAAGCACCGCCTGCTGACCAATCAGAGCTCAGTGTGCGGAGTTTAAAGCGATCAAGTCATATTACAGGAGAAAGGAAATACAGTTTAGACTGCCGTTGCAGGAAAGACTGCCGGCAAAAATCACCGACTGTGTGAACGTGAAAATTAATAGAATATCCCCTCCCATCTTCAGAGCAATCTGACTAATATAACATTATCGTTAAGAAAGTTTACTTAAAGGGGACCTATCATGCAAAATGCACTTTTGTACGTCTTTTATACATGAATAGGTGTCCCCGGTGTTCCAGGGAACTCACCAAGTGTCAGAAAACACAACCCTCTCTATTTTCCTCCATACCCAAATCTCTAAAAAAGGGGCTGCAACGGATCTGATAAAAACTGATCCAGATTTGAACACTATCCTGACGTCAGGACGGTGGCGCTACGGCTATTGGGCCAACTCCACCAATCAGGAGGAGACAGCCACGGCCATTGCCGTTCGAAAGCGCTGGAGACACTGTAGTACATATGCCAGGCCAGTAGATGGCCTTTCATGTGAACGCGCACCTAACTCGATAGGACACGGCTGGCTTGAGTTAACGAGTTGATAACCAGCGTCGTAGGACAGTTTAGCGAGAGCACGTTTGTTTTGGATTAGGTAAACCGGGTAACTCAAACATATCCAGGTTAGGTTGAACCGGCTTCGTAGTACAGGCCTCTGTCAACTAAACTATAAGATAAGATTTATATATTCAGTTTAATATTTAATATTCCATCTTTCAAATAATGGGGGGAAGCCTGCGAGCTAGTTCAGGCAGTCAACTCGAGCACCAATGATACATTAACATGTGACGCACCTCGTCCCTCTTACAACCAACCAAACACATTCTCCTTAACTTGCCGCTCTATTTAAGCTGCCAGGTCTTCCTGCCTCTGCCTCGCTATGCTGCTGCTGCTGTGTTTCATGTTCCTGCTGTATGGGCTTAGATATGTCTCATAATTATTTGTGAACAGAAAAATAATTTGTGTGTAAATATGTGATTTGTAAATGTAAAACACCATCCACAAATGCATTTAAAAGATTTGCAAACTCACAAATAAATTTGCAAATGTAAAACGGATCTGCAAATACTCCAAATATTTTTACAAATAAAAAAAGAAGATCTTTGAATATCTCTTTAACATTTACAACTCTCGATCAGGCATTTGTGAATCCATTTTGTATTTGTTGACCAAAAATGCGCTTGTGGATCTCAAATCTCTGCTCGTGGATCGTCTTTTTACACACACAGAGTTTTGAGACAACCTTTCCGCCGGTCTCGGCTAAAATCTACTCGTGTCACTTGGTTATTTTCGGAAACCACGTGATGGCCAGGGCCCAGGAGTTCAACACTTTTAATCCCTATCTGATCAGATCAGATTTGGATTTTGGGTAGTTCAAAACCAAAAAACAGGATTAGGATCACGTTGATATCCGATCAGATCAGGAAATCCAATCCAAGCTTTAATCTGGATCAAATCTTCAAAACGGGTAGTTCAAACCAACACAGGATTGGGATAAATTTGATCCCAAAAAACTGGATTATCCTGATCCCACCAAATAGGTTTCAATTTAAATAAGATGGCAAAGTTTGTTAACTGAAATAATACACAATTTTTTGCCTTCATGGGAAATACATTTTATTTTTCCATTTTTGCTCACGTTTGTGGTGGCCTATTTTGTTTTCAACCAAATGTTGATGACAAACATGTTTATGCTCATAAAAGTATCACAAATGTAATTTAGATTAAATTAAAAATCAAAACAAAACACCAAAATAACCGGGCGAGAGAAAAAGGAGAGGAAACTGTCTACTGAAGCCACAAAGTGAGGTTTTAATGGACAAAAGAAAAAGGGGCTCACCAGCCAACTTGCAAAGCAAACTAAAATAAACAATACACAAAAAGGTAAACTGGAGCACATCTCCTAACAAGTCACAAGAACACAGGCCTCACACAGAGACATGCCGCACACAGAGACAGGCCTCACACAGAGACATGCCGCACACAGAGACAGGCCTCACACAGAGACATGCCTCACACAGAGACAGGCCTCACACAGAGACAGGCCTCAGGCCTCACACAGAGACAGGCCTCACACAGAGACAGGCCGCACACAGAGACATGCCGCACACAGAGACAGGCCTCACACAGAGACAGGCCGCACACAGAGACAGGCCTCACACAGACACAGGCCTCACACAGAGACAGGCCGCACACAGAGACATGCCGCACACAGAGACAGGCCTCACACAGACAGGCCGCACACAGAGACAGGCCTCACACAGAGACAGGCCTCACACAGAGACATGCCGCACACACAGACATGCCGCACACACAGACAGGCCGCACACAGAGACAGGCCGCACACAGAGACAGGCCTCACACAGAGACAGGCCTCACACAGAGACAGGCCTCACACAGAGACAGGCCTCACACAGACACATGCCGCACACAGAGACAGGCCTCACACAGAGACAGGCCTCACACAGAGACATGCCGCACACAGACACAGGCCTCACACAGACACAGGCCTCACACAGAGACAGGCCTCACACAGAGACAGGCCTCACACACAGACATGCCGCACACAGAGACAGGCCTCACACAGAGACATGCCGCACACAGAGACAGGCCTCACACAGAGACAGGCCGCACACAGAGACAGGCCTCACACAGAGACATGCCTCACACAGAGACAGGCCTCACACAGAGACATGCCTCACACAGACACAGGCCTCACACAGAGACAGGCCTCACACAGAGACATGCCTCACACAGAGACATGCCTCACACAGACACAGGCCTCACACAGAGACAGGCCTCACACAGACACAGGCCTCACACAGAGACATGCCTCACACAGACACAGGCCTCACACAGACACAGGCCTCACACAGAGACAGGCCTCACACAGACACAGGCCTCACACAGAGACAGGCCGCACACAGAGACAGGCCTCACACAGAGACATGCCTCACACAGAGACAGGCCTCACACAGAGACATGCCTCACACAGAGACAGGCCTCACACAGAGACAGGCCGCACACAGAGACATGCCTCACACAGAGACAGGCCTCACACAGACACAGGCCTCACACAGAGACAGGCCGCACACAGACACAGGCCTCACACAGAGACAGGCCGCACACAGAGACAGGCCTCACACAGAGACAGGCCTCACACAGAGACAGGCCTCACACAGAGACATGCTGCACACATGCAGCCAGAGGAGAAGGAGAGAGCCCACTGCAGTCTTCCTCAGGTCCTTTATGGAGGCCCTGATTGGGGATTGGGAGCACCTGGGGGAGAGGCTGCACCTGGAGACAATCAGGGAGAGAGACACACACACAAGCACCAACTGCGGCACGTAACAGAAACATATACAGCAATCTTAATATCTACGATCAGCTGATCCAAGAGGTTTTAAAATTGTGTATAAAGCCTGAGAAGAACCAAAGCTGTCAGACAAATGTAGTGAGGTAGAAATATACAAATGGAAATAGTCAAGTACATTTTTTTAAGCTACTTTACTTAAGTTGAGAACTAGTGAAAACTGTTCTTCAGTTAAAACATTTGTAAAAAAGACAAATAACATTTTTTTCTTCTTTCTTTAAAAAAAAAATCCATTGGCTCTTTGTCGACTTTATTCAAACTATACAAGCAGTGTGCAGAGAGGTGGACAAAACAAAATGAATATCACACAACAGACAGCTGAGATGTAACATTTTCATTTCCCTCGTTTCTTAAACCACTGCAGCCTAATGTTTAATGATCAGATATTGTTGATTCTCCAAGTGTCGTGTTCTTTTATTCCATGAAAGACAAACAACTTCTAAGTTCAACTATTTATTAAAAGAGAGCAACAGATATATATTTCACTTAGCCAAGGACTCCGTCAGGTCAAAGAAATCACAGGCAGCAAAGCTGTAATCTGTAACCACTATATCCATCAAAAAGCCTTGAACCTTGTGCGTGCATACATTTTATTATTCAGGGCGCTGCCCGTACATTTATGATTGGTTGAGACTAGAAGGGGAGGACCGTGGTTTAGACTTTGGCCTCCCTTGTTGGTGCACAGACTTGGACAAAGTCTCTTGGCAACACGAACTCCAATCAGCATTCGGCCGGCCGGTAAAGGTTCCCTCCCTACTCTAGTCACGCTATCCTCCGTAATTTGTTTTGCTAAAGCTTCTGCAATAGATATTGGGAATCTTCCATTATACTAGTTCCCAGTTATGCGTAGGCGAGGAGCTCACACTGTTCAAGGCCAGGGCGATCTCCTGTTTTCAATAACTCTTTGTCTCCACAGTGTCTGCACCTGGGCTTTGCAACATTTCTAAATGCAGCTAAACTTTCTTCTAAGACTTTTCCCTTCGTTTAATATCCAACCCATCAGAACCAGGGATTGATGATTGTGTCTATTTATTCCATCGTCGTAGCAACATCTCATGAGCTCAATAAGCATATAATGTAATAAGAAGAATCAACCTTGTAATGTTATATACAAATAGACTCAACACAAGTAACTGTCAATACATTTTGTACCAATATACTGTAATTAAAGCATGAATCCTGAATCTACCCTTTAAAAACATGTCAGAAACACCCATCATTTAAAAAGAAACATGTATATATACAGTATTTTACTAATGAAAAAGGAGTGCATTACTTCCACTAGTTATTTAAGCTAGTATGAAACACGTTTTGAACATACAACTTTATCAAATATAAACATTTTATTTCACCCAGAAATTGTAAGAAGTGGCAAATATTAATTTTTTAGTAAATTGTTTTCTGATCATTGTGAGTCATGACAGCAGGTAGTGCAATCCGTAGAATTAAGTAGATTACATTAGAACATACTCATCAGTATTTTAGGTGTTTATTTGTATCATCAAGGTAAAACATCTCTGATCAGATTCTGAAAAAATAACAATGTTTACAATGTACTTCCCCCGTTGAATATATTTATTACATTTAGTGATAGATTCTCTTTCTGTAGAAAATCAAATGGTTGTTCTACTCGGTGTGATTGACAGGAGAGATTATCAGAGGGGCAGAGTTTTTACCATCATAGTTGGGATAGGGACAAAAGTATAGGTAGAGTTTCTCTTTGAAGCAGCAGCCAGTGAAGGAGTAGATCAGAGCTGCAGCATCAACATCATAAAAGGAGACCAGACCCTCCTCAAAATCCACAAACACCCCCACCTTCTCAGGCTGAGACTTCAGAGAGAGACGGACTCGAAAACCAGCACGAGCTTTGTACTCATTTTCATTCCTCAACCCTATCACCCAGTAACCATTCTGAGGAGACAGTGAGATCTTTCCCTTCCTGTTGATCGACTCTCTGGCCACTCCTAGACCCCAGTCAGTCTTCCCTTTAACCTGAACCTCGTAATAAAATCTTCCTGAAGAGAAACTCTGCTTTGCTAAAACAGAGTGAGAATAATTAAATCTCTCTGGATTGCCTGGGAGATTCTTCTTCACATCACCATGTGTAACTTGTTTTCCATCATCAGACAGGATGAGTTTGGGATGTGCTGTATCAGGATCAAGAGTCACCTCCACCTCATACTGCTGGACCCTCTTCAGCTTGACCTCAAGCAGCTTCTTCATCTGTTTACTGAGCGTCTCCTCCAGCTGAGTCACAGCTCTCACCACAGTCCCCTCATATGAAGGTGGACGGACCCTGACTTCTGTCCAGTTCTTGGTGGGTGGAGCAGCGCTCAGGGACGTGAAGCTTTGGAGGAGGTGGAGCTGGTCTTCAGAGCGTGAGAGCTGCTCCACCTCAGAGCTTCTCTTCTTCAGCTCAGAGATTTCCTGTTCCAGCTCTTTGATGAAGCCTTCAGCCTGTTCCTCTGTCTCTCTCTGCTTCTCTGTGATCGTGTCGATGAGCTCGGCCTGGCTTCTCTCAGCAGACTCCTTCAGAGCGGTGAAGACCTGAACACCATCTGCTATCTCTCTGTCTGCTCCTTCCTTACTGAGCTCCACTGAGCGATTCATCTCCTGAATCTTCAGTCGTCTCTTCTGGATCATCTTCTGAATTTCAGCGTCTGTCTTCCCCAGCTCAGCCTTCTTTCCTTCATATTCTTCTTTCAGAGGAACAACATCATGTGTCTTGTGGTCTGAATAGGTGCAGAGCATGCAGACACACACCTGGTCGGTCTTACAGAACAGCTCCAGCAGTTTATCGTGCTTCACACACATCCTGCTTTCCAGGTTCTCCACAGGGTCGATCAGCTGATGTTTCTTCAGGCCTGCTCTTGTCAGGTGAGGCTCCAGGTGAGTCTCACAGTAGGACTCCAGACACACCAGGCAGGACTTCAGGGCCTTCAGTCTGGTTCCAGTGCAGACGTCACAGGGAACTTCTCCTGGTTTGAAGACGTGTTGCTCTGAGCTGCTGCTGCTGGCTTTCTGTTGAGCTGACTGTCTGAACTGAGCAGCCATCTCAGAGATGAAAGTGTTGACCTGCAGCTCAGGCTTTATGTTGAATACCTCTTTGCAGTTGGGACACTGACTCGGGATATTTCTATCCCAGTGTTCAGAGATGCAGGCTTTACAGAAGTTGTGTCCACATGGTGTGTTGACCGGATCAGTGAACACATCCAGACAGATGGAGCACAGAAACTGATCTTCAGTCAGCAGACTGCTGGCAGCAGACATGTCTACAATCTGAGGACAAAACGTGTGAAGAAACACAACTTAATGACATATTGTCTATTTGCCATGCTATTTGAGTCCTAATACGAACGTGAAAATGTTAACAAGCACAACGTTTTATGTTAGAAATGTATAGTAAAGGTCCCCAGCACATAGAGACTGAAGGATGCTAACTTTTCAGGCAATTTGAACAATTAGCAAAAGTTAAGTTATTAGCAGGAATCAGCATGAATCAGCTCTATCTACCAGGGGGTTAAAGATGGCTCAAATATGCAGTTCAGATGGTGTAGACCAGGGGTCGGCAACTCCTGGCCACTGGTTACGGTGCTGCGTGCCAATGGTGGCATGCGGCACCGTAACCAGTGGCACACTAGGAATAAGTGGAATAAGTGTGCAAAAATATTTAAATTGTATTTTCGGATCCTGAACGAGACCGCCGCTAGGGCGCGTCTCCCCGTTACCTGCAGAAGGAAGCCATGCACGCAACGCAGCCCCGCTCTCTTTAACTCCAGGCGACTTTCTGCCGCTTTCCTCCGTGGTGCAGGGCTGATCGTTTCACCACAGAGGAAAGCACTTCACAAATTGCAGTACCCATAAGGAGCTTTACAAAAGCCGCAGTTTTTGCGTGGCTGTGTCTTTAGTTGAAAGCCCAGTGGCGACCTGCTCATCTCTCATCGAAATAATATGCTACAAAGGGGCGGACTGGCCATCTGTGTGTTGAACTTTCCTGTCGGCTCCCAGACCGTAGTCGAGGAGGGCAGAAGCAACAAGCTTCAGGTTCAATAACCCACTTTAGCTGAAAGGACTGGAGAGAGGCGAGCTCTTCTGGGGAGGCCGTTGCATTTATTTAGTTGTTCTTCTGTTTCACAAAATACATCACAGACCTCTGTTTATCTGCTGCCTCGTTTCACTTCCAGAAACATACAGCCGCTCGCTCACTCTCGCTCGACCATACACACACACACATGCACACGCCACACCCCTCTCTCTCTCTCTCTCTTAAAGGGACAGCGATCTCATCTTACTCTGCATGACCCTAATATCAACATGTGTGTTCTGGAGAATCACAGAACGGACGATCGTCCTTATTATTATGCCGTTTAAACCAATTATTTAAATTTGTTTGTTAAATTCGGCATCATGTAAGTTGCGCTGACAGGTCCACACACTGCTTCCCCACAGCGAGGCTCCCCCCGCCCTCCTGTTGACAGTTCACGAGTGTCGAGCTCCTCACCCCCCCCCCCCCCATTGATAATTCACGATCGTCGGCACGCTGATAATAATGTCATGGCACTTCATATAAAAAAGGTTGCCGACCCCTGGTGTAGACGTAGAACAAACAACCAAAAACATTTTTTTTTCAGAAAAGTCACTTATTATTATAAATAAAATGTGGAAAATCATAGCAGCATTTAGTTTAAACTCTAAAAAAACACAATGTGTAAGCTTTATTCATTTTGGGGGATTTTGCCATATTTGACAGAGGAGTGAGACCTCCTTGCTGAGCATCACTGAAGTTAATAGTTGTTAAAAAACAGTAAACGTTATCAGCTGTATAAAGGCCGTTTAAAGTTTACATTGTATTTTTGGCTGTTGCTATTAACCTAACTGACACATTTCTATAGTATAATATTATTGATATGGTGAAATGGATATAATACAGTCAGATTCTGATTTTAATCCAACTTTGACTAAGTATTTAGTGAGTCGTTATGTCTCTGATGATGAATGATTATATGATACTTTGACAAAACACTGCTTTACAAAGACAGACAGCAGTAACTACAGAGAAGTTGAGAAAGAAAGGGTTATAAGTTAACGGCTGCTGAACAAAGTGTATAACAGTTAAATAAGTTGTACAATGTAAATGTCGTGCCTTTACAGACTACACAAAAAGAGACCTCCCAAACAATCTGAGCTAGGCTAGTTAGCCGTTAGCACGCCTGGGCTAACTGCTGTTCCTGTTCTTTGTCTCGTGTTTAGTGAGTCGTTGTGTCTCTGTAGTACTCACCAGTGTTTGCAGAGGTTCTGCTGTGTTGTCGAGAAGAAGCTGCTGGATTCAGTTGTTTCTTCAGAGAAACAGAGACGCTGTCTGGACCGCAGCTCTGCTCTCACTAAGTTTCACTTTCGTTTCTGTGAAGTTGAAGCTCTCCTGTTTCAGTGCTCTTCCTCTCAGTGTAGCTCTGTGAGTGAGGGTGTGTCACTCTCTGGGGAGGACATTAACTCAGCTTTGTAACAAGAGGTTTACTTTGAGTCTATTCTTCTTCTTTGCTTGAAGTAAACAGCAAACCAGACAAAAACAATTACAAACAGACATGAGAAAAGAGGTCAGAGAAAGATAATAAGGAGCATTCTGTGTGTTTTGATAAATGGGCTACAGCGCTCCCTTTACAGTCCCTCTACATTCCCACACAACCCTGTCTCCTAGAAATTACGTTCCCACAAAACTAAACTGCATTCTCAAATACGTTTCGCAAGAAACGTATTTCCTTCCACGTTACGTTTGTTATGAACATATCTTAAATACGTTTATTTTCTACATATCTTCTAGAAACCTATTTTCTCCCACATGACGTTTGTTATGAACGTATCTTAAATACGTTTGCTTTCTACCTATATTTGCCATTTCTTTTCTAGCTTATAATAATGATAATAGTAATTTATTAATATCATTTTAGAGCAAACTTATTTTCGCGCTGGCTGGCGGCTGACTTTTCAGTTGACCAAATCCGTTATTATGCTGGTTAATGGTTAATAATCACAATATTGTTTGTAGTCGTTTCATACAGCATTCTCAATTACGTTTAACAAGAAACGTATTTTGTCCCACGTTACGTTTGTTCTGAACATATCTTAAATACGTTTGCTTTCTACCTATCTTTGACATTTATTTTCTAGCTTATAATAATGATAATAGTAATTTATTAATATCATTTTAGAGCACACATTTGAAATCGACGATCGGGCTTGATATCCTATGGTTAAATTAAAATCAGTAGGCGAGGCTGTAATTTCGCCAGCTGCGAGGCAGAAAATAATAGTTTTAACATGCCAAAAAGCTGCTGTGTCGTTTATTGCACCTCAAACATTAAAACAAATCCAGAGTTACGTGTTTCTGTACTTCCTCTAAGAAGAAAGGACTGTATACAACAGAAGAGCTCTGTGGCTTCAGGCTTGATCGCCGTTCAAATGACAGCTGGTTTCCCCAAAAGTGAGCAGGGCTGTAAAGTGACGTAGGAAAGATCATCAGCTCGCTGATTGGATGTTTTAGCCGCAATGCACGTCGGGATATGGTGTTAATGCGATATGAAATCCGAAAAAATAATCAGAGTTTAGGATGGCCGAAGACACTACACTACCCATAATCCCCAGCTATCGTTTGGGACTACAGTCCTGTTGACAAACCCCGTGATTAATCTTCAAGCTCTGGGATTGGATGTTGGAGTGGCAGTGCGCCAAGGTTACGCCGAGTGCCAAACAGCTCTTCGAAATGGAACGAAACCACGGCAGACTTTCCAAAACTGGACTCGAACGCCCCCCCAGAACTACACATGCTGGCTATTGTGTTTCGCAACATGTTCTATAGCGTCTCTACTGGGAATTGTAGTTTTAAAAGACGTTTTCGTTTTTCCCAAAATTAGAAGTTGACAGTATTAAACTGTGTACAGCCCTGGAGGTTTAGGGGATAGGAAACAAATTGGTGTGTACAAATGTAAAACATGTAATTAATAAATGGGTGAAAATCGCTTGTGTCCATAATGGGAAGCATTAATATATACCCACATGCCAGCTCATTGTTACTTTGGAATTCTACTCCACTACAATTCAGAGGTTAACCTGGTATTTTTACTCCACTACATTTATTTTAGTTACTTTGCAGATTCTGATTAATGATGTGAAATATAAACAACCCTTAAAGCAGACTTTAGTTACACCTGAGTAAAATTCAGGGAAAGGTGATTGTCAAGTGCCAACAATCAGGAGAGATATTAGTTGGTGCTTGAGAAGACTAAACATTTATCTGCAGATCTCTATAAAGTATATTCATTACTCGTTATTCTCTACTAATAGTTAATTAAAAACTGTATATAATAGCTATTTTGCACATCCCTTTCAAGATTTTCTAAGGTTTATTGACATATCATATACACCACGATGTTGAAGTTATGCAATTAATGAAAAACTTGGGTCACAGGTTTCTCAACAGTGCATTACAAGACATCTATCAATATGTGTGTATTCCTCCACCATTAAACTCAAATTCTGCACATGTCTTATACTATCTACATACATAAGAGTATAATTAATATATATATAATATCAGTTAAAATAAGTGCTTCAACACAGTTAACATTGCAGGAAAGCAATATATTAGACGCTAAGTACTTTGTCAGGCTTAATATTTATCTGTAGATAGATACCCCCAAAGCTTTTTTCTTATTTGAAAGAAAACCTAAAGTATTCTTTAATGTGTTAATAAAGGTTAATTAGTTTGTCTGTTTTGCACATCCTCATATTAATATCTTTGTACATCAGGCACTAAACTGTTTTATTGTAGAGATCACTTACAGTATCTTCTTGATTTTTTATATTCTATATTTCTATCATTGACCTTCTACTTTCCCCCTATGAAAGTATGTACTCTTAATATTTTATTCATCAAATAACATTATTCAACAAAAATAACATTATTCAACAAAAATGATTCAATAACGTGCTTTAACCACTAGGCGGTGCACACAAGGTACACACAGTATACTAATAATAACTTTGTATTATTAGTGTAGGACACTTATGTATGTATAACATCTGAAGATGTGTAGTTTTATTCATGTTTTTACATAATTGTACAGGATATTGCTATATTATTTCTCATGTTTACTTCTACACATTAATATCTGATTTGTAAAACATCACAGACAGAAAGGTATATCCGTCATTTAATGGTAAGCTATTGAAATTGTGATTCCATAGATGTGTCTCCCATCACCCAAATCCCCTGACTATTCTCTCAACTCAGTATTTACATTCTTATATTCAAAGAAAATCAGTAATATCTTTAAAAACTACAAGTCCTTTTCTATCAGCTGTGCACCGTTATGGTGTAAATATAACCTATCTACCAATTGGATCAAATATAAAAGTCAGCCGTATTAGTATTGATACTGCAAGGAGACGTATTTTGTGAAAAGAAATGTAAGATGTTGTTTAATTGTTGATATATTTATGATCCACGTCACGTATTCAGTTTCGGCGGCAGTTCTTCCAGAACTTCAGTCCAGAAGTCTTCTCATCAGGGCTCTATAAATAAAGAACTATGGCAGATGTGTAATATTTAATGCAGCCGAACCGTGTATTACAATGCCGTTATGTGATGACTTTCAAAGAGAAAAGCAAGAACACTCAGAATAAAGTATTATTATTTTTTTTTTTAATGTTTTCGGATTTCACATCGCATAAACACCATCTCCCAACGTGCATTGCGGCTAAAACATCCAATCAGCGAGCTGAGGATCTTTCCTACGTCTGTTTCCGGTATTGTTCCTGTAATGAGAGTTCACATTTATGCTACATTGAAGGGTGGAATTGACTACACATCTTCAGAAACATAATTTGCTTCAGATATATACTGTAACTCATAGCAATATTGTAACCATTAAGAAAAGCCAACTGCATTAAAAACCCAGTTAACAAACACAAGGTAAAGTATTTTTCCTTCAGTAATGAAGATGTAATTCCAATGTAGACACACCTGGGGTCGCTGTTCAGTCTGTTACGCTGAGCCATGCATTGTCTGGAACGTAAAAGGGACGAAGAAGACAAAGTGAAGTGACGTACTTCCGGTTCAATGTGAAAACATTCCCAGTTAAACCATAGATATGATCCGCGGGAAGATGGCGGAGTGAGAAGTAACAACGTTGCAGGCTCGTAGAAAAAGTTTAGATTTTAGTCCTTGACTGTAAAACTGACAGGCAATAGCTTATTCATGATACACTTTAAGTTATTATAGAAGCTTAAATAGTCACATTTTACTTTAATTCTCCAGTTACCAACACTTTTGACATAAAGTGCCTGCTAGCATGACCGACCACGATTACAACTTAAAAGTTCTCCGTGAGGCGTGTGACGACTCGGATATTGAGGACATGGAAGCAGACAACTCTAAGGGACACAAAATAAATCGGGACCACACACCAACTAAAGGACCGAATCCAAAGAAATCGAAGGTTCACGGCGAAACACAAATGGCAGAGGATAGCAACAGCACCATTCTCCAGGCAATTCAAGTCTTATCCGGAAAAATGGATGAACAGACAGAGCTGTTAAGAAAGTTTGAAAAACGCATTGAAGCAAACACTGAAGCAGCTAAAGAAAATAAGAAAGACATTTCTGCTCTTCAGAAAAAGTTTGATGATCTTCTAAAAGATAACACTTTACTACGTAAGTCTGGCGAGGAGCAAGCCCGCTACAAACGGAGGTGGAATCTGAGGATGAATGGTCTGCCTGAAAAAGAAGGAGAAAACACAAGAGAAGCTGTGATCGGGATACTCACAAGAGTTGTTCCGCTGTCTGTGGAGAAGCTGCGTGACTCAGTGGACACTGTCCATCGGCTGGGTATGAAGGGTAATGCAGCTACTTCCAACAACACACCGCGGTCAATCATCATTCAGTTCGGGATGAGGACCGTGACGAGATCTGGAAAAAGTCCAAAGATGCGAGAGTCTGCAGCGAGATGCACATTCGTTTCAAAGAGGATTTCTCCAAGGAGGACCGGGAGGCTCGCTCCAAGCTGTGGCCACTGGTTCAAGAAGCCAGGAGAAAGGGGAAGAGAGCCTTTTTGAAGGAAGGCTTCGCGCTGATTGACAACAAAAGAGTGGACCCGGAATAAAGTGAAAAACACCGCAGTAATTAACTGGAAGGACAGGGAGCAGGTTTTCTGTCCTCAGTAGGTATGCTGAAGTTCTCAGTTTGAGTGTTTGATTGGACTTGTCTCAGGTTATATTCAAAATGTTGTGAGCTATTGCACTAAATATGTTTGTTAAGGGCTACGTTACTCACTCCTGCGCATCGATATAACATTCCTTTGCGCATTTTCTTAAAGATTCTATCTTTGCTCTTTCAATGTTATCTTTCATATCCTTAAATGCTAGGGGGCTAAAAAACAATGTGAAACGTAAGGCAATTTTTCTTTTTTGTAAGGAACAAAAAGCAAATTGTGTTTTTCTGCAAGAAACTCATTCTGCAGAGGCAGACACTAAGTTCTGGAAAGTACAATGGGGAGACAACATTTTTTTCAGCCATGGAACAACACATTCGGCTGGAGTGATGATTTTATTTAACAGGTTACCTGGAAATATAATTGACCACAGGAGTGATACAAACGGTCATTGGCTAATGGTTGTGACTGATGTGAATGGGTCTAATTACATACTGGTGTGTGTTTATGGGTATAACAGAATGATTCAAAACAATAATTTTCTTTCAATCTTGTGCCAAAAATTAGAGGAATGGAAAGCACTTTATATGACTGATAAGATTATAATCGGAGGGGATTTTAATGTAGTTCCTGATGAGTGGTTAGATCGTCTTCCTTTAAGGGGACAATGTCATAATTTTAATGATTCTATTATTCACTTGGCCTCTAAACTTAATTTAACTGATGTTTGGAGAATAAATAATCCCTCAAAATCACAATATACCTGGTTTAACTCTTCTAACAATGGTCAGTGCTCTAGGCTCGATTATTGGTTAATCTCTACTAGTTTAACTAATAATGTCTCAAAGTGTGACATTTCAGCATCACCTCTGACGGATCACTGTGTCATCTCTTTGTACTATGCAACTTCAGTCCCAATCTTAACCCTATATGGAAATTCAATAATAGTCTTTTGGAGAATGCAGATTTTTGTAGAGAGATCAAACAACTGATAAAAGAAACTCTGGCTTTGGATATGTCATCTCTCAGTAAATGGGAATGGTTTAAATTTAGTGTGAGACAGATTGCGATAAAATCCTGTAAATACTCTTCTAGATTAAAGAAACAAAAACAACAAGAGATGACAAGTGCAATTAATAATTTATGCCTTAAAGCTGAGTTATCATTGGATGAGCAAATTCAACTGAACAATTTACAAACTCAATTAGACAACATGTATTTGGAAAAAGCAAAGGGAGCTTTTATTCGTTGGAGAGCCCGATGGATTGAGCAAGGAGAGAAAAACACTTCTTATTTCTTCAATCTTGAAAAGCAAAGACAAGTGAAAAAGAAAATCCAAAAACTGATTATTAATGATGTCACTATTGAAAATCAAGACCAGATAAATGAAGAAATTAGACTTTTTTATAGCAATTTATATAACTCAAAGTTTTCTAAAGAAAATTGTGATAACTTTTTTAGTAAAATTACAGAATTCAAAAAGACAATAGATTATTCTTTTAAACAGTATATGGACGATGGACTAAAAATTGAAGAATTAGATAGTGCATTACTGCAAATGTCTGGTGGCAAATCACCAGGGCTGGATGGTTTAACCATAGAGTTTTATAAATGTTTTTGGTCAGATGTGCGAGAAATGCTTTATAAGGCGTTCACAGATTGCATTTCAGCAGGAAACCTTTCGCCAACCATGAAACATGGCCTTATTACCTTAATTCCAAAACCAAATAAAAATAATCTTTTGTTGGATAATTGGAGACCTATTACCCTGTTATGTAATGATTACAAACTTTTAGCACATGTTTATGCTAACAGGTTAAACTCGGGTCTGAATCAACTAATAGATGAATGTCAATCAGCCTTTATAAAGGGCAGAAGTATTCATAACCATACCAGACTGATATTGGATATGCTTGATTACCAGGAGTTTATTGATACTGAAGGTCTCGTACTATTTCTGGATTTTTACAAGGCTTTTGATACTGTTGAACATTCCTTTTTAATGGAAACTCTGACATTTCTGGGTTTTGGTGAACATTTCTGCAACATAATTAGGATGCTCTACTCGGACATTTATAGTTCTGTATCTTTGAACCCTGGAATGAGCCCTAGGTTTAAGGTTTTACGTGGTATTCGACAGGGTTGTCCTATTTCCCCCAAATTATTTATTCTGACCACCCAAGTATTAACAACGCTTATTATAAAGAATCACAAAATATTAGGCATTACCCTCTTTGACAAAGAGTTCAAAATTAGTCAATTTGCGGATGACACATCCATTTTCCTAAAGAATAAATCCATGGTAAAGGAAACTCTTAACACAATTTCAATTTTTTCAAAAGCATCAGGGTTATCTCTTAATCTTTCAAAATGTGAATTACTCCCTATCCATTCATGTGATGATTCCACTATTGACTCTATTAGAGTGGTACCTGAGGTGAAATATTTGGGAATAACATTATCTAAAAATTATATCAGGAGAGAAGATCTTAATATTTGTAACCGTATCACAGATATGAAGAAATCTCTCAGTCGTTGGTTAACTAGAGATCTTACTATTTTTGGCAGAGTTCTTCTTACTAAAGCAGAAGGTATATCTAAACTTATTTATCCATGCCACTCATGTTTTGTCTCTTCGGCTAATATAAAAAAAGCCAACTCAATTATTTTCCAATTCTTGTGGAGAAATAAAACTCACTACATTAAAAAGTCACAGCTTGTTAAAGAATATGATAAAGGCGGAATTAAAGCTTTAGACTTTGAATCGATGATTGGAACAATTAAAATAAAATGGTTGAAAGCCTTTTTGTCCCAGCCAGAATCCATGTGGTTCCATATTCCAAAGGCCATATTTAAACGTCTAGGAGGGTTTGATTTTCTTTTAAAATGTGATTTTGAGGTTAATAAGATTCCGACCAAATTGTCAAATTTTCATAAGCAGATACTTCATTATTGGAAGATGATATTTACCCACAATTTTTCTCCTCATGGATCTACGTTATGGAACAATAGAGTGATTATCATAAACAGAAAATCCTTGTTTAGGAGTGATTGGCATGAGAGGGGTATTTTGTTTGTTAGAGATTTACTAGATTGCAATGGTAAACTGCTAGATTTTTTGGCCTTTTCAACGAAATACAATATAGTGTACTGCTAAAGATTATAACAAAATCTGTAAAGCAATTCCTGTACCACTTATTGGAATGATTCATAATACTTTACTGTACTCAAATGTTGTATCAGTTTTACCTAATTTGGAAATTATTGGCGATATAGGCTTATTTCCTCAAGTGACCGATTTAGACACTTTATCTGTAATGGAAAAAGCTCTATCTGATTTTATAAAATGGCCTATTTCCCCTAAAGCAAAAGAAACTCATTTTAAAATTGTTCATAAAATCTACCCGGTTTCTACTTTTTTAAATTCAAGATTTAAATTTGAAGTGGAACCATGTTCCTTTTGTAATTTATCTGATGAATCGTTGGAACATTTATTTTTCTCTTGCCCCTTTTCTGAATTGTTTTGGTCGAATGTGAGAGATTGGTTGTTACTTAAATTAACAAATATTCCGGCCTTCAAAATATATCACATTTTATATTATATTGATAATTTGGACTCTCCCATTTCTGATTTGGTAAATATAATTATTATTTTGGGTAAATACCATTTACATTGTAGTAAATGGAGAGGAGGCAAGCCCTCCTTTCCCTGTTTCATAAATGAGTTCAAGTCCTTTTTTCTGTCCCTTAGAAAAATACAATCTTGTAACCTGTCTATAAAGATTTGCAATGACATTTCCAAATGGTTATTATTTTAAGTAAGCTTAATGCCTCTTAAATGTTTTTGTGCCTTTATGCTTTTTTCTTTCCCCCTGGCTATTACTGGATGTATTAGTTATGTTTTTTTGTCTTATTGTGAATGAATGTCTTGAACTTATGTTGATAAGTTGATGATATCCTCACCGAGCTTTTGTATGTTTAAAAAAATGTTCAATAAAAAAAAAAAAAAAAAAAAAAACCATAGATATATATAAAAACATATGTTTATATATATCTATGAGTTAAACAACATAAACAAATCGCTTAATAAAAAGATAAAACACTGGCATGTAATTTACGTTTGGATTAAATAGAATGGTTTTGAATAATAGATGAGAGTAAAATCTACGTCACAGCCCCACCCACTTTTGGGGAAACCAACGCTGTCATTTGAACGGCGATCAAGCCTGAAGCCACAGAGCTCTTCTGCTGTCCTTAGAGGAAGTTTGAGGTGTTTGAGGTGCAATAAACGACACAGCAGCTTTTTGGCATGTTAAAACTCTGCCTCGCAGCTGGCGAAATTACAGCCTCGCCTACTGATTTTAATTTAACCATAGGATATCAAGCCCGATCGTCGATTTCAAATGTGTGCTCTAAAATGATATTAATAAATTACTATTATCATTATTATAAGCTAGAAAAGAAATGTCAAAGATAGGTAGAAAGCTATGGGCATAGATATGTCTCATAATTATTTGTGTGAACAGAAAAATAATTTGTGTGTAAATATGTGATTTGTAAATGTAAAACACCATCCACAAATGCATTTAAAAGATTTGCAAACTCACAAATAAATTTGCAAATGTAAAACGGATCTGCAAATACGCTAAATATTTTCACAAATAAAAAAAAGATCTGTGAATATCTCTTTAACATTGACAACTTTCGATCAGGCATTTGTGAATCCATTTTGTATTTGTCAACCAAAAATGCGCTTGCGGATCTCAAATCTCTGCTTGTGGATCTCAAATCTCTGCTTGTGGATCGTCTTTTTACACACACGGAATTTTGAGACATACTTTCCGCCGGTCTCGGCAAAAAATATACTCGTGTCACTCGGTTGTTTTCGGAAACCACGTGATGGCCTGCTGATGACAACATTTCCGCATGATTTCAAAGTAAGAGCATGATGGCTTGTTTAATACTCTGTTTTTGTATTATAATGAACAGCGGAACGTTAGATGCATTCTTCATCACCATCATCATCATGTTATAGTGATACAGTTAGTTTGTGTTAGTTTATTGGTTCAATACAGCATATATCGAGCACATTCGTATGCATTGATGTTGAAGTACAGGCTCTGCCACTTTCGGGTCCCGGAGCAGCTGGCAGCGAAGCAGCCCAGAGGAAACTCTTTCTTCATTGTTTTTTGTGTATTCAGTCAAGCGGGTCAAAGTTACAAAGCACTTCACATCTTATTAATCGGCCTAGTTTTACCTTACCAGTACAGATAAGGTCATCTGTAGAAAAGCACCGTATTTAGGTTAGCCTTCATAGTGTAACGTCCGAGGTGTTAAGGCTTCAAGAATACTTCTGTGTAACAAGAACTCAGGAACTTAGTACTTTTTGGAGCGTCACAGATGCCTCCGTTTATTAACGTCGAGTCACACACATGTCACACACCACTCTAGCCCCGACTGCGCATGCTCACAACACATGACCTCTCAACCCAATGCTTACATGCGTCCCCCCTTACTGAAAGAAATGTCCCCATTTCCACACACATGGTGAAAACACAACAAAACATAAAAAAACAATACAACCACGAAAAACCCCAAAAACATAACAAACCACACACTACCCCGCAGAATAATACATGCAGGCATGACGTACATTCGAAAAAAAAATCTTTGAATAAAAACAATGACAAACAAAACACATCCACAGCCCAAATAAAACATCAAACTAGGTATGACATAACTTATTCCCCTGTCCTGCACACTCGAAACATGAAAAAAACCAATTATGCAGCATAGAATACACAGGAGAAAATAATCACACAAGCACGTAACCACCAGTCATTCAGCCCATAACAAAGTCCAAAAATCGGACAGGAGGCCGCGCTAACCTCCCAGCCCGGGACACCGTCGGTGCGGCTTGTTCGAGCTCAGGGGAATCACCAGCCCCAGAACCCGGCCCAAGATCACAGCCACTTTCCCCATCGGAAAACCTCAAGCGTCCAGAGCTCTGTGGGGAGACTGCATCTTGCAACGGAAGAGGCTGAGAAAGGTGTAAGAGAGACCTTGATGGTCCCTCCAAGGGAAAAGCTACCGGCAGGTTGTATCGCCGTAGTCTGTCGTAATGGACAGTTTGGAGAGAGGCTTCATCCCCAAACGGGCTACTTAGTTGGTACGTGACCCCCACTTCATCACCCCTATCCATTCGCCTCTGCACCAGATAAGGCCCCTTCCAGTGGGGAGCCAGTTTACGGCGGCTCTCAGTGGGATCATTTAACCACACCAAATCCCCGACTTCATACGGGTCGTGCCTCACTCTGGCGTCATAGTACGACTTCTGTTTGCTGCTTGCAGCAAAATTGTTATCCCTTGTCTGATCAAACGCCGTGTCCAAGCGTCTGAGAAGGGAACCAGCAAAGTCTTCCCGGGGACCCTGCACCAGATCATCCCGCTTTGGACCCAGTAACACATCCACAGGAGTCCTGGCCTCCCTGCCATGCGTGAGAAAATATGGCGTGAAGCCTGTGCTGGAATGTACACTGGTATTGTACGCAAATGCGACCTGTGACAGAAAAGAGTCCCACTCCCCCTCACATGATAGAAGAGATTTCGCCAACTGATCGATAAGTGTCCTATTAAACCTCTCTACCATGCCATCAGACTTCGGATTGTAAGGCGTGGTGTGCGTCTTCTTCACACCTAACACGCCGCACAAATGCCTCACAACATCTGATTCGAACTGTCTGCCCATATCAGTGTGCAGAGTTTCCATTACCCCATGCTCCAAGATGTAGTTCTGGAAGAGACACTCCGCGACCGTCGGGGCTTTTTGATCGGGGATGGCATACAGATTTACAAATTTTGTGAAATAGTCCTCAACAACCAACACATACCGGTTGCCTTTTGATGTGACCGGCAACTCCAGTATGTCAGCCGCCACCCGCTGGAAAGGTCTAACTGCATGTGAAGTTCTCATGGGGGCATGGTGTTTAGGCACCGGGGACTTCCTTCTCTGACAGGCATAACATTGGTCACACCACGAACGAATGTCACTGTGCATGGAGGCCCAATAGCACACACTTCTTGCGCGTGCCAAAACGCGATCATACGCCAGGTGAGCAGTCAGTGGAGCACCATGCAAGTGTCCCAGGACCTCTGGAACTAAGACAGCAGGAACAACAACCTGAGTAGACTGCCCTGCCTCAGACAGCCAAACAACTCTACATAAAAGTCCCTCCACAAAAGTCAGCCGGGGAAACTCATGCCAAAGTCTCTTCACACCCCGACTAGCATCTTTTAACCTCCATCTAGGGGGCCGTTGGCCATGCTCCAGCCAGGCCAAAACTTGTCCGATGTCTGCATCCTTTTGCTGGAGCTCCCTAATACCGGAGCCATCATGTGACAGAGTGAAGATTAGGGTCTGGTCCACTGAAGACCCTGAGTCAGGAGAAGGAGGTCCTGAAATCGGTCCCTGGGCTTGGGCCGTGGCAGGAGTGCCCACAGCACACACATCACTAGGACCACTGTCCCCAGCGCCAGGGAGAATTGTACTCAAGGGAGCGGATGTGGCATCGAGACTGCCTGAGTTCTCCAAAGCTTCAGTGGTGTCAGGCCTGCGTGAAAGGGCATCTGCATTTGTGTGTTTGGCCCCACTCTTGTGCACAATCATCCAGTCGTATGGGTCCAGCTCCAGAGCCCAACGGCTACGACGCCCCGTCCTGTCATTGTCAACCTGAAGTCGTCGCAGACCCAACAAAGGTTGATGATCTGTGATAATTGTGAAGGGGAGAAGACCCAAGTAATGCCTGAAATTACGCACTGCCCACACTATCGCCCACAGCTCCCTGTCGTAGGTGGACCAACGCCGTTCAGCTGCTGTGAGGGAGCGACTAGCGTAGGCCACCACTCTCTCCAGGCCATCCACTTCTTGTGACAGCACAGCCCCCACAGCAATCTGCGAAGCATCTGTACCCAGCACGAAACTCTTGGTGAAGTCCGGGTGACACATGATAGGTTCGGCACAAAGACCATCCCGCAAAAACTCAAATGCCCCCTGGCAATCCGCCGTCCACTGAAAAGGGACATCCTTCCCTGTCAGATGGTTGAGGGGGGCAGCACGCTGGGCAAAACTCCTCACAAACCTCCTATAATAAGAGCAGAGACCCAGAAAAGCACGCACCTCTGTAGCGGACCGTGGAACTGGCCAAGTCTTCACCTTATCTGTGTTACGGGGGTCAGGACGAAGCCCCCCGGCGGAGACGACGTGACCAAGGAATACCACATGATCACGGGCAAGATGGCACTTCCTGGCGTTCAATCTAAGCCCAGCTGCCCCAATCCGAATGAAGACCTCCTCCAAAGCAGACATGTGGGCCTCAAACGAACTACTGTAAATTAGTATATCGTCAAGATACACCATGCAGATGTGCCATGGCAGCCCCCTTAACACCAGCTCCATAACCCTCTGGAAGGTAGCGGGTGCATTGGTTAGACCCATAGGCATGGATTTGAACTGGTATAGGCCCTGGCCAGTGGTGAATGCTGTCTTTTCGCGGTCCTCCTCAGCCATTTCCACCTGCCAGTAACCGTCAGAAAAATCCAAGGTGCTGAACCAGGAGGCCCCCGCCAATGCGTCCAATGTGTCATCCACCCGTGGCAGTGGATGAGAATCCTTTATTGTCACAGAGTTGAGTCCCCTGTAATCCACGCAGAATCGCCATGTGTTGTTCTTTTTCCTGACGAGGACCACTGGGGCGGACCACGGGCTACAACTCTCTTCAATTATGTCATCCTCCAACAGGCACTGAACCTGTCTGCCTATCTCCTTCCGTTTTTCTGGCGAAGTACGGTAGGCCCGACGCTTGACCGGGGAATGATCACCTGTCTGTATGCGGTGTTTGATCAGACCGGTGTTTCCTGTTCTGCCCTTCCCAGAGCCGAACACCCCTTGGTGTTTCCCCATCAAGGCCTGCAGCTGCAGTCTCTGTTCAGCAGACAACGGGAAACCAGCCACATCCGGCAGAGGGGTAGCCCCCTGCTGAGAGGGGAAAACCTCAGCGGGGGTGAGTAGATCACAGTCCTTAACATGGTGCAACACACCTAAATGGGAACCGGTGTGCAGCTTTAACTCCTTCTCTGTCGGGTTGAGCAGCCTTGCCACAGTGCATCCATTCTTCACCGGTGCAACTGTACGTGCAATCACAAGTCCCACGTTATCACGCACCTCAGGCTCCAGGTAGCCTAAGAAAGAGTCAATGGGCAGACCAGCAGTACGGGGAATATTCACATTAACTGGGACAATCATTTCACTGAAAGGGGGAATAATAGCATCAACAGACATAGAGATGTAACAACATTCTGGTATGAAATCTGTGGCATGCATGAGAGGAATATCAACATCCCCCAGGTGAAGCAGACCACGACCAACATCCATAACAGCTCGAGCCTGCAACATGAAATCAAACCCCAGCAGAATAGCTTGTGTTGCCCCTCGCACTACATGCACAGCCTGCTCCCAATGTTTGCCCCCCAACTGTATGGGAAGAGTCACAGTACCCAGAGTGTCCAACAATTGACCATTTACTGTGCGTGAAAAAGTGTACTGGGTATTTAGCACACGTTTACGTAAGGCAGACGTGGACATTCTGAAGTCCTCAGAAATAAGTGAAACATTGGACCCAGAGTCAATCAAAACAGTAACATCAACACCCTCAACAAGTCCTCTAACATAGGCTGTGGGCTTAGACTCACCCACAGAACAAGAGTCCAATGCACGAGCAGGCGCTTTCCCAGCAGAATAGTCCATTTGACCCTGTAGTGGTGAAACCGGCATCTGGGTCTCGACGCCAGTCACTGGAAGTTTCCCTGCAGCCGTCCGTGTGAGGATGGAGATGGTGACCGCCGAGAGGGAGACAAAAACCTCACTCCACGCCCTGGCTGACGTTCCCCAGGGCTGTGTGGTCCTTGCGGGACATCGCTGCCCGGTCGTCGCGGTGAGAAGTCCGCAGAGGTGTCTCGGGTTCCCCGCTCACGTGGAGACCATTCCCTGGCACCAAAACCATCCCGCCGCTGCCACCAATGTAACGTCCGAGGTGTTAAGGCTTCAAGAATACTTCTGTGTAACAAGAACTCAGGAACTTAGTACTTTTTGGAGCGTCACAGATGCCTCCGTTTATTAACGTCGAGTCACACACATGTCACACACCACTCTAGCCCCGACTGCGCATGCTCACAACACATGACCTCTCAACCCAATGCTTACAATAGTAAGGCTACATCAAATGTTATAATATTCATTGTGTCCTTTCTACTGTATATGCATATATTCCTGTCTATTGCTTTCATTTGTATTTCATGTTATTATGTTTATACTTGTTTCCACACATTTCATAATTTGGGATGAATGAAGTATCTATCTATATGTCCGTCTGTCCGTCTGTCCGTCTGTCCGTCCGTATAATATAATATATGTGAACTTCGTAATTTGAAAAATGATTGATTCGAAAATGATATGCTGCTACAGTACAGTACAAGTAGCCTACTTCTGGGTGTTTCATTCAAGCTCGGCTCCGTGTGTGTCTGTGTGGCACGAGTGAGCGAGCGAGAGAGAGAGAGAGAGAGCAAGATTGTTGTTGCTGCGCTAACCGATATTAGAAGCTGTTTCTACAACTTAGTGAAAGGAAAGTCCTCTCCTGTCAGATAACGTCAGCTCAGTGAGCTAAAGGACTCTCAGTGTTTAGATAGTTCACTTTAGTCTAAGTTATCTCAGTGGGTCTCAAAACAGTTTGATCACCATTTATGTAAACAAGTATTTCCGAGGCACACTTCATATGATCATTATAGTTAGGCTATAAAACAATAAGAGAATAAATGAAAAACAGGTATGAAATACTATAGGACAGTAAAACAAGAATACAGTTTAAAAAGGGGAGTGATTTGTAAAATATCCATAAGAAAAAGTACATCTGTTTACAGTTCTGTTTCATGGGTGTCTATCTATCTATCTATCTATCTATCTATCTATCTATCTATCTATCTATCTATCTATCTATCTATATATCCATATATCCATCCATCCGTCTGTCTGTCTGTCTGTCTGTCTGTCTGTCTGTCTGTCTGTCTGTCTGTCTGTCTGTCTGTCTGTCTGTCTGTCTGTCTGTCTGTCTGTCTGTCTGTCTGTCTGTCTGTCTGTCTGTCTATCTGTAGACAGACAGACAGACAGACAGACAGACAGACAGACAGACGGATGGATGGATATATGGATATATAGATGGATGGATAGATGGATATATAGATAGATAGATAGATAGATAGATACCTCATTCATCCCAAATTGTGAAATGTGTGGAAACAATAACATTAAATACAAATGAAAGCAATAGACAGGAATATATGCATTTAATGTAGCCTTACTAAGGCTGACCTAAATACGTTATTAACCGGCCTAGTTTTACCTTACCAGTGCAGTGGTAAGGTAATCTGTAGAAAAGCAAGATGTGAAGTGCTTTGTAACTTTGACCCGCTTGACTGAATACAAAAAAAACAATGAAGAAAGTTGAACCAATAAACTAACACAAACTAACTGTATCACTGTAACATGATGATGATGGTGATTGTTACGACCCTGGGTCGTTATGTCATTTGTGTGTAGATATTGTTCCCTCCTCCTGTATCTGTCCTGTTGTGCTGTGGTCTACTTATACCGTATACTGGTCCTCTTGCTTGTCTTGAAAACCTCAGAAAAGAAACTACTTTAACCTGTCCTTGTTGGACACGCTTTAATTTATGCAAAAGTGTGAAACCCTTTTCTTTTGGTTGATTCTCGTTTTCTTCTGTTTATACGTCAGAGTAGGTAAGAAGCCTGTACGTTTATTTTTCTTATTTGTTAGGCAATATTTATGTGTTCAGAGATTTGTTTGTTTTGTGGGTTGTTGCGTTTCTTTGTTAAAAACTTTGGTAATTAAAATGACCAAACGGCATTCTCTGTCTCGGTGTCCATGTTCTTGGGAGTGGGAAGAGTTGGGAGAGGGTAATTTTATGCTGCGCCTAGTTTCCCCTAGATCTGGGCGTAACAGTGATAAAGAATGCATCTAACATAGCCGTGGGAACATGTTTCAAATGGGGGGTGCTGTGGGGATGACACCAGGGCCGGTTCTGACCAATTTGCTGCCCTAGGCAAGATTTTAGCTGGCATCCCCCCCCCCCCCCCCGTCGAGGCGTGCAGGAAACTAAACCCACCTCCCCTGAACATGGGTCGACTGAAGAGTCTCGTCATGCCTGCCTACAAGAAGTAGCGCTGAGCAAAGTGACTAGAAGGCAACAACACACTTATAGAAAAAAAAACACTTTATAAAGTCAGGCAACACTAACCAGGCTTCGTGTGATTCTGTTTATTTATACCTTACTTTGACCATCCGTTCGCTGTTATTGATCATTGTGGAGAGACGTTTTGTTTTGTATTATAGCAGCTATCGGATGGAATCAATACATGGGCTGCAACTTAAAGGGGACCTATCATGCAAAATGCACTTTTGTACGTCTTTTCTACATGAATATGTGTCCCCGGTGATCCAGGGAACTCACCAAGTGTCAGAAAACACAACCCTCTCTATTTTCCTCCATACCCAAATCTCTAAAAAAAGGGGCTGCAACGGATCTGATAAAAACTGATCCAGATTTGAACACTGTCCTGACGTCAGGACGGTGGCGCTACGGCTATTGGGCCAACTCCACCAATCAGGAGGAGACAGCCATGACCATTGCCGTTCGAAAGCGCTGGAGACGCTGTAGTACATATGCCAGGCCAGTAGATGGTGCTGAATCTGCCCTTGCAGAGCAGAGCTAACAAAAAATTGAGCAAAATGAGGCATGGCTAAAATGCATGATCTGTTTGGTATTTTGAAAACAGAAACGTATAAATATACCTTATATAGGTATGGCCCTACAATATATCATTTAAATATACCATGATAGGTCCACTTTAAGGGGAACTGGGGATATGTATGAGCTGCTTGTGTGACAGTCAGACAGTGAATACCTTAGAGCCGTGTGAGCTAACCCGGAGCTAACGGGAGAATAAACTCCCGTGGAAGAGCAGCCAGCACTGCAGCGGTCGGTAAATGCCGCTGAAACACATTAATAAACAATGAACCACGGCACTCTGGAGAAAAGTATAAGGTTGGAGAAGTCGTTATTTAATTTAATCTGGCTTCGTATGATTAAAAGCAACACGATCATCGACCCGACGCAGTCCCCCGTTGTTGTTGCTGTTGTTGTTGTTGTTGTTGTTGTTGTTGTTGTGAGCGCCGTTGGGGAGCAAATCAGCGATGTAAACGGTGACGTCATGACGCAGCAGCGGCAGCACCAGTCGGGCTCTGGGCGGTGTGAACAGAGCGGGAGCAGAAAAGGGAAACCGGAGCTGAACCAGAAAAGCTCTAGAGGAGCTAGAATGGGAAAAGCACTGGTGTGAAAGCCGCATTATTGACATGTTGGACAGCTTATATAAAAAGGCTTAAAATGTATTTAGTATTGTATTAACATGTTTTAACACGTCACATCCTCTAAGGGGGTCCGGGGGTATGCCCCCCCGGGAAGATTGTTTTTAACATTTTAAAGTAAAATGCTTCAATCTGGAGCACTTTGAGCATAATTACAAGAGACTGGATCTAGGGGGTACAACTCTAAAACACCCATATGAAGAAGATCGGTTTACATTTTAATAATCAAATAAGTATGTGAACATAACCAATAACCTACCATAGCCAATAACAAATAAATGTAACGTACTTTATTTTTGTTGTTCATTTATATCTTATTTTACGTAGTTAACAGTTATTTATTTATGCATATTTTTTAATCTCTCCAGTTTTAAAGGATATTTTTGGTTTACTGTCTATAGTATACATTGGAATGATTTCAAACCTGTTTTATTTATCCTAATAATTATAAAGGAGTGCCTTGGAAATATTTGTTTACATAAATTGTGACCAAACCGTTTGAGACCCACTGAGATAACTTAGACTAAAGTGAACTATTTAAAGGGCCCATGTCATGGCCATTTCCACTGATCATAATTACATTGTTGAGGTATACTAAAATAGATTTATACTGTGCAATTTTCCAAACTCACATTGGTTTCGCATACAGCATCTCTGTCAAGCATGTGTATTCAGCAGTATTCACTTTCTCCACTAAACGACTCGTTGGAGCTCTTGCCCCCCCCTCCCTGTGAGCCTAGTGTGCTCCGATTGGTCAGCTCGGCCACTCGTTCTGATTAGTCAACCACCAGAGAGGCTGCACCCATGTCAGTGCTTTTCCCGGCTGCTCTCAGCGTAACATCAGTCTTATCATGGCGTCGGTACAGCGGTATATTTTATATACATATATATTTTTAACTGTTGTTATAGAAGAGTGTGACGGCCCCAGGGCCTTTGTCTTACGATGGGGTGGAGCTGAAGCGGCTAATCAGCACGATCACGGACACCTCCGGACACTACGGCCCCAGTCTCTCTCCAAAGCGGCTGCAGGAAGACTAACTCTGCGATCCTCTCAACCACCTATCTGCATTTACCACAATAAATGTGCCGTGGTTTTGTAAACTCGTGTATGTCTCCTTGTCTTTCCGTTGTGGCCTACGAGCTACTCTCATAACAAAGAGTAAGTTATTTTTACCCGTTATAAACTACTACTGTTTGATGAGAAATCAAATCATGGTTTGCTATATATGAATTCAGGGAAGAAAGGATAGGCCTACTAAGTATTTCCATTAAACTTTATTTTTAGAAATGTACAAAATGAACATAAATATACATATATACACGGTATATCATTCATTCCTCCTCCTCTTGCCTGCGCACAGCCGGTGCGGTGCGGTGCCTTTTAGCACGAGGCCTCAGTAGTAGTAGAATCCCTTCCCCGTCATGGATTGTCCGCCAGGATCTGGCTGGACGAAATCAAATGCAAATCACAAAATATTAGAGAAACTTAGTTGTTTTAGATTCGTTAGTAGTAGTTGTGTAATGAACAGCTTGCCTGCTAATATGCTAACCTAGCTTTGTTTACCTTGGTAGCTAACACGATATGAACGTTAGCTTGGAGGAAAGGCAACTATAATGCAGTGTAATAAAACTACTATGAACAAAAGCTAGTGGTTCATATTAGGCTAGCAATAACGTGTTTATAATTGCAATCGTATACGGGTATTCTGCTACCATACAATGTAACTTGCATGAATACATTGTTTTGCGCTAGCATACAGCTAGCCTCGTTAGCTACATGCAGTATATGTACGGTCACAATGTACGGTAAACCGGAGTATACTGTATGAGTATTCCGTGTGTGTGACTGCAGACATTCTCCTGCCATGACAAACATGTAAGGCCATCTGCTGACATTGTAGTTGATATATTTAAACGCTAGCAACGTAGCATAACAAAAATGTTTTTCTGACCAAAACTAGTGCTCCGTGTGTTAGATCGCTACGCCAGCTATAATGTAATTACGTTTCGCGACTGACCGGCAAATCACCCGCAGTATACTGTCAATAGGTATTTTGTGTGTGAATGCAGACATTCTCCTGCTATGAGATACATGTATGCAAGGCCATCTGCTGATATTAGAGTTGATATATGGAAACTCTAGCAACTTAGTTAGCACAGTTAGCACTGTGTCAATGGCTTAGCAGTCCAACACAGTTTACACATTTAAACAGTCTTGTTTGATAAATACACAAATAACAATGCAAACTTACAGGTTGTATACCCAGATCTTCCCCTGCTCCAAACGGTCCAAACAAGCTGTGCATATCCGGCCTCAAACTGGGCAATGTTTTGGAAGCTTTCGTCTGTGAAATGCCGGTTCTTCGAACCTCTGGAGGAGGAACACGCCGCTGCTGGTGTGGCCATAGCTCTTCGGGATTGGTCCATTTCGTTCCGGGTACCGCATGACATCATGCGGTACCCGGAAGACTCAAATGGGCAGTGACGTATCTCCAACGAGGCGTTTTGGGGAGGTATTTTCTGTGTTAGAGTTTTACTCGCTACAGGGTGTACTTTGAGGGTTTTGACTCTGCACACCGTTTACATGCATAAAAACCTTCATAACACACAAGGGGACGGGTAATAACCGGAAAAGCATGACATGGGAGCTTTAAACAGTCCTTTACCTCACTGAGCCTCTCAGGGGAAATGGAAAATGTAACCGGGGTGAAAAGGGTGTTATCTTTACTTAATTATGAATGTTGTTACATCAATGCCGAAAATTAGTTTTTTTTGTATTATATTTGTATTATATTTCCATTAATCTTGTGGACGTGCAGATTCCCTGTCCTCCGTCAGGGGGTGCTGCAGCACCCTCAGCACCCCTACTTCCCATGGCCATGGCATCTAACGTTCCGCTGTTCATTAAAAAAACAGCGCTTTAAACAAACCATCATGCTCTTACTTTGAAAACCATGCGGAAATGTCGTCATCAGCAGGCCATCAAGTGGCTTCCGAAAATAACCGAGTGACACGAGTAGATTTTAGCCGAGACCGGCGGAAAGGTTGTTTCAAAACTCCGTGTGTGTAAAAAGACGATCCACAAGCAGAGATTTGAGATCCAGAAGCAGAGATTTGAGATCCACAAGCAGAAACGTGAGATCCACAAGCGCATTTTTGGTTGACAAATACAAAATGGATTCACAAATGCCTGATCTAAAGTTGTAAATGTTAAAGAGATATTCAAAGATCTTTTTTTTATTTGTAAAAATATTTTGCGCATTTGCAGATCCGTTTTACATTTGCACATTTATTTGTGAGTTTGCAAATCTTTTAAATGCATTTGTGGATGGTGTTTTACATTTACAAATCACATATTTACACACAAATTATTTTTCTGTTCACACAAATAATTATGAGACATATCTATGCCCATAGAAAGCAAACGTATTTAAGATATGTTCAGAACAAACGTAACGTGGGACAAAATTAAATGTAATTGAGAATGCTGTATGAAACGACTACAAACAATATTGTGATTATTAACCATTAACCAGCATAATAACGGATTTGGTCAACTGAAAAGTCAGCCGCCAGCCAGCGCGAAAATAAGTTTGCTCTAAAATGATATTAATAAATGACTATTATCATTATTATAAGCTAGAAAAGAAATGGCAAATATAGGTAGAAAGCAAACGTATTTAAGATACGTTCATAACAAACGTCATGTGAGAGAAAATAGGTTTCTAGAAGATATGTAGAAAATAAACGTATTTAAGATATGTTCATAACAAACGTAACGTGGAAGGAAATACGTTTCTTGCGAAATGTATTTGAGAATGCAGTTTAGTTTTGTGGGAACGTAATTTCTAGGAGACAGGGTTGTCCCACAGACCCTCTAATAACCAACTCACTGTTTCTCCTACATGTAATGTCACATTTCTACTGCTTTCCCAACTTTAATCCTATTTCTTCCTCATAAAAATGTATAAAAGCAAAGATGGAAACCCTTTTTCTCCGGGCCACTTTCAGGCTGCTCTTTGATTTTGAGTTTTCACAATTATTAATGTAACATTCTTCTTTCAAATAACTTGTTTTAAGCACATTAATCAGATAGAGTATCCCTCAATCACCTTTCACTACTAAAGTGTAGATATGTGAAAGTATAGGAGATTAAGAGTTTATTTAACTCATGCATTCATGTCATTAGTTTCAGTATCAGACTGGTGATACAGTCATTTATAAGAAGCATGCATCAGGCTGCAGTTTGTTATAAAACCCACAGGGCTGGCATGAATTCATGGTAAATCTGTTCTTTTTTATTATATTTACTGTGCATATATCTGAGATCAAGTCCTTTAAATGCAAATTATGGACGATTAAATATTCAAATCATGCCTGTCATTGTCTTAACCCTTCTCTTGTGTTAGGTCATACCCCCCTTCCCATGCTATTTTCGGTCAAAATTGACCGGTGTGTTTTGCACAGTCATATCTCTGGAACCCCTTATCCAATTTTGATGGTTGACATCTCATTTGAACAGCCAAAGCAAGTCGAATCAAGGGGTGGCAGACAGAATGACACCAGGGGTGGATTTCATGTTATTTTTTGCAGTAAGTTAAAAAATAGTGCTTATATACACTCATACCCATTCATTTTCCGCTTTCCTCCGTAATGCAGTGCTCATAGTTTCACCACAGAGGAAAGCACTTCACAAATTGCAATACTCATAAGGAGCTGTAAAAATGCCGCAGTTTTTGCGTGGCGATCGATATCGGCCGATACTCACTCTCTGCCGATCGATCGGTGCTCTCTAAAAAGGCCAATCGCGAGACGTAAAATACATGACACTTTTCTCTGTGTGCGGCAAAACAAGCTCGCCAAAATCGCTTCACTAGTCTGGTAGTATTTTAAGGTGTCCGAAAAAGACAATAAAATAGCGGTTTGCAACGTGTGTGAAGCAAAATCCTGCAGCTCCACCCGCTGTGACGGACCGGTGAGCGGAGCAGAACACACAAGAGTTAGACCTAACGCACTTAGCTATTTTATCTACCTCTGGAACAAGCTAAACTAGTTATAAATATATTTATTCTTCACTGTCACTCATTACTGGATCAGTGAGCTGCATGAGATACTGACAGGCTGTCAGGAGAGAGAGAGAGGGGGAGAGAGGAAAAGAGAGCGCTTCCGCTCATTCTCCCGTGTTATTATCCAAAGTTAATGTAAACTTGAATAATGTCTTCATTTGAATCTAACAATTATGTTGGTTGTTGTTTGTGGAACGCCAGTGAATGAGCCCCATTAACTGAGTTTAAAACATCACTTTTCCCGAGCGTTTTCGTCGAGCTCTTCACCCCCCCCCCCTCCCCCCCGTTGATAATTCACGATCGTCGAACGCTGATAAAAAAAAAAAATGTTTGAATGGCACTTCATATCAAAAAGGTTGCCGACCCCTGCTGTATATTATAAAGATGCTTGCCATGTAGGCTGTGTTTACCTGGATTCTTCCCGTTCCAATGATGTATGGGATGTATTGATTTGATACAGCAAGCCAGTGTTTCATGTCATGGTCCGGACCCACCGGTGGGCCCATCAAGTTCAGCATTCACTGCACTCACTGTGATGAATATAAAATAAGACACTGATACTGTTTTCCTCAATGACCGAAAACATCATGGGTGTTTCACTGTTGAATAAATCACTCAAAATTCAATGCAAGTGGTGATCATCAAGTGTATATGTTCAGAGGCCTAGTGTGGAGGATAACATAAGGTATTGAGGCAATTGGATGAAAAACACAATATTTATGATTAAAACAAAAGTCATTCGGTCACTTTTGACCGAAACGCAAGAGAAGGGAACGTTGCATTATGCTAGGACTTTATCAGGTAGGACTTAAAACCTTAATAGTTTATCTTCAAAGCGTCATCTCTAGTCTTAATGGAGTCAAATCTCAGGTCCTCTTTGATTGCACAACACGTGGGTTAAAGCTCTTTGTGTTGGAAAGGCCAGCATTGACATCTAGTGGAGTAAAGTGAGAGCTGCACAACAACGTCTGCTTCCTCAGTCCCTGCAGCAGCAGGAGAGGAGAGGATGGTGAATGGACAGCTTGTTGTTGCACAGTTTAATGTTGTGTGTTCATGAAGTCCATGTCCTCTTACTTACTAAGTACATATCCTGTTTGATGTGCCGTGTATTGGCTTATTGTCATAATGCAGAGTATGAACAGCCCCCCCCTTTCAGGAGCCTCGTGTTGCAGCTAGTTTGTATGACTCATCTGCAAAACTGACTTTATTTATACCCACTGTTAAGAGGAAGTCAAGTTTGAAAAAATCTGAAGTTGCCACATTCCTCCTGTTTTGGCTGCTTTGCACTGGTTCCCTATAACACACAGGATATCATTACAAATGCTTCTTCTTGCGTACAAATCCTTCAATGGGCAGGCAACATCTGATCTTAAATATCTCATTATACCCTACTGTCCCAATAAAGCTTATAGGACGACATCATCATCATCATCATCATCATCAGCCCCTTATTCTTCCTGATAGTCTTAGACTGTCGGGGACACCTTACTTCTTTCCTCTCTCTCTGTACCTGTTTACTCTCATGTCTCGAATGACCCCGCTTCCCCCGAAATGTGTTTTTTGTGAATGCCTGGATCCTGAGTTCTGGATCCTGAGTTCTGGATCCTGAGTCGTGGATCCTGAGTCGTGGATCCTGAGTCCTGGATCCTGAGTTCTGGATCCTGAGTTCTGGATCCTGAGTCCTGGATCCTGAGTTCTGGATCCTGAGTCGTGGATCCTGAGTCCTGGATCCTGAGTCCTGGATCCTGAGTTCTGGATCCTGAGTCCTGGATCCTGAGTTCTGGATCCTGAGTCGTGGATCCTGAGTTCTGGATCCTGAGTCGTGGATCCTGAGTTCTGGATCCTGAGTTCTGGATCCTGAGTCGTGGATCCTGAGTCCTGGATCCTGAGTCCTGGATCCTGAGTTCTGGATCCTGAGTCGTGGATCCTGAGTCCTGGATCCTGAGTTCTGGATCCTGAGTCGTGGATCCTGAGTCCTGGATCCTGAGTCCTGGATCCTGAGTTCTGGATCCTGAGTCCTGGATCCTGAGTTCTGGATCCTGAGTCGTGGATCCTGAGTTCTGGATCCTGAGTCGTGGATCCTGAGTTCTGGATCCTGAGTTCTGGATCCTGAGTCGTGGATCCTGAGTTCTGGATCCTGAGTTCTGGATCCTGAGTTCTGGATCCTGAGTTCTGGATCCTGAGTTCTGGATCCTGAGTTCTGGATCCTATCCCGCTACCATCTAATGTGAGATACAGGGTCCCTCGATTCAATAGAGTCAGACTGAAGCATCCTTTGTGCTCCAGTCGACCCTCTCAGTGAACACAGAGCTGCAGATCAGATGCACGCTGAAGGCTCGTTGAGCATCTCTCACTGATCCTGCTGCTATGTTACATGTTTGTTGTTTGTTTCTCATGTATTGTGTCCTGATGTTTGTCTGTTGATGTTACACATGGAGCTGCTGTGAAGCAAGGAGCATTTCAGACTTGATCTGACCATTAAAGTATTATCCTATCGTATCGTATTTCTCCCATTAACTGGGGGGTGTGTTTCTACAGAAGGTCCAGTTGTGATAGACACGGTTCGCCACAGTCTCACAGCGAGTGTGTGGTTTGACAGATTCTCGGTTCCTCCCCTCAGAGGCTCGAACCAGCCGGAGAATGTGGACACTCCTCTGAAGCTGAGAAACAAGCTCTGTAACTATGGGCTGTAGCCCAATAACTGATCAGTGGTCAGCTCTGAACCAGCACAACGAGGCAAACTGGTGTGTTTACTTCACTGCAGTCGCATCCTATCAAGCACTGGGATTAAGAACATTTAGCTGAATGTTCACTCGTTTCAAATTCAATATGATAATCTCTCATGTGATTAAATACTCTACTTCACCACTGTACCATCCTTGAAAAACACAATTTCTTGAGTTTTTACCATTTTAAGTCTTTTAAAAGTATGTGTTTACATGGACTGCCCCTGAGCTCAAAGCTAAAATCCGGCTCATTTACGCTTGTAAGCATTGTTTTGTTTTAAAGTGTTCATCGATGTGCACTGTCCCGGTTCAAATAACCGATTAAATGAAATGAAATTAAATACTGTTAAACCGGAACAAAAACATTAATCTCATCATTAAATTAGTCTCAATGATTTATTATATGTATTATCAAGGTGTGAATTAAATAAGGCACATTCACATCATTTAAAAAAACATCCAAAACCTTAAAAATAAAACCAGTGGTACAAAAATAATGAAGGCTCGACTTCTGCAGTTTAGCGGCTTTGACATCCTTTCATGTTAAAGTGAAAAACAATGGAGTGGACACAAAATGGACGAAACACATCGAGTCTGAAGCTTCACCGAAACAAATAACATGAACTCTGAGAGGTGAACATGTGACATTATGAACAGTAACACTGACGGAGACGTTCCTGAAGAACTGCAGACGCTTCATTAAGTTGTAATGCACTGAATATCTAATGTTGAAGGACCAAACTGAAGGCTCATTAAATACTCGGGTGTAGATGAAGTGTGTGTAGGAGATGAGGTGTGTGTAGGAGATGAAGTGTGTGTAGGAGATACAGGTGAGGTGTGTGTAGGAGAAGTGTGTGTAGGAGATGAAGTGTGTGTAGGAGATGAGGTGTGTGTAGGAGATACAGGTGAGGTGTGTGTAGGAGATACAGGTGAGGTGTGTGTAGGAGATGAAGTGTGTAGGAGATGAAGTGTGTGTAGGAGATGAGGTGTGTGTAGGAGATACAGGTGAGGTGTGTGTAGGAGAAGTGTGTGTAGGAGATACAGGTGAGGTGTGTGTAGGAGAAGTGTGTGTAGGAGATGAAGTGAGTGTAGGAGGGTTTTCAGATGAGATGTGTGTAGGAGAAGTGTGTGTAGGAGATACAGGTGAGGTGTGTGTAGGAGAAGTGTGTGTGGGAAGGGGTTCAGATAAGGTGTGTGTAGATGAAGTGTGTGTAGGAGGGTCTGTAGACGAGCTGTGTGTAAGAGGAGATTCAGAAGAGGTGTGTGCAGGAGGGGCTTCAGTAGATGAAGTGTCTGCAGGAGGGTTTTCAGATGAAGTGTGTGTAGGAAGAGGTTCAGATGAAGTGTGTGTAGATAAAGTGTGTGTATGAGATACAGGTGAGGTGTGTGTAGATGAAGTGTGTGTGGGAAGGGGTTCAGATAAGGTGTGTGTAGAGGAAGTGTCTGTAGGAGGGTTTTCAGATGAAGTGTGTGTAGATCAAGTGTGTGTAGGAGGGGCTTTAGTAGATGAAGTGTGTGTAGGGGGGGCTTTAGTAGAGGAAGTGTGTGTGGGGGGGGGCTTTAGTAGAGGAAGTGTGTGTGGGGGGGTTTCAGAAGAGTTCTCACTGACAGGTTCCTGGTAAAATAAATAAATGAATATATTTATATGAAAATAACTAAAGAAATCTGCAGCATTTTTCAAATCAAAGTAAGATTTTTATTGTAAAAAAAGGGAATTAACCCAAAAATATTAGGTGTGATATGTACTCAAATAAAGCTATACATGAGAAGTAGTTCATCTTTGACGTGTTTTCTGTTAGAAAAGTAGAAATATAGTGTAAAAACGCAGCAGATAAAGCATAAATCTCACCTCTGAGTCGAAGTTTGTTTTCATGTGTCGGTTGGGATTTGCTCTTTGTTGCCCCTATAGGCCGTGTGAGGAATTACACCCACTGAATTATACAATTATTGTAGTCAAAACCTTTTTTTACATAAATATTTTGATATTATTTTATTGTTATTATTATATTATTTTTATTTCTGATTATTTTATGAATTTATATATATATTTTATTATTATTATTATATATTTTTTTATTATTTATTTTTTTAATCTTTGTTATTTCAAAATGTTATATGAACTAAAAGCTATTAATAAGAAGTCATTATTCATCTTTAAAGTGTAATTAACCCCGAGTCAAAATGATGGGGACCCCATTTCTACTAAGAAAATTAAAAAAAGATCATACCTATACTGCACATATTTGTATTTCTTAATGCTCTTATTGTCCTTTCATTTTTGTAAAGCACTTTGAATTGCCTTGTGTTGAAAGGTGCAGTATAAATAAACTTGCCTTGCCTTGCTAGTTCACTGACAGGGGGAAGAGAAGAAAAGCCGAACATTGCAGTTCAATATCGCTCGCTCGATCGCTCCAAATACCACCCGTTTTATGTGAACGCGCACCTAACTAGATAGGACACGGCTGGCTTGAGCGATCGAGTTGATAGCCAGCGTCGTAGGACAGTTTAGCGAGAGCGCGTTTGTTTTGGATTAGGTCAACCGGATAACTCAAAACATATCCAGGATATGTTGAACTAGATTCGTAGTATAGGCCTCAGGCTAGCCGTTCAGCATAAGTTATCTAGCCCACTAAGAAGTGAACCAGCGTCGTAGGACCGGAAATCTCTGAAGTTAGCTTGCTAAACGAAAATCCTGATTCGTAGTACAGGCCCCTGGCCACTGGTCCGGAGCAGGTTAGGTTCCAGGATAAGAGATCAACTCAGTGAAAGCACCGCCTGCTGACCAATCAGAGCTCAGTGTGCGGAGTTTAAAGCGATCAAGTCATATTACAGGAGAAAGGAAATACAGTTTAGACTGCCGTTGCAGGAAAGACTGCCGGCAAAAATCACCGACTGTGTGAACGTGAAAATTAATAGAATATCCCCTCCCATCTTCAGAGCAATCTGACTAATATAACATTAGCGTTAAGAAAGTTTACTTAAAGGGGACCTATCATGCAAAATGCACTTTTGTACGTCTTTTATACATGAATATGTGTCCCCGGTGTTCCAGGGAACTCACCAAGTGTCAGAAAACACAACCCTCTCTATTTTCCTCCATACCCAATCTCTAAAAAAGGGGCTGCAACGGATCTGATAAAAACTGATCCAGATTTGAACACTATCCTGACGTCAGGACGGTGGCGCTACGGCTATTGGGCCAACTCCACCAATCAGGAGGAGACAGCCACGGCCATTGCCGTTCGAAAGCGCTGGAGACACTGTAGTACATATGCCAGGCCAGTAGATGGCCTTTCATGTGAACGCGCACCTAACTCGATAGGACACGGCTGGCTTGAGTTAACGAGTTGATAACCAGCGTCGTAGGACAGTTTAGCGAGAGCACGTTTGTTTTGGATTAGGTAAACCGGGTAACTCAAACATATCCAGGTTAGGTTGAACCGGCTTCGTAGTACAGGCCTCTGTCAACTAAACTATAAGATAAGATTTATATATTCAGTTTAATATTTAATATTCCATCTTTCAAATAATGGGGGGAAGCCTGCGAGCTAGTTCAGGCAGTCAACTCGAGCACGTGACGCACCTCGTCCCTCTTACAACCAACCAAACACATTCTCCTTAACTTGCCGCTCTATTTAAGCTGCCAGGTCTTCCTGCCTCTGCCTCGCTATGCTGCTGCTGCTGTGTTTCATGTTCCTGCTGTATGGGCTTAGATATGTCTCATAATTATTTGTGAACAGAAAAATAATTTGTGTGTAAATATGTGATTTGTAAATGTAAAACACCATCCACAAATGCATTTAAAAGATTTGCAAACTCACAAATAAATTTGCAAATGTAAAACGGATCTGCAAATACGCTAAATATTTTTACAAATAAAAAAAAGATCTTTGAATATCTCTTTAACATTTACAACTTTCGATCAGGCATTTGTGAATCCATTTTGTATTTGTTGACCAAAAATGCGCTTGTGGATCTCAAATCTCTGCTTGTGGATCGTCTTTTTACACACACAGAGTTTTGAGACAACCTTTCCGCCGGTCTCGGCTAAAATCTACTCGTGTCACTCGGTTATTTTCGGAAACCACGTGATGGCCAGGGCCCAGGAGTTCAACACTTTTAATCCCTATCTGATCAGATCAGATTTTGATTTTGGGTAGTTCAAAACCAAAAAACAGGATTAGGATCACGTTGATATCCGATCAGATCAGGAAATCCAATCCAAGCTTTAATCTGGATCAAATCTTCAAAACGGGTAGTTCAAACCGACAACACCGGATTGGGATCAGTTTGATCCCAAAAAACTGGATTATCCTGATCCCACCAAATATGTTTCAATTTAAATAAGATGGCAAAGTTTGTTAACTGAAATAATACACCATTTTTAGCCTTCATGGGAAATACATTTTATTTTTCCATTTTTACTCACGTTTGTGGTGGCCTATTTTGTTTTCAACCAAATGTTGATGACAAAAATGTTTATGCTCATAAAAGTATCACAAATGTAATTTAGATTAAAGTAAAAATCAAAACACCAAAATAACCGGGCGAGAGAAAAAGGAGAGGAAAGTGTCTACTGAAGCCACAAAGTGAGGTTTTAATGGACAAAAGAAAAAGGGGCTCACCAGCCAACTTGCAAAGCAAACTAAAATAAACAATACACAAAAAGGTAAACTGGAGCACATCTAACAAGTCACAAGGAGACAGGCCTCACACAGAGACAGGCCTCACACAGAGACAGGCCTCACACAGAGACAGGCCTCACACAGAGACATGCCGCACACAGAGACAGGCCTCACACAGAGACAGGCCGCACACAGAGACAGGCCGCACACAGAGACAGGCCGCACACAGAGACAGGCCTCACACAGAGACATGCCTCACACAGAGAGAGGCCTCACACAGAGACATGCCGTACACAGACACAGGCCTCACACAGAGACATGCCGTACACAGACACATGCCTCACACAGTGACATGCCGCACACAGAGACAGGCCTCACACAGAGACAGGCCTCACACAGAGACAGGCCGCACACAGAGACAGGCCGCACACAGAGACAGGCCTCACACAGAGACAGGCCTCACACAGAGACAGGCCGCACACAGAGACAGGCCGCACACAGAGACAGGCCGCACACAGAGACAGGCCGCACACAGAGACAGGCCTCACACAGAGACAGGCCTCACACAGAGACAGGCCTCACACAGAGACATGCTGCACACATGCAGCCAGAGGAGAAGGAGAGAGCCCACTGCAGTCTTCCTCAGGTCCTTTATGGAGGCCCTGATTGGGGATTGGGAGCACCTGGGGGAGAGGCTGCACCTGGAGACAATCAGGGAGAGAGACACACACACAAAAGCACACACATACAAGCACCAACTGCGGCACGTAACAGAAACACAGCAATCTTAATATCTATGATCAGCTGATCCAAGAGGTTTTAAAATTGTGTATAAAGCCTGAGAAGAACCAAAGCTGTCAGACAAATGTAGTGAGGTAGAAATATACAAATGGAAATAGTCAAGTACATTTTTTTAAGCTACTTTACTTAAGTTGAGAACTAGTGAAAACTGTTCTTCAGTTAAAACATTTGTTAAAAAGACAAATAACATTTTTTTCTTCTTTCTTTAAAAAAAAAATCCATTGGCTCTTTGTCGACTTTATTCAAACTATACAAGCAGTGTGCAGAGAGGTGGACAAAACAAAATGAACATCACACAACAGACAGCTGAGATGTAACATTTTCATTTCCCTCGTTTCTTAAACCACTGCCGCCTAATGTTTAATGATCAGATATTGTTGATTCTCCAAGTGTCGTGTTCTTTTATTCCATGAAAGACAAACAACTTCTAAGTTCAACTATTTATTAAAAGAGAGCAACAGATATATATTTCACTTGGCCAAGGACTCCGTCAGGTCAAAGAAATCACAGGCAGCAAAGCTGTAATCTGTAACCACTATATCCATCAAAAAGCCTTGAACCTTGTGCGTGCATACATTTTATTATTCAGGGCGCTGCCCGTACATTTATGATTGGTTGAGACTAGAAGGGGAGGACCGTGGTTTAGACTTTGGCCTCCCTTGTTGGTGCACAGACTTGGACAAAGTCTCTTGGCAACACGAACTCCAATCAGCATTCGGCCGGCCGGTAAAGGTTCCCTCCCTACTCTAGTCACGCTATCCTCCGTAATTTGTTTTGCTAAAGCTTCTGCAATAGATATTGGGAATCTTCCATTATACTAGTTCCCAGTTATGCGTAGGCGAGGAGCTCACACTGTTCAAGGCCAGGGCGATCTCCTGTTTTCAATAACTCTTTGTCTCCACAGTGTCTGCACCTGGGCTTTGCAACATTTCTAAATGCAGCTAAACTTTCTTCTAAGACTTTTCCCTTCGTTTAATATCCAACCCATCAGAACCAGGGATTGATGATTGTGTCTATTTATTCCATCGTCATAGCAACATCTCATGAGCTCAATAAGCATATAATGTAATAATAAGAATCAACCTTGTAATGTTATATACAAATAGACTCAACACAAGTAACTGTCAATACATTTTGTACCAATATACTGTAATTAAAGCATGAATCCTGAATCTACCCTTTAAAAACATATCAAACACCCATCATTTAAAAAGAAACATGTATATATACAGTATTTTACTAATGAAAAAGGAGTGCATTACTTCCACTAGTTATTTAAGCTAGTATGAAACACGTTTTGAAAACACAACTTTATCAAATATAAACATTTTATTTCACCCAGAAATTGTAAGAAGTGGCAAATATTTATTTTTTAGTAAATTGTTTTCTGATCATTGTGAGTCATGACAGCAGGTAGTGCAATCCGTAGAATTAAGTAGATTACATTAGAACATACTCATCAGTATTTTAGGTGTTTATTTGTATCATCAAGGTAAAACATCTCTGATCAGATTCTGAAAAAATAACAATGTTCACAATGTACTTCCCCCATTGAATACATTTATTACATTTAGGCCCCGCTCACACGGGAACGTTTGCGTTTATGCACAGTATGCGTATTCAAAAAAGTCTTCCGTTCACATGCATTTGTTTCATTTAACGTGTCTGTTCAAACGAGGCCGCTGGAAACGCTGTAGTACATATGCTGGGACTGTAAGTGGCGCTGTAACTTCCGCCAAAATACACCAAAAGCAGGGAAGAAGAGCAGCCCAGCAGCCCCGCCTCAATGTTGCCATGGCTACCCTTCTGTTCATGCCCCGCGGTGTATTTAGCAACATGTAGTTCATGTAATTCTCCATGTCCACTTGTTGCTGATGGTTGTGGTAGAGGAGCTGTAGATTTTGCACTAATATCTGTAGCATGGTCAGTAGCAGTAGCACTAGCAGGAGGAAGTGTGTGGCGATTGCTGGTATTCAGCGGGATATAGTAATTTCCTCAGCATATGGATAAATGCAACGGGGAAGTTAACTGAAAGAAACCGAATCTGTGGATATTGCATCGACCGACCAAGAAGCACGTCTCTGTGGAGAGGACGCGCTCAGAAAGAGAGATATTCTCTACAAACACCGGGTGAGATCATCCTTTGTCAATATAATGGATCAATGCATGAAATCTGACTCTGTTTATTTTGTTTAAGGAGTATATTGGGCGTTAACTATTCTGGTTTGCCTTTTATAATATTATTTCATTCAAGAACCCCTTGTGCGTTTAATTAACACAGCTATCTTTGATAGTTGCTACAGCAGTGAGCAGGAGAGGTGGGGCTATCGCTATTTTTTCAGGAAATATTCGTATAGAGGTGATTACACGGACTCGGTTGACCCCCCAGAGCGTTTCGTTTGCAAATCTATCCACCTTGGGACCCGTTATCGTTTGTGGGGTCAGTTTCTATCGGCCTCGTGTAAATAATAGGGCTATACGCAAGAGAAACTATGCAGATACAAGCAGTTTTCTCCTCGTGTAAACGGCGCCTTAGTGTCTCTTTCTGTAGAAAATCAAATGGTTGTTCTACTCGGTGTGATTGACAGGAGAGATGATCAGAGGGGCAGAGTTTTTACCACCATCGTTAAGACAGGGACAAAAGTATGGGTAGAGTTTCTCTTTGAAGCAGCAGCCAGTGAAGGAGTAGATCAGAGCTGGAGCATCAACATCATAAAAGGAGACCAGACCCTCCTCATAATCCACAAAGACCCCCACCTTCTCAGGCTGAGACTTCAGAGAGAGACGGACATCAGGGTCGAGAGCTTCGTACTCATTTTCATTCCTCAACCATATCACCCAGTAACCTTTCTGAGGAGACACTGTGATCTCTCCCTTCCTGTTGATCGACTCTCTGGTCACTCCTAAATCCCACTCAGTCTTCCCTTTAACCTGAACCTCGTAATAAAATCTTCCTGAAGAGAAACTCTGCTTTGCTAAGACATTAACACAAGCATCAAATCTCTCTGGATTGTCTGGGAGATTCTTCTTCACATCACCAAAGTTGACTTGTTTTCCATCATCAGACAGGATGAGATAGGGATGTGCTGTATCAGGATCAAGAGTCACCTCCACCTCATACTGCTGGACCCTCTTCAGCTCCACCTTAGAGAGCAGCTTCGTCATCTGTTTCCTGATCGTCTGCCCCAGCTGCCACACAGCTCTCTCATAAGCTATCCTCACAGTCCCCTCATATGAGGGATGGACCCTGACTTCTGTCCAGTTCTTGGTGGGTGGAGCAGCGTTCAGGGACGTGAAGCTTTGGAGGAGGTGGAGCTGGTCTTCAGAGCGTGAGAGCTGCTCCACCTCAGAGCTTCTCTTCTTCAGCTCAGAGATTTCCTGTTCCAGCTCTTTGATGAAGCCTTCAGCCTGTTCCTCTGTCTCTCTCTGCTTCTCTAGGATGGTGTCGATGAGCTCGGCCTGGCTTCTCTCAACAGACTCCTTCAGAGCGGTGAAGACCTGAACACCATCTGCTATCTCTCTGTCTGCTCCTTCCTTACTGAGCTCCACTGAGCGATTCATCTCCTGAATCTTCAGTCGTCTCTTCTGGATCATCTTCTGAATTTCAGCGTCTGTCTTCCCCAGCTCAGCCTTCTTTCCTTCATATTCTTCTTTCAGAGGAACAACATCATGTGTCTTGTGGTCTAAAACAGTGCAGAGCATGCAGACACACACCTGGTCGGTCTTACAGAACAGCTCCAGCAGTTTATCGTGCTTCACACACATCCTGCCTTCCAGGTTCTCCTCAGGGTCGATCAGCTGATGTTTCTTCAGGCCTGGCCTTGTCAGGTGAGGCTCCAGGTGAGTCTCACAGTAGGACTCCAGACACACCAGGCAGGACTTCAGGGCCTTCAGTCTGGTTCCAGTGCAGGCGTCACAGGGAACTTCTCCTGGTTTGACAACTTGTTGCTCTGAGCTGCTGCTGCTGGCTTTCTGTTGAGCTGACTGTCTGAACTGAGCAGCCATCTCAGAGATGAACGTGTTGACCTGCAGATCAGGCTTTATGTTGAATACCTTTTGACAGTTGGGACACTGACTCGGGACATTTCTATCCCAGTGTTCAGAGATGCAGGCTTTACAGAAGTTGTGTCCACATGGTGTGCTGACTGGATCAGTGAACACATCCAGACAGATGGAGCACAGAAACTGATCTTCATTCAGCAGACTGCTGGCAGCAGACATGTCTACAATCTGAGGACAAAACGTGTGAAGAAACACAACTTAATGACATATTGTCTATTTGCCATGCTATTTGAGTCCTAATACGAACGTGAAAATGTTAACAAGCACAACGTTTTATGTTAGAAATGTATAGTAAAGGTCCCCAGCACATAGAGACTGCAGGATGCTAACTTTTCAGGCAATTTGAACAATTAGCATAAGTTATGTTATTAGCAGGAATCAGCATGAATCAGCTCTATCTACCAGGGGGTTAAAGATGGCTCAAATATGCAGTTCAGATGGTGTAGACCAGGGGTCGGCAACCCCTGGCACGCGTGCCACCATTGGCACGCGGCACCGTAACCAGTGGCACACTAGGAATAAGTGGAATAAGTGTTAGGGCTGTGCGATTATGGCAAAAATCCTAATCACGATTATTTGGGTCAATAATTGATATCACGATTATTAAATACGATTATTCATTGACTTTGAAAAAATCAATTTATTGAACTTTAAAACAAATACAAATAATAATTTGAACAGTATCTTTTTAACTGTTGATTACCCTGAACGTATAATTAAACTGAAAAACCAATACAAAAATAAATAAAATAAATGATGCATTTAAATAAATATCAAAATAATAAATACCAATAAACAAGATCAACAAATATTTTGGAGCGCACTTCCACAAGCTACTAAACATATATAAATATGATAAATACAAATAAATGAGACCAAAATAAATTAGATCAAATATGTTGCAGTGCACTGTCACAACGAAGCAAAGCTAAATAATTGTCGATTATGTTGTTTTCGTAATTGTGGCAGGCCAAAATCGTAATTGCGATTAAAATACGATTAATTGCACAGCCCTAATAAGTGTGCAAAAATATTTAAATTGTATTTTCGGATCCTGAACGAGACCGCCGCTAGGGCGCGTCTCCCCGTTACCTGCAGAAGGAAGCCATGCACGCAGCGCAGCCCCGCTCTCTTTAACTCCAGGTGACTTTCTGACGCTTTCCTCCGTGGTGCAGGGCTGATCGTTTCACCACAGAGGAAAGCACAAATTGCAGTACCCATAAGGAGCTGTACAAATGCCGCAGTTTTTGCGTGGCTGTGTCTTTAGTTGAAAGCCCAGTGGCGATCTGCTCATCTCTCATCGAAATAATATGCTACAAAGGGGCGGACTGGCCATCTGTGTGTTGAACTTTCCTGTCGGCTCCCAGACCGTAGTCGAGGAGGGCAGAAGCAACAAGCTTCAGGTTCAATAACCCACTTTAGCTGAAATGACTGGAGAGAGGCGAGCTCTTCTGGGGAGGCCGTTGCATTTATTTAGCTGTTCTTCTGTTTCACAAAATACATCACAGACCTCTGTTTTTCTGCTGCCTCGTTTCACTTCCAGAAACATACACACGCTCGCTCACTCTCGCTCTACCATACACACACACACATGCACGCGCCACACCCCTCTCTCTCTCTCTTAAAGGGACAGCGATCTCATCTCACTCTGCATGACCCTAATATCAACATGTGTGTTCTGGAGAATCACAGAACGGACGATCGTCCTTATTATTATGCCGTTTAAACCAATTATTTAAATGTGTTTGTTAAATTCGGCATCATGTAAGTTGTGCTGGCAGGTCCACACACTGCTTCCCCGCAGCGAGGCTCCCCCCCCCCCCCATTGATAATTCACGATCGTCGGCACGCTGATAATTTATTTTTGTAATGGCACTTCATATCAAAAAGGTTGCCGACCCCTGGTGTAGACATAGAACAAACAAAAACTTTTTTTTTTCAGAAAAGTCACTTATTATTATAAATAAAATGTGGAAAATCATAGCAGCATTTAGTTTAAACTCTAAAAAAACACAATGTGTAAGCTTTATTCATTTTGGGGGATTTTGCCATATTTGAACAGAGGAGTGAGACCTCCTTGCTGAGCATCACTGAAGTTAATAGTTGTTAAAAAACAGTAAACGTTATCAGCTGTATAAAGGCCGTTTAAAGTTTACATTGTATTTTTGGCTGTTGCTATTAACCTAACTGACACATTGCTATAGTATAATATTATTGATATGGTGAAATGGATATATTACAGTCAGATTCTGATTTTAATCCAACTTTGACTAAGTATTTAGTGAGTCGTTATGTCTCTGATGATGAATGATTATATGATACTTTGACAAAACACTGCTTTTCAAAGACAGACAGCAGTAACTACAGAGAAGTTGAGAAAGAAAGGGTTACAAGTTAACGGCTGCTGAACAAAGTGTATAACAGTTAAATAAATTGTACAATGTAAATGTCGTGCCTTTACAGACTACACAAAGAGAGACCTCCCAAACTATCTGAGCTAGGCTAGGTAGCTGTTAGCACGCCTGGGCTAACTGCTGTTCCTGTTCTTTGTCTCGTGTTTAGTGAGTCGTTGTGTCTCTGCAGTACTCACCAGTGTTTGCAGAGGTTCTGCTGTGTTGTCGAGAAGAAGCTGCTGGATTCAGTTGTTTCTTCAGAGAAACAGAGACGCTGTCTGGACCGCAGCTCTGCTCTCACTAACTTTCACTTTCGCTTCTGTGAAGTTGAAGCTCTCCTGTTTCAGTGCTCCTCCTCTCAGTGTAGCTCTGTGAGTGAGGGTGTGTCACTCTCTGGGGAGGACCTTAACTCAGCTTTGTAACAAGAGGAGGTTTACTTTGAGTCTATTCTTCTTCTTTGCTTGAAGTAAACAGCAACCAGACAAAAACAATTACAAACAGACATGAGAAAAGAGGTCAGAGAAAGATAATAAGGAGCATTCTGTGTGTTTTGATAAATGGCAGCGCTCCCTTTACAGTCCCTCTACATTCCCACAGACCCTCTAATAACCAACTCACTGTTTCTCCTACATGTAATGTCACATTTCTACTGCTTTCCCAACTTTAATCCTGTTTCTTCCTCATAAAAATGTATAAAAGCAAAGATGGAAACCCTTTTTTCTCCGGGCCACTTTCAGGCTGCTCTTTGATTTTGAGTTTTCACAATTATTAAAGTAACATTCTTCTTTCAAATAACTTGTTTTAAGCACATTAATCAGATAGAGTATCCCTTAATCACTTTTCACTACTAAAGTGTAGATATGTGAAAGTATAGGAGATTAAGAGATTATGCATTCATGCATTCATGTCATTAGTTTCAGTATCAGACTGGTCATACAGTCATTTATAAGAAGCATGCATCAGGCTGCAGTTTGTTATAAAACCCACAGGGCTGGCATGAATTCATGGTAAATCTGTTCTTTTTTATTATATTTACTGTGCATATATCTGAGATCAAGTCCTTTAAATGCAAATTATGGACGATTAAATATTCAAGTCATGCTTGTCATTGTCTTTACACTTTGCATTATGCTAGGACTTTATCAGGTAGGACTTAAAACCGTAATAGTTTATCTTCAAAGCGTCATCTCTAGTCTTAATGGAGTCAAATCTCAGGTCCTCTTTGATTGCACAACACGTGGGTTAAAGCTCTTTGTGTTGGAAAGGCCAGCATTGACATCTAGTGGAGTAAAGTGAGAGCTGCACAACAACGTCTGCTTCCTCAGTCCCTGCAGCAGCAGGAGAGGAGAGGATGGTGAATGGACAGCTTGTTGTTGCACAGTTTAATGTTGTGTGTTCATGAAGTCCATGTCCTCTTACTTACTAAGTACATATCCTGTTTGATGTGCCGTGTATTGGCTTATTGTCATAATGCAGAGTATGAACAGCCCCCCCTTTCAGGACCCTCGTGTTGCAGCTAGTTTGTATGACTCATCTGCAAAACTGACTTTATTTATACCCACTGTTAAGAGGAAGTCAAGTTTGAAAATATCTGAAGTTGCCACATTCCTCCTGTTTTGGCTGCTTTGCACTGGTTCCCTATAACACACAGGATATCATTACAAATGCTTCTTCTTGCGTACAAATCCTTCAATGGGCAGGCGACATCTTATCTTAAATATCTCATTATCCTACTGTCCCAATAAAGCTTATAGGACATCATCATCATCATCATCATCATCAGCCCCTTATTCTTCCTTCTATAGTCTTAGACTGTCGGGGACACCTTACTTCTTTCTTCTCTCTCTCTGTACCTGTTTACTCTCATGGTTCGAATAACCCAGCTTCCCCCGAAATGTGTTTTTTGTGAATGTCTACGCCTGGATCCTGAGTTCTGGATCCTGAGTCCTGGATCCTGAGTCCTGGATCCTGAGTTCTGGATCCTGAGTCGTGGATCCTGAGTTCTGGATCCTGAGTCCTGGATCCTGAGTTCTGGATCCTGAGTCCTGGATCCTGAGTCGTGGATCCTGAGTCCTGGATCCTGAGTCCTGGATCCTGAGTTCTGGATCCTGAGTTCTGGATCCTGAGTCCCGGATCCTATCCTGCTACCATCTAATGCAGGGGTCTCAAACTCAAGGCCCGGGGTCCAAATCCGGCCCGCAACTTCATTTTATGTGGCCCCTTAAGAGCTTGCAAAGAATATAATACGTTTATTATACGGTTACATGCCACTTTACAGAAGCAGGTTGCCCATAAACTACATGTCCCAGAATGCATCTCGTTTTGTGACATGCGCACTGAAGAGACTTGCAATTACTTGCCCTGGACTTCTGCTTTCAGACGTAGTTAATTACTATTTACTAATTAATAATCAAATTCAGAGGCAATAATGTAATATAATACATTATTTTATATATATATTATATATTTATATAGTTACAACCGGCCCTTTGAGTGCAACCTTTATGCGAATGTGGCCCGCGATGAAATTGAGTTTGACACCCCTGATCTAATGTGAGATACAGGGTCCCTCGATTCAATAGAGTCAGACTGAAGCATCCTTTGTGCTCCAGTCGGTCCTCTCAGTGAACACAGAGCTACAGATCAGATGCACGCTGAAGGCTCGTTGAGCATCTCTCACTGATCCTGCTGCTATGTTACATGTTTGTTGTTTGTTTCTCATGTATTGTGTCCTGATGTTTGTCTGTTGATGTTACACATGGAGCTGCTGTGATGCAAGGAGCATTTCAGACTTGATCTGACCATTAAAGTATTATCCCATCGTATCGTATTTCTCCCATTAACTGGGGGGTGTGTTTCTACAGAAGGTCCAGTTGTGATAGACACGGTTCGCCACTGTCTCACAGCGAGTGTGTGGTTTGACAGAAGAGGCTCGAACCAGCCGGAGAATGTGGACACTCCTCTGAAGCTGAGAAACAAGCTCTGTAACTATGGGCTGTAACCCGATAACTGATCAGTGGTCAGCTCTGAACCAGCACAACGAGGCAAACTGGTGTGTTTACTTCACTGCAGTCGCATCCTATCAAGCACTGGGATTAAGAACATTTAGCTGAATGTTCACTCGTTTCAAATTCAATATGATAATCTCTCATGTGATTAAATACTCTCATATACACTCAGTGGGAAACATATTGGTCCTTTTATACTCATTTTCAACAACATATCATAGGTCTCAGATATAAAGGTGACCTGTACAAGTTCTATTGTTTGTTATTCATTTGCTTTTATCAATTAAAAGCCATGCCAATGTTTTCATTAAAAAGAGAGCTATCAAGGTGTTTGACAGAAAGCCTAATTCATACCACCACGGTACCATCCTTGAAAAACACAATTTCTTGAGTTTTGACCATTTTAAGTCTTTTAAAAGTATGTGTTTTATTTATAAATGTTTACATGGACTGCCCCCCCCCCCTGTAAGCATTGTTTTGTTTTAAAGTGTTCATCGATGTGCACTGTCCCTCTTCAAATAAACGATTAAATGAAATACTGTTAAACCGGAACAAAAACATTAATCTCATCATTAAATTAGTCTCAATGATTTATTATATGTATTATCAAGGTGTGAATTAAATAAGGCACATTCACATCATTTAAAAAAACATCCAAAACCTTAAAAATAAAACCAGTGGTACAAAAATAATTAAGGCTCGACTTCTGCAGTTTAGCGGCTTTGACATCCTTTCATGTTAAAGTGAAAAACAATGGAGTGGACACAAAATGGACGAAACACATCGAGTCTGAAGCTTCACCGAAACAAATAACATGAACTCTGAGAGGTGAACATGTGACATTATGAACAGTAACACTGACGGAGACGTTCCTGAAGAACTGCAGACGCTTCATTCAGTTGTAATGCACTGAATATCTCATGTTAAAGGACCAAACTGAAGGCTCATTAAATACTCGGGTGTAGATGAAGTGTGTGTAGGAGATGAAGTGTGTGTAGGAGATGAAGTGTGTGTAGGAGATGAAGTGTGTGTAGGAGATGAAGTGTGTGTAGGAGATGAGGTGTGTGTAGGAGATACAGGTGAGGTGTGTGTAGGAGATACAGGTGAGGTGTGTGTAGGAGAAGTGTGTGTAGGAGATGAAGTGTGTGTAGGAGATACAGGTGAGGTGTGTGTAGGAGAAGTGTGTGTAGGAGATGAAGTGTGTGTAGGAGGTACAGGTGAGGTGTGTGTAGGAGAAGTGTGTGTAGGAGATGAAGTGTGTGTAGGAGATGAAGTGTGTGTAGGAGAAGTGTGTGTAGGAGATGAAGTGTGTGTAGGAGGGTTTTCAGATGAGGTGTGTGTCGATGAGGTGTGTGTAGGAGATACAGGTGAGGTGTGTGTAGGAGAAGTGTGTGTGGGAAGGGGTTCAGATAAGGTGTGTGTAGATGAGGTGTGTGTAGGAGAAGTGTGTGTAGGAGGGTCTGTAGACGAGTTGTGTGTAAGAGGAGATTCAGAAGAGGTGTGTGCAGGAGGGGCTTCAGTAGATGAGGTGTGTGTAGATGAAGTGTCTGCAGGAGGGTTTTCAGATGAAGTGTGTGTAGGAAGAGGTTCGGATGAAGTGTGTGTAGATAAAGTGTGTGTGGGAAGGGGTTCAGATAAGGTGTGTGTAGAGGAAGTGTCTGTAGGAGATACAGGTGAGGTATGTGTAGGAGAAGTGTGTGTGGGAGGGTTTTCAGATGAAGTGTGTGTAGGAAGGGGTTCAGATGAAGTGTGTGTAGAGGAAGTGTGTGTAGAGGAAGTGTGTGTAGGAGGGTTTTCAGGTGAGGTGTGTGTAGATGAAGTGTGTGTGTAGGAGATACAGGTGAGGTGTGTGTAGGAGAAGTGTGTGTGGGAGGGTTTTCAGATGAAGTGTGTGTAGGAAGAGGTTCAGATGAAGTGTGTGTAGGAGGGGCTTTAGTAGATGAAGTGTGTGTGGGGAGGTTTCAGAAGAGTTCTCACTGACAGGTTTCTGGTGAAATAAATAAATGAATATATTTATATGAAAATAACTAAAGAAATCGGCAGCATTTTTCAAATCAAAGTAAGATTTTTATTGTAAAAAAAGGGAATTAACCCAAAAATATTTCAGTATGATTTTATAAATAATATAGTAGCATTGATGCAAAAAAATATAATGTATTTAATGGGATATAAAACATTAAAAACCAGCAGTGTGATCCTTTAACCTGAACTATATCTGAGCAGAAAACACACATTTCTGACATTCAGGAAAAGAATCTACCTCTCTGAACACACGCCACATCAACAAGGGGTCATAAATAAATTAAAAGAATCCTAATAAAAATATAAGTTGGATGTTAAACGGGGAAAAATAACAAACAAACCAACATTTGAACACTGAAAAATTCAAGTAAAACTACATGTTTTCCCACTAAAGTCTCACAGAGCTCAGCTAACGGCTGAACTCTAAAGCAAACCGTTTCCATGTCCGTTTGCATCCCTTTTACTTATTTTGTGAAGCCAAGAAAGTGCTTCAAACTCAAGAGAAGAGAAGTGGAGGACTTCACCCCGGCTGGTGGATAAGACCAACCAGATCTAATTGCATTTCTGCAGAAACTTGAAAAACCCGAATGCAGGATCAGTTACACAAACATGTTGGAATCAAATGGGTTAAAATACAGTCATAAGCATCAAAAGTCAGTGGTTTTCTACCGGAGATACAGCGACTATAAGAGGCAGCTTCATCCTCGATCCATTTTCTAAAGTCTGATCCAGAAGGTTTTCTCATGTATTTCTGATTTAAAGGGTTAAAAATAAAGTTTTTTTGCCAGGAAAAGCTTTTGCCGAGATCATTTATCTAAAAGAAATGTTGAAAACCGGGGAAAAATAAGTTTTGGAAGGTGATTCATAATTTTTTAGTTTAGGAGTTTGCTGTTGTAATACTGTTTTTGGCCTCAAGAGGTTGATAGGTGCGCTCACTACCCTACGTTCTGAATATGAAAAGGATTTATGATGTTTTAGTTTCTCCAAGTACTGGTATATATAATAGGCTATTGCAAATCAAGTTATAATACTTATTTTTGGCTAGAAATGTATTTTAATCCGCGTTAATCAGCTGGTAGTGTTGTGCAGAATCGGAGCCTCTGGTGGCCAAAGTGAGTATTACAACAAGCGCTTTAAACATTTAAAATAATGCTTTATTATTATTAAATAAAGCAATATTATCGCTATGTAATTCTTCTAAACAATAGTAATTATTAATAAAAAATAATAATATATCTTTCATTTATAATAATACGACTACATTTAATTAATAAAGCACTATTTTGATTATTTAAAGATAATTTTAAGGAGATAATCCTGGCAAATACTTTTATTTTTCACCTGTTTTTAAGTCATAAACACAGGAGAGAAAATTTTAGACCAGGATTGAAAACAAAAAAAAACTCCCATAATTTGTATTTCCTCGTTCGCCTCAGGGCTTCTGCATATCCTTTTCATTCCCAACCTCAACGACCTGACTCTCCTCCTCCATTGGTCGGGATGGAGGTGGGAGAGGAAGCCCCGCCCTCTTTTCCTGACGGACTTTGGTCGTCACATGACTCCAACTCTCCATTTAGAGGGTGGAGACTGGTGGGGTGAGAATCCTCTGTGGGGTCAGGAGAAGTGTTTGAGGTGTGTGTGGGAGGAGATTCAGATAAGGTGTGTGTTGATGAGGTGTGTGTAGATACAGTGTGTGTTGGAGATGAGGTGTGTGTAGGAGGGTTTTCTGGTGAGGTGTGTGTAGGAGATACAGATGAGGTGTGTGTAGGAGGGTTTTCTGATGAGGTGTGTGTAGATGAAGTGTGTGTAGGAGGGTTTTCTGATGAGGTGTGTGTAGATGAAGTGTGTGTAGGAGGGTTTTCTGATGAGGTGTATGTAGGAGATGTGTGTGTAGGAGGGTTTTCTGATGAGGTGTGTGTAGGAGATGTGTGAGATACAGGTGAGGTTTGTGTAGGAGATGTGTTTGTGGGAGGGGGTACAGATAAGGTGTGTGTAGATGAAGTGTGTGTAGGGGGGTTTTCAGAAGAGTTCTCACTGCTGACGCTGCAGACGTCAGTGTCCTCGGTGTGTGTGTCTTCTGTCTGGTGTCTGTCCTGTGGAGTGTGTTCAGGAGCGTTCTGAGTGTGTTCAGGAGCGTTCTGAGTGTGTTCAGGAGCGTTCAGAGTGTGTTCAGGAGCGTCAGGAGCATTCAGAGTGTGTTCAGGAGCGTTCTGAGTGTGTTCAGGAGCGTTCCGAGTGTGTTCAGGAGCGTCAGGAGCATTCAGAGTGTGTTCAGGAGCGTTCTGAGTGTGTTCAGGAGCGTTCTGAGTGTGTTCAGGAGCGTTCAGAGTGTGTTCTGAAGCGTTCTGAGTGTGTTCTGGAGTGTTCAGAGTGTGTTCAGGAGCGTTCAGAGTGTGTTCAGGAGCGTTCTGAGTGTGTTCAGGAGCGTTCAGAGTGTGTTCTGAAGCGTTCTGAGTGTGTTCTGGAGCGTTCAGAGTGTGTTCAGGAGCGTTCAGAGTGTGTTCAGGAGCGTTCTGAGTGTGTTCAGGAGCGTTCAGAGTGTGTTCTGAAGCGTTCTGAGTGTGTTCTGGAGCGTTCAGAGTGTGTTCAGGAGCGTTCAGAGTGTGTTCTGAAGCGTTCAGAGTGTGTTCTGAAGCGTTCAGAGTGTGTTCAGGAGCGTTCAGAGTGTGTTCTGGAGCGTTCAGAGTGTGTTCAGGAGCGTTCAGAGTGTGTTCTGAAGCGTTCAGAGTGTGTTCAGGAGCGTTCGGAGTGTGTTCTGAAGCGTTCAGAGTGTGTTCAGGAGCGTTCAGAGTGTGTTCTGGAGCGTTCAGAGTGTGTTCAGGAGCGTTCAGAGTGTGTTCTGAAGCGTTCTGAGTGTGTTCTGAAGCGTTCTGAGTGTGTTCAGGAGCGTTCTGAGTGTGTTCAGGAGCGTTCAGAGTGTGTTCTGGAGCGTTCTGAGTGTGTTCTGGAGCGTTCAGAGTGTGTTCTGGAGCGTTCAGAGTGTGTTCTGGAGCGTTCTGAGTGTGTTCTGAAGCGTTCTGAGTGTGTTCTGGAGCGTTCTGAGTGTGTTCTGGAGCGTTCTGAGTGTGTTCTGGAGCGTTCTGAGTGTGTTCTGGAGCGTTCTGAGTGTGTTCTGGAGCGTTCTGAGTGTGTTCTGGAGCGTTCAGAGTGTGTTCTGGAGCGTTCAGAGTGTGTTCTGGAGCGTTCAGAGTGTGTTCTGGAGCGTTCTGAGTGTGTTCAGGAGCGTTCTGAGTGTGTTCTGAAGCGTTCTGAGTGTGTTCGGGAGCGTTCAGAGTGTGTTCTGGAGCGTTCTGAGTGTGTTCTGGAGCGTTCTGAGTGTGTTCTGGAGCGTTCTGAGTGTGTTCTGAAGCGTTCTGAGTGTGTTCTGGAGCGTTCTGAGTGTGTTCTGAAGCGTTCTGAGTGTGTTCTGAAGCGTTCAGAGTGTGTTCTGGAGCGTTCAGAGTGTGTGTGTGTTCTTCTGTGTGTTCTTCTGTGTGTTCTCCTGAGTCCAGGGTGTGCCAGCGACCCAGGGGCCTCTCCCTGATCCGAGCCCCACGATCGAGGCTTTCTGAGGGGCTGCTGACCTCCAGGGTCTCCCCCCTCCTCAGCCTCCTCCTCTCCGGACTCTCCTGAGGAAGGAAAATCCAAATCAGACTATAAAACCGGGAGTAAGACAGCATCAAACGTTCAACAAAGATTGAGGAAAACACAGTGGAAAGTGCTCAACACATGTGGAAAAAGCACACATTTCTATTTTTTATATGTTATCTGGAAACATAAGGAATAAATTGTTTAAATAAGAGTTATTAGCTTCATTGGTCGGCCCCACACATGTGTTTTAACTCTGATTTTCTACCAGAAATACAGTGACGATAAGAGGCAGCTTCATTATCTAATCTCAAACTGTGTGCTTTTTAAAATTTATTTAAATTTTATTTAAATTGAATAGATTTGGATTGTGTTGAGACAAGAATAAATTAATCATGTTTATCCATTTTCTCTTTTGTATAAATGATTTAAACAGTTAGAAATAACATTTGTAACACTTTAATGTTCCTTACATTTTCTTTTTCATATAGCCAATAGAGAGGTGCAGTGACGCGTCCTAAAACCAGGAAGTGAGTCAGCATGTCACCACTTCCTGTTCCCTCGTCTCAGAGCCAATGGGATTTCTCCATAGGATTTAGGAAAATAGCCTGAAATAAGATCTGTGGTTGAGACACATTGAAGAGACGGATCACGTTTTGTTCTAGGACATTAAATCCATCAGCAGTGACCCCACTGGTGATTTCTGAAGAGTTGACGTGTCTGAAAAACTATGGTTGTTACCAAGTGGCTGAATAGGACTACAGAAGTTGTGGAGGACGTTGTACGTCATTACGCCGAACACGTAAACACTCCTCTAAGTTTGTTAGCCCTGTTCTGCTTGAGAGCAAGTACCTGCCTCCTGCAAACTGTTCAAACAAACGCTTCAACTCGTTCCATTTAGAATCTGTTTGTTTGAATATGGATCTGAAGTTGGCGTGACGTTGAAGTCGTGCTGCTGGACTCGGCTGTAGTTCCTTTATAGCATCACGTTAGCATTTTGCTTCTGGAGATTAGATTTATGATTCAAACATTATAAAAGTAGGGTAGACATGTGGAGATGATCCGGCTGAACAAAACGTGCATTCATCAAACAGGTTAGTTTTCCACAGACATTATTTTCAGCTCTTTTCCTAAATCCTCTGGAGAAATCCTGTTGCTTTTTTGTCGAGGGAACCAGCAGCTTCCTTCAGGGTTTTAGGACGCGTCACTGCACCTCTCTATATCATGCATTCCATTGTTTTGTTTTACCCGTGAAACCAGTCATGTTGGTGTGGCATGTAGTGAGTGATTACAACAGTAAAAATAAACTGAAATGTACCTGGTTGAGGTTCGGTGAACACCTGGACGATCCTTTCTTCATCTGATTCATCCTGAAACAAAGCACAGATATTAAAATGACTCCAACTCAATCTTTTTTCTAATAGTTGGATTATCTGATCTTTTAGAGCTACCTGCTGATGGACTGAGCTAGTTTCTGTCTCCGGCCGTTTGCGTGATCATGAAGACGCAGACGCTGCACGAAGGAATGAGCTGCAGAGACAACGAGAAATGAAATCCTAAATAATAATAATAACAGACTTTAAATGAAACAGTTTGGCTGGAAATGTACGGAGAGACACTTCAGATACTTCTATTAACAAGCTGGAACAAATCAGGAATTCAGTATGTTGTCAGCATTTTGGTGCAAAGCTTAAAGTAAAAGTTATTTTCTTTTGGACGTGTACAACGCTATTGATGCAATGCTGATATTAATTACCCAGAGCGCCTTTGGGCACAGAGAGGAGTTTGATTGGCTCAGCGTCGGGAGAAAGTCCGGACGCTTGCTGCAGAGCTCTCAGGATCTCCGTGTTCTGAAGGACGAAGATGTTAAAAAAGTTAGATGAAAGTTACTAACATCTTTACGAGGGCTGAAAGTGAATCACCAAATATGTTTTGTTATGAAGTTTTCTCTATTTATATCATATTAAAGTTATTAACCTAGTGTTTTGGAATGACTAAACATTCTATTGTCTGACTTTTAATAACCTCATATTATCAAAAAAACAAGAAAATGTCAATAGAACGAAGCTAAGAAGTAATAAGACAGGTTTAAGATATGAATCATACAATAGTTATATTTGATTGAATAAAAAGGCAAACAGAAAAGTCTTCAGCTTGATTGATAGGAAGTGGGAATTTCAGATATATAAAATAAGCCTATAGTGTATTTTATTAAAGGTAAAAAACACATTTTCGGCATTTGAGCTAAAAGTAAAAATGTACGATAAAAGTCTAAATATGTGAAAAAAACATGTGAAATTTATGTGAAAACATTTCATATAACTTTTTTTTTGGAATAATGCACACAGGAAAAAAACAAACATGTGATGATCTTTAAGAAAAGGATTTACAACGAGCACGACCTTAATAACAGCAGAAAAGTGCTGAAAACACTCCAATTACAAACTATTAGTAATTAAAGTCGTAAAAATACCAGAAAAATCTTCAAAAAATACCAGATTTTTTTTTAATGTCCCTACAGTGTGTGTGTGTGTGTGTGTGTGTGTGTGTGTGTGTGTGTGTGTGTGTGTGTGTATGTGTGTGTGTGTGTGTGTGTGTGTGTACAGTCACCTTGCCTCCCAGCTCGTAGGCGCATTCCAGCGCTGTCCTCTGCCTCTTGTTCTTGAGGTCCGGCGCCGCCCCCCCCCTCAGCAGCAGCTCCACCAGCGCCTGCTGCCCCCCCCGCACCGCCTCGTGCAGCGCCGTGTTCCCCTGCTGGTTCACCACGTTCACCAACGCATCGCTCTACACACACACACACACACACACACACACACACACACACACACACACACACACACACACACACACACACACACACACACACACACACACACACACACACACACACACACACACACACACACACACACACACACACACACACACACACACACACACACACACACACACACACACACACACACACACACACACACACACACAGAGAGAGAGGGTGATTTCTGGAATATGATGCAAGAGTTCTCTCAGTGTGTTTCTTTCGTCTGGTTTCTCTCCTGTGGAGTGTGTTCAGGTACGTTCAGTGTGTGTTCAGGAGCGTTCAGAGTGTGTTCAGGAGCGTTCAGAGTGTGTTCAGGTACGTTCAGTGTGTGTTCAGGAGCGTTCAGAGTGAGTTCAGGAGCGTTCAGGTGTGTTCAGTGTGTGTGTGTGTTTGTGTCTTCCGTCTGGTGTCTCTCCTGTGGAGTGTGTTCAGAGTATGTTCAGGTGCGTTTAGAGTGTGTGTGTTCCTCTGCAGATTAAGCTAGCCAACTGCAAATAACGTCTGACAATACCCGAAAAAACTTAAGAAAATTACGTCTAAAATGTGGAAAAAATGTCTGAAGACTTAATGAAAAAAGATGTGAAAGATGTATATACATAACAATCTGTGTGTACCTGTAACAAGGTGCTGGCGGTCTCCAGGTTCCCACACAGACAGGCCTGGATGAGCGGCGTGTTTCCATAGTGATCCTTCTTGTTCAGTTTGGCGTTGCACTCCAACAGGAACCTCATCACCTGAAACAGGAAGTCACGCATTTCAAAAAGACTAAAAAACAAAACACGATGAAACTGTAAACAGCTGGACATACAATGAACCAAAATATGTACGCAATAAAATATATATATTTTTGAATGCAGACAAAAATCTTATTTCTCTCTCTATGGTATTTTTTACTTGTTCAGGTAAAGGGTCTTTACATGCCATACAAATATAATGTACTATTATAATTGTTGTGTTTATTATAAATGTATTTTAAATGATCCTAATTATTATTTGTTTACATTATTTTTAATAATAATAATATTTACTATTATTTATTTTCAATTATTATAATCATTATTCTTAATTATTTATCAGGTATTTAAAATTATTATTATTATTTATTTTTAATTATTATCATTCATTATTATAATTTATTTTAAATAGTTATTATTCATTATTTTGTGATCAGAGAAAATAAAAAGGTATTAAATGCATTTCATTTTTATTGCACTGGTGTCTTTCTGCCATAAGATGGTGCCAGTGAGTGGCTGAATAAACGCAGCACACGTTTCTCAGGCCCAATCCCAAACCACTCCCTCGACCCTACCCCTCCGTGGCGGAGTGAACTCCGTCTGTAGCCACACTCGCAGCTGAATGAGGCTCCTTCCTGTCAGATGGAGGGAGTAAATACAGCGGCAAGCTTTGGGACAAACTCCCCTCTCTCCGGCAGAAACAGGAAATGCCGTAACTGTATGTAACAACGGTTTCAAATCAGCATCTCTTAGACAAAAAATGTAAATTAATAACTCAAATAAAACTCCAAACATCTTTCATTGTGTTACTTTTTTGTAAAGCTCTTTTAGTTTTAAACCTGATGTTTATAAGCTTCTTAGTTTTTGCAACAGTCTGTAAATATACACAACTTTATAATAAAATGCACACATTTACCTTTTTCTAGACTAAACACAGGTATGATCCTAAGTTAAAAAAATATGAGGTTATCATGAGGTTGTTAACATCGCAATTTATCAGTGGATGTTTGCTGGAACTACTTTTTAACAGCGTGTTTCCTGACGGACACACACAGCGTGACTCCGGTCAGGTAGAGACCGGTCTCCAGTCAGCACCGATGCAGACTCGCTGTTTGAGGGCTTGATAGCCCACTCCCCCTCCACCCCGCTCCACACTCGTTGGTTTGGAACAGCACTTAATGTGGCGGACCCTCCGCGCGAACGCGCAAACGGAGGTGTAGTGTGTAGGTGTAGTGTGTAGGGGGCGGTTTGGGATTGGGCCTCAATGTCGAGTAAAGCTGCTGCAGAGCCACTATTTCAAGCATACTACGTCATCAAGTGGCGCCGAATGCTGGGCATTTAAACAGTCCTTCGGCGCCACTCGATGATGTAGTATACTTGAAATAGTGGCTCTGCAGCAGCTCTACTCGACATTGAGAAACGGCCAGAAACTTGATACACATCAGGGCTGCTGTTGACTCACTTCTATATAACAGCCCGCTGCAGAAAGTGTATTATTACCAGGGAGCAAAGTGTGTAACACAGCACTGCCAACAGGAAACCTGCTGCTCAGGTTCTGATTCTGCATCAAAAAGCTTTAGTTTTAGGTTTAAAAAATGAAAAGAAACAATACATTTAGTAGTATAAACTTCTTTCAGTAGGGTTGATTTAATATTTATATCAGTGTCACAAGAGGGTCTGCATCCAATCCAGGATTCATTATTAGTTTTTCAAAATAACTAGAATAACTTGTAATGGTATCAACTTCTTCTAGGAGGGTACATTCAGTACTGGTCTACTTTACTCCACTGATTATTACACAGGTGTCTATTTCAAAATAAAAACCCACTCAAAAAATTCTTGGACCTTTAATTTGAACTCGTAGTAAATTGGAGCGAAATCATAAATGTTGGGATTATTATTTTTGTTGCAAATATTAAAAATAATTGAATTGAATTGAACATAAAGATTAAAGGAAATAATAATAAAGTACATTTTCATCAAGGACTCATGTCATGCATTATGTCTTTTGCAATATTTAATGTCGTTTTTTAAAGTTATTGTATATTTTGGATTGTTTGAGGAGTGTGGGACTTCAGACTTCGTGTGCACATGACAGTAAAGCCTTTGCATTTTTGAATCACGAGGCCCCTTTGACAAACTGTCGAACCCAGCATTAAAAACACGATATTTGGAGCCCTGATTTTCTGCGTCCTCCTACCTGGACGTGGCTGTTCTGGGCGGCCAGGTGTAGCGGCGTGGCGCTGTGGTTGTTTCTGGCGTTGACGTTGGCTCCGTGTCGGATCAGCAGAGCGAGCAGTGGCGCGTGTCCGTGCAGCGCAGCGACGTGAAGAGGAGAGAAGCCGTCCACGTTACAGCTGTTCACCCCCAGAGAGCCGGCCTGCAGCACAGAGAGCTGAGGACACAATCAATCAATCAATGTTTATTTATATAGCCCAATATCACACATGTTACATTTGTCTCAGTGGACTTTCCAATTTGTACAGAATATTAGTTTGACAATACGACACCCTCTGTCCTTGGACCCTCACATCAGACAGGGAAACACCCCCAAAGAAACCCCACAGTTTAAAGGGGAACATGGGAGAAACCTCAGGGAGAGCAACAGAGGAGGGATCCCTCTCCCAGGACGGACAGACGTGCAATAGATGCCGTGTGTAAATTGAAAAGATAATACATTTACAACATAGGTAGTCCAAATGCTTGGAAATGCATGTTTCTATAATAAGAACACAGAGACGAATGTTGGGGAAATATTGTCCTAGGCCCCCACCTTTGACCCAGTTTATCAGTCTGCCCTCACTGAGCTCAGGCCTGTGACCTCTGGCTGCTCTCTGTGTTTCGTCTCCCTGTTCTTGCCTGTTGGCGTCAGCTGATAGAGGTGTTATGGTTTATCTTGTTATGCAGCATGTTGATTCTTCTCTCAGAACTAGCTAAATACAGGGGTCTGGGGTAGAGATCTTCAGAATTGGTTTGGCAGCCGCTGGGTCACCTCGTGGCTCAGCTCATGTCTTGTGAATTATCTGGCCAAAGCTCCAAATAAACCATCAGTGTTTGCCATCAAAGTTCCTGCTCTCCTCGTGTCTCGTCTCCATTGCTTCAGAAAGTTTCCATCACAACGAACACAGTCACGTGAAGTCATGTGACCGCGCTGTAGTTCCTTTATAGCCCAACATTAGCCACCTTTAGCTTAGCGGTGGTGATGTGAAGTCATGTGACCGCGCTGTAGTTCCTTTATAGCCCAACATTAGCCACCTTTAGCTTAGCGGTGGTGACGTGAAGTCATGTGACCGTGCTGTAGTTCCTTTATAGCCCAACATTAGCCACCTTTAGCTTAGCGGTGGTGACGTGAAGTCATGTGACCGTGCTGTAGTTCCTTTATAGCCCAACATTAGCCACCTTTAGCTTAGCGGTGGTGATGTGAAGTCATGTGACCGTGCTGTGGTTCCTTTATAGCCCAACATTAGCCACCTTTAGCTTAGCGGTGGTGATGTGAAGTCATGTGACCGTGCTGTAGTTCCTAGGTATAGAAACACCAAATCTACGTGTTTAACTTTCAACACATCAGAGTTGGTCTCTTACCTTCTGAGTGGGAGCGCAGTTTGGACACTGACACAGCGGATGGCAAAGCAGAACCTCAGACCGAAGATCCTCTTCATCACCCTCTTCCTCATCCATCCACTCCAACAAGTAACGCACCTTGACACAAACACACGAAAACAGCAGTTATTAATGAGACCACTCTTCCAGATGTGGATGTTCAGAAGCAGAACATGCTTTAACTTCTCACCATCTCCACATCGCCGTCTGCTATGGCACGCAGCAGCTTCTCCACCTGTCAACAACACACATACACACAGTCAGATTTGTGTGCATGTAAATGGTCTGCAAAGGCTAAAATCCCAAAGTTCCCTTCAGAGGGGCTTTTTAGCTGGTTTAGCCTGAGTGTATGTGTAACCCCTCTTCAACCAGGACCTCCTGTTGTTTCTTAGATTCTGAGATAAGAAAGTCTCTATTGGCAGTTTAAAGGATCTTCCTGTAGTTTGTGGGTGTTTTACATTGTGTGATGTTGTGTTACGTTGTGTTACCTTGTGTTACTTTGTGTTACCTTGTGTTACCTTGTGTTACGTTGTGTGACGCTGTGTTACGATGTGTGACGATGTGTGACGTTGTGTTACCATGTGTGACGATGTGTTACGTTGTGTTACGTTGTGTTACGTTGTGTTACCATGTGTGACGATGTGTGACGTTGTGTTACGTTGTGTTACGTTGTGTGACGTTGTGTGACGTTGTGTTACCATGTGTGACGATGTGTTACGTTGTGTTACGTTGTGTTACGTTGTGTTACTATGTGTGACGATGTGTGACGTTGTGTTACGTTGTGTGACGTTGTGTGACGTTGTGTGACGTTGTGTTACCATGTGTGACGATGTGTGACGTTGTGTTACGTTGTGTGACGTTGTGTGACGTTGTGTGACGTTGTGTGACGTTGTGTTACCATGTGTGACGATGTGTTACGTTGTGTGACGTTGTGTGACGTTGTGTGACGTTGTGTGACGTTGTGTGACGTTGTGTTACGTTGTGTTACCTCTCGGTGTCGGACTCTCTCTCCCTCCGGTTTGACTTCAGAGTTCAGAGAGGACTCGCTGGAGGCGGAGGATCGCCGGCTGCTGCATTCTGAAGCCAGAGGAGAGCGACTGGGAGACTGAGGAGACGAGGATATATCAATACACACGAGGACATACAGATCAACACAAGTCTTTCCCCTTTTTGAAGGAACATTTAAAGAGTTTTCTATCGTCTGAGAGCTCTGCACTGGCTCCAATAACTCAAAGGATAGACTACTACTACTTTCAACTTGTAGCGCTCTAAATGAACTGAAATACAAACACCACATCTATGAGGAATGTTTTAGTTTCTTTGCTCCGCAGATCTGGAACAAACCTCCTGAGAATCTAACGTCCGACCTAACCCTGGGTTCTTTTCAATCGAAGCTGCAAACTCTGATGTGTTTCTGCCTTTGTAAAGCACTTTGAATTGCCTTTGTGTCTGAAATGTGCTACTTAAATAAAGTAGCCTTAGTAAAAACTCCATTATCCCCGTGGAGTAAAAAAAAGAAGTTCAGAGACGAATAAACTCACATCGACTCCGCTGCGCTGACTGCTCCGAGTCGACTGTAGCAACACCAGGATCTACAAGAAGAACACACACACACACACACACACACACACACACACACACACACACACACACACACACACACACACACACACACACACACACACACACACACACACACACACACACACACACACACACACACACACACACACACACACACACACACACACACACACACACACACACACACACACACACACACACACACACACACACACACACACACACACACACACACACACACACACACACACACACACACACACACACACACACACACACACACACACACACACACACATTAAAGAAACGTCAGAGCTCTGAAACATGAAAACATGTCGGATTGGATAAAGTGAACTCTCTCCGATTTCTTTTTTCCTTTGATGATCTGCAGCAGCTCGTATGAAATCTCTCTGTGGGTCAGATCCCATTTTCATCAAAGCTACACTCACGTAGCAGTTTTAAAGAGTATGTTTTCAACTTCACATACGACAAAAAAAAGTATTTATTGATTTTGAGATGACTTTAAAATGAACATGTAGTTAGTTAGCAACTTGCTGATCTTTGAGTTAAGAGGACATTAATTAAACCGTCTATTTTGTCCTCATATATGTCTGGCAGTGGCTCAGTCTGTAGGGACTTGGGATACTAAGGGCCACCGGTTCAAGTCCCCAAACAGATCTTAAAGGTCCCACATCATGGCCATTTCTACTGATCATAATTCCATTGTTGAGGTCTACTAGAATAGATTTACATTGTTCAATGTTCCAAACTCACATTGGTTTCTCACAGCATCTCTGTATAGTATGTGTATTCACTCTGTCCTAAACGGCTTGTTGGAGCTCCTGCTTGGGGAGGTATTTTCTGTGTTAGAGTTTTACTCGCAACAGGGTGTACTTTGAGGGTTTTTGACTCTGCAGACCATTTACATGCATAAAAACCTTCATAACACAAGGGGACGGGGAATAACCGGAAAAGCATGACATGGGACCTTTAATATGGAGAGTGAACTGGTACTTTCAATTTCACTGTGTGTGCTGTGCTGTGTGCATGTTCATATGGGACAGATAAAGAGGGTTTCATCCTGCATTACTAATATCTTTACATTTCTCAGGATGTATAATAACTACTGCAATACGTAACGATGTATTTCTACATTTAGGGTGATTTATTACATGACATTCACGCTGTTGATGACTTAATGACACTAAGAGGAACATTTAGTTCCCTGTTTGTCACTTGCTGACCTTGAGGTTGCACACAGTGGAAACGCCAGCATTTTGAAATGATATATTTCCAAATGTGGGGAGATTTATTACAGAATGATCCGGCTGTTGATAACTTGATGACATTAAGAAGAATGTTTAGGTCCCTGTTTAACGTGATGAGTGCATATAAATAAAACATGTATTTTGTTTGTTTATTACAGAGCGTTAGGCTGTTCCTTTATTTTATTTTGAATACCCTCATAAGTCTTTAAACCTGGGAATGAGTCAGCATGTTAGCACTTTCTGTGCCCTAGTCTGGAAGTCAATGGTTTTAGAAAGTGGTTTTGGTTGTTAGCCTGAAATAAGGTCTATGGTTAACACAAGCTAAAGAGATTTTTGTCCTACACATAAAATACGTCAGTAAATACCCCACTGCTGAACATTAGCCGCCTTTAGCTTAGCGGTGGTGACGTGAAGTCATGTGACCGTGCTGTAGTTCCTTTATAGCCCAACATTAGCCGCCTTTAGCTTAGCGGTGGTGACGTGAAGTCATGTGACCGTGCTGTAGTTCCTTTATAGCCCAACATTAGCCGCCTTTAGCTTAGCGGTGGTGACGTGAAGTCATGTGACCGTGAAGTCATGTGACCGTGCTGTAGTTCCTTTATAGCCCAACATTAGCCACCTTTAGCTTAGCGGTGGTGACGTGAAGTCATGTGACCGTGCTGTAGTTCCTTTATAGCCCAACATTAGCCGCCTTTAGCTTAGCGGTGGTGACGTGAAGTCATGTGACCGTGAAGTCATGTGACCGTGCTGTAGTTCCTTTATAGCCCAACATTAGCCACCTTTAGCTTAGCGGTGGTGACGTG
>NW_022987577.1:153570-331070 GCF_902827165.1 Trematomus bernacchii | reverse complement strand
CAGTGTGAGCAGAGATGGCAAAAGTACACACATCCTTTCCTCAAGTAGAAGTACAGATACTCGTGTTTAAAAATACTCTGGTGAAAGTAGAAGTACTGACTAAACTTCTTTACTCAAGTCAAAGTAAAGAGGGCTTTGAAATGTACTTCAGTAAAAAGTACCCATAACTAGCAGCTGTTTTAAAGAGTACCTGACCTCCCTTTATATTAATAGAACAATAATGTCATTGTTAGCTAATGAATGTTTCCATGCTGAACAACGGCAACATGACAACGTTTTCATTGGTCCCTCTTCTTTAGAGAAGACCAGGAAATGATGGATACACGGATCGTGTTCAAATCAATAGGCACGCAATGACTCTAAATAATAATGATCACGCCACCAAACACACATTCAAACTAAAGGAACCAGCCTGTTTGGGAAATGAGAGAAGTAGAAAGTACAGGTATTTGTGTTCAACATGTAAGAAGTAGAAAGTACAGGTATTTGGGTTCAACATGTAATAAGTAGAAAGTACAAGTATTTGGGTTCAACATGTGAGAAGTAGAAAGTACAGGTATTTGTGTTCAACATGTAAGAAGTAGAAAGTACAGGTATTTGGGTTCAACATGTAAGAAGTAGAAAGTACAGGTATTTGTGTTCAACATGTAAGAAGTAGAAAGTACAGGTATTTGGGTTCAACATGTGAGAAGTAGAAAGTACAGGTATTTGTGTTCAACATGTAAGAAGTAGAAAGTACAGGTATTTGGGTTCAACATGTAAGAAGTAGAAAGTACAGGTATTTGGGTTCAACATGTAAGAAGTAGAAAGTACAAGTATTTGGGTTCAACATGTGAGAAGTAGAAAGTACAGGTATTTGTGTTCAACATGTAAGAAGTAGAAAGTACAGGTATTTGGGTTCAACATGTAAGAAGTAGAAAGTACAGGTATTTGTGTTCAACATGTAAGAAGTAGAAAGTACAGGTATTTGGGTTCAACATGTGAGAAGTAGAAAGTACAGGTATTTGTGTTCAACATGTAAGAAGTAGAAAGTACAGGTATTTGTGTTCAACATGTAAGAAGTAGAAAGTACAGGTATTTGTGTTCAACATGTAAGAAGTAGAAAATACAGGTATTTGTGTTCAACATGTAAGAAGTCCCATGTCTGAGTGTGAGTGTGTGTGACTCACGGTGTGTGTGAGTGTGAGTGTGAGTGTGAGTGTGAGTGTGAGTGTGAGTGTGAGTGTGTGTGTGTGTGTGTGTGTGTGTGTGTGTGTGTGTGTGTGTGACTCACAGTGTGTGTGTGAGTGTGAGTGTGAGTGTGAGTGTGAGTGTGAGTGTGAGTGTGAGTGTGAGTGTGAGTGTGTGTGTGTGTGTGTGTGTGTGTGTGTGTGTGTGTGACTCACAGTGTGTGTGTGAGTGTGAGTGTGAGTGTGAGTGTGAGTGTGAGTGTGAGTGTGAGTGTGAGTGTGAGTGTGTGTGTGAGTGTGAGTGTGTGTGTGTGTGTGTGTGTGTGTGTGTGTGTGACTCACGGTGTGTGTGTGTCGCAGCTTCCCCAGGTTGATGAACTGGACCGCAGCCTCGAAGGTGCTCAGACAGTAGCTCAGCTCGTCTTTGCTCCAGTGGCTGAAGCAGAAGTTCTTGATGTAGCTGAGGTTGGCCATCCTGAGGACAGGCAGCAGCACAACTCAATAATGAACCAACTGCATTTGGGATTTATAAAACACTCACAAAATTACAGAAAAAAATGAATTGTTTCCCTAAGACTATAAAGTTGTTACATTTAAATTATAAAAATCCAACTTTTTGAAAAAACGTTATTTTTTTATGGAATATTTGGTTATATTTATATATTTTTTATATATTCTCTCAGAATAAAAAGTTGTTTTTCTTTTCGAAAAAGTGTATTTATTGTCCGATTGTAATTTGTTAGAAAAACTATTTTTTTTTTTACATTTCTCTGAGATTATAAAAACCTGACATTTTGAAAAATAATAATGATGGAATATTTGCTGAGATTCTAAAGTTGTTTTTCCTAAAAAGATTGAATATTGTCTAATTATAATTTGTGAGAAAAACTCAAATAATAATTGAATATTTCTAAAGATTAAGAAGTTGTAAAATTGCGAGAAAAATCGCACAAAATTGCAAAAAGGGTGAATTTTCTCCGGCTTCTTGAAAAAAAACCCATTATTTTCTTTTAATGGAATATTTGCTGAGAATTCAATTTCTACATTTGCAAGAAAAACAAAAGTTTCCAATTTCTTTTTTAAATATTGTCTGATTATAATTTGAGAAAAGAACTCAAACATTTGTAACAAAAAAAAATAATATTCCCTAAATATATATATTTTTTTAATTGCTAGAAAATATCTCTCAAATCTGCAAGAAAAAACAGGAACTTGTTAAAACCACTAAAGTGTGCACGTCACGCTTTGAGGGGCTATGAGAATTTAAGATTATTTTTATGTTATTTGTGCGAAACAAGCCTTCAACAGAGACGCTTCTTGACATTTACATACTCCAGAAATCATCCTTGTTTCCCCTTCACTATACACAAGGTCAAAGGTCAACGCTCACCAGTTGGGGATCTCCGTCTTCACCAGCAGATAGAGGATGACGGACAGCAGGTCGTCTGCACACACAGCCTCAATACTCACTGCAGAGAAACAAACACACACTCTGTTAGGAGACACTACATCCTGATATACACCTGAACATCAGCAGGAGAGGACTCTTTAAAGTAGAGACACTACATACTGATATACACCTGAACATCAGCAGGAGAGGACTCTTTAAAGTAGAGACACTACATACTAATATACACCTGAACATCAGCAGGAGAGGACTCTTTAAAGTAGAGACACTACATACTGATATACACCTGAACATCAGCAGGAGAGGACTCTTTAAAGTAGAGACACTACATACTGATATACACCTGAACATCAGCAGGAGAGGACTCTTTAAAGTAGAGACACTACATACTGATATACGCCTGAACATCAGCAGGAGAGGACTCTTTAAAGTAGAGACACTACATACTGATATACACCTGAACATCAGCAGGAGAGGACTCTTTAAAGTAGAGACACTACATACTGATATACACCTGAACATCAGCAGGAGAGGACTCTTTAAAGTAGAGACACTACATACTGATATACACCTGAACATCAGCAGGAGAGGACTCTTTAAAGTAGAGACACTGCATACTGATATACACCTGAACATCAGCAGGAGAGGACTCTTTAAAGTAGAGACACTACATACTGATATACACCTGAACATCAGCAGGAGAGGACTCTTTAAAGTAGAGACACTACATACTGATATACACCTGAACATCAGCAGGAGAGGACTCTTTAAAGTAGAGACACTTGAAAAGTGAGTGAATTGGTCTCTTGACAAACGTTATTAGAAACGGGTCGTACCACTCTGCAGGCTGACACGGGGGGTTGTTATGAGCTTTAGATTTCCAAAACAAACTGGACAAACACATCAGAGGCGGACAGAGCGGGTATTGTTCTGCGAGCTGATCTGATAACAGAGAGGACGCTCACAGTTTACCCAGAGTTCAGTGTGCTTCCACAGAGTTGAAGACAGAAAATATCACTTCCCCCTCTGATATATAGTAGTGTATTACGGATATTGTAAAGTAAAACTTTTTTTTTTTTTAATGACGGCACTGGAGGGCAAGAGAAATATTGAGAGAACAAACCTTCAGAGTTAAAGTTGTAAAGAAAACATTCCCAAAATGTAAAGAAAAGTCATAATTTTGCTGATAACTTTACAATATTCAAGCAATAAAATAACTTGAATATTGTCTGAGACTATGAAGTTCAACATTTGCAACAACTAACTCACAAATGAACCAGAAAACTTCAATTATAAAGTAAAAAATTGCGACAAAATAATGTTAAATGATCTCGGCATCTGTGTTTTTCAGCTAAATACGCAACTTGGATCTCGGTCAATTCAAAAATCTAATGTATATGAATTATTTTAACCAATAATGGCCAAAATCAGCAGTCATAAATGACGTCTGTGGCTTCCAGAGACAAATGAAGCTCGGTCTGATTAATCAATTAGACTCACTTTACTTTAAATATTCCAATTAATACTTCAAGTTTGAATATTGAAATCTGACATTGTTGGATTCTAACCTCTGAAAACACACACAATGTATTCAAATTAATACCTTAAGTTTCACGGTTTTTAAAACATTAGATTCTATATTGAAATTATTTTCCTTCAATTCTAAATGTATTTTTACGTGCTTGTAAATGAGTGTAGAACAGGAACACACACACACACACACACACACACACACACACACACACACACACACACACACACACACACACACACACACACACACACACACACACACACACACACACACACACACACACACACACACACACACACACACACACACACACACACACACCACACACACACACACACACACACACACACACACACACACACACACACACACACACACACACACACACACACACACACACACACACACACACACACACACACACACACACACACACACACACACACACACACACACACACACCAGATGCTCGGGGGCTCTGGGTGGCGGTCAGGGCGACTCGGCGCAGACACATCAGCTTGAGGAGGGGGGAGGTCTGCAGGTTCAGCTGACTCAGCTCTCTCTTCGCCCGCGACAAGTTCATACTGAAAAAATAAAACAGCAGAACATAAAACAGATTCTTTATTTTCTTACATATATTCAGAGATGGCAAAAGTACACACATCCTTTACTCAAGTAGAAGAACAGAGACTCGTGTTTAAAAATACTCTGGTGAAAGTAGAAGTACTGACTAAACTTCTTTACTCAAGTCAAAGTAAAGAGGCTTTGAAATGTACTTCAGTAAAAAGTACCCATAACTAGCAGCTGTTTTAAAGAGTACCTGACCTCCCTTTATATTAATAGAACAATAATGTCATTGTTAGCTAATGAATGTTTCCATGCTGAACAACGGCAACATGACAACGTTTTCATTGGTCCCTCTTCTTTAGAGAAGACCAGGAAATGATGGATACACGGATCGTGTTCAAATCAATAGGCACGCAATGACTCTAAATAATAATGATCACGCCACCAGACACACATTCAAACTAAAGGAACCAGCCTGTTTGGAAAATGTGAGAAGTAGAAAGTACAGGTATTTGTGTTCAACATGTAAGAAGTAGAAAGTACAGGTATTTGGGTTCAACATGTAAGAAGTAGAAAGTACAGGTATTTGTGTTCAACATGTAAGAAGTAGAAAGTACAGGTATTTGGGTTCAACATGTGAGAAGTAGAAAGTACAGGTATTTGTGTTCAACATGTGAGAAGTAGAAAGTACAGGTATTTGGGTTCAACATGTAAGAAGTAGAAAGTACAGGTATTTGTGTTCAACATGTAAGAAGTAGAAAGTACAGGTATTTGGGTTCAACATGTGAGAAGTAGAAAGTACAGGTATTTGTGTTCAACATGTAAGAAGTAGAAAGTACAGGTATTTGTGTTCAAAATGTAAGAAGTAGAAAGTACAGGTATTTGTGTTCAAAATGTAAGAAGTAGAAAGTACAGGTATTTGTGTTCAAAATGTAAGAAGTAGAAAGTACAGGTATTTGGGTTCAACATGTGACAAGTAGAAAGTACAGGTATTTGTGTTCAACATGTGAGAAGTAGAAAGTACAGGTATTTGGGTTCAAATGTAAGAAGTCAAAGTAAAAAGTAGTGGAGTAAAGTACTGATACCAGAAACATGTACTTAAGTACAGTAACAAAGTATTTGTTCTCCACTACTTCCCACCTCTGGTTATATTCAGAAAGTCTCCAACAGTGAGCAAAGCAGCTTGAGTGTCAATATATCCGTCCTTCTTTCATGGCAACGATGCAAACTCCGTCCAAAAACCAGTACAAATCAAGTGAGATAAGGACTATTTAGTCCAAATGTTATTTCTTATATTGAAGCTATTTCAGAATGTTTATTCCCTTTGCAAAATAGGTCTGTGTTCTCCACGTGCCTTACAGTTATTATTGGATCATACGAGAATGATATGCAAAGCCAAATTATAAGGAAGACAAGGCAAGCTAGGATTAAGCGCCATAATTCTGCTAATGTGAATATATGTTTGTTATTTTGGTTTTAACCGTTTGGTTCAAGTTTAGCAGGAAACCTTGTTCTTATTGTGTTCATGCTGCATGATATGACTTAAAGTGGACCTATCATGCTATATTTGAATAATATAGTGTAGGACCATACCTATATAAGGCATATTTATACTTTTTTTTTTTCAAAATACCAAACAGATCATGCATTTTAGCCATGCCTCATTTTGCTCAATTTGACATTTTTTAGCTCAGTTTTAGCAAGGGCTGATTCAGTGAGAACAGCACCATCTACAGGCCTGGCATATGTACTACAGCGTCTCCAGCGCTTTCGAACGGCAATGGCCGTGGCTGTCTCCTCCTGATTGGTGGAGTTGGCCCAATAGCCGTAGCGCCACCGTCCTGACGTCAGGACAGTGTTCAAATCTGGATCAGTTTTTATCAGATCCGTTGCAGCCCCTTTTTTAGAGATTTGGGTATGGAGGAAAATAGAGAGGGTTGTGTTTTCTGACACTTGGTGAGTTCCCTGGAACACCGGGGACACATATTCATGTAGAAAAGACGTACAAAAGTGCATTTTGCATGATAGGTCCCCTTTAAAGAGGAAGTGGAATATAAGTACCTGAACTCCGGTTTGACTCCCAGCTCTTTCTGCTGCAGATCGTGCAAACTGCGTGTGGTTTTATTGAAAGCAGCGTCCTTGTGAGACAGAAACACACACTTTATAAACATCTTTAAAGTAAATTAACATCTGTTTTTACTGCATCGTTGTTTGTAGGTGTTGGGAAGACAGAAATACAAAATAAATAAGCATCAAGGAAGAAGTACTCAGATCCTCGACTCAAAAGTACTCATACTACTAATGCATACAGTTGTGGCTACGTATGATTAACATATGCAATAAGACGATGGAGAAACAAAGAAGACTTTTTTATCCTCCAATGGAAAATCCTACAGCTCAATGTACTTCATGACAAAATGTGTTTGTCCCAATAAAAACATTTCCATCAGAATAATCAGCGAGAATTCAAACATACCTGGCTGGCTTCAAGCGTTCCCACAAAGTTAAAAATTAAATCATGGATACCATGATGAACATACATCTGGGAGAAGAAGAAACACACAGAAAACATTAAAGTTTACACACAACAGCTGGGAGACTGATGTTCAGGTGTCAGTAAAGTAAAATTATCAGCAAAATTATGACTTTTCTTTACATTTTGGGAATGTTTTCTTTACAACTTTAACTCTGAAGGTTTGTTCTCTCAATATTTCTCTTGTCCTCCAGTGCCGTCATTAAAAAAAATAATGTTTTACTTTACAATATCCGTAATACACTACTATATATCAGAGGGGGAAGTGATCTTTTCTGTCTTCAACTCTGTGGAAGCACACTGAGCTCTGGGTAAACTGTGAGCATCCTCTCTGTTATCAGATCAGCTCGCAGAACAATACCCGCTCTGTCCGCCTCTGATGTGTTTGTCCAGTTTGTTTTGGAAATCTAAAGCTCATAACAACCCCCCGTGTCAGCCTGCAGAGTGGTACGATAACGTTTATCAAGAGACAAATTCACTCACTTTTCAAGTGCCTCTACTTTAAAGAGTCCTCTCCTGCTGATGTTCAGGTGTATATCAGTATGTAGTGTCTCTACTTTAAAGAGTCCTCTCCTGCTGATGTTCAGGTGTATATCAGTATGTAGTGTCTCTACTTTAAAGAGTCCTCTCCTGCTGATGTTCAGGTGTATATCAGTATGTAGTGTCTCTACTTTAAAGAGTCCTCTCCTGCTGATGTTCAGGTGTATATCAGTATGTAGTGTCTCTACTTTAAAGAGTCCTCTCCTGCTGATGTTCAGGTGTATATCAGTATGTAGTGTCTCTACTTTAAAGAGTCCTCTCCTGCTGATGTTCAGGTGTATATCAGTATGTAGTGTCTCTACTTTAAAGAGTCCTCTCCTGCTGATGTTCAGGTGTATATCAGTATGTAGTGTCTCTACTTTAAAGAGTCCTCTCCTGCTGATGTTCAGGTGTATATCAGTATGTAGTGTCTCTACTTTAAAGAGTCCTCTCCTGCTGATGTCCAGGTGTATATCAGTATGTAGTGTCTCTACTTTAAAGAGTCCTCTCCTGCTGATGTTCAGGTGTATATCAGTATGTAGTGTCTCTACTTTAAAGAGTCCTCTCCTGCTGATGTCCAGGTGTCAGTATGTAGTGTCTCTACTTTAAAGAGTCCTCTCCTGCTGATGTTCAGGTGTCAGTATGTACTGTCTCTACTTTAAAGAGTCCTCTCCTGCTGATGTTCAGGTGTCAGTATGTAGTGTCTCTACTTTAAAGAGTCCTCTCCTGCTGATGTTCAGGTGTCAGTATGTAGTGTCTCTACTTTAAAGAGTCCTCTCCTGCTGATGTTCAGGTGTATGTCAGTATGTAGTGTCTCTACTTTAAAGAGTCCTCTCTTGCTGATGTTCAGGTGTCAGTATGTACTGTCTCTACTTTAAAGAGTCCTCTCCTGCTGATGTTCAGGTGTATATCAGTATGTAGTGTCTCTACTTTAAAGAGTCCTCTCCTGCTGATGTTCAGGTGTCAGTATGTAGAGTCTCTACTTTAAAGAGTCCTCTCCTGCTGATGTTCAGGTGTATGTCAGTATGTAGTGTCTCTACTTTAAAGAGTCCTCTCTTGCTGATGTTCAGGTGTCAGTATGTACTGTCTCTACTTTAAAGAGTCCTCTCCTGCTGATGTTCAGGTGTCAGTATGTAGTGTCTCTACTTTAAAGAGTCCTCTCCTGCTGATGTTCAGGTGTCAGTATGTAGTGTCTCTACTTTAAAGAGTCCTCTCCTGCTGATGTTCAGGTGTCAGTATGTAGTGTCTCTACTTTAAAGAGTCCTCTCCTGCTGATGTTCAGGTGTATATCAGTATGTAGTGTCTCTACTTTAAAGAGTCCTCTCCTGCTGATGTTCAGGTGTATATCAGTATGTAGTGTCTCTACTTTAAAGAGTCCTCTCCTGCTGATGTTCAGGTGTATATCAGTATGTAGTGTCTCTACTTTAAAGAGTCCTCTCCTGCTGATGTTCAGGTGTATATCAGTATGTATTGTCTCTACTTTAAAGAGTCCTCTCCTGCTGATGTTCAGGTGTATATCAGTATGTACTGTCTCTACTTTAAAGAGTCCTCTCCTGCTGATGTTCAGGTGTATATCAGTATGTAGTGTCTCTACTTTAAAGAGTCCTCTCCTGCTGATGTTCAGGTGTATATCAGTATGTAGTGTCTCTACTTTAAAGAGTCCTCTCCTGCTGATGTTCAGGTGTATATCAGTATGTAGTGTCTCTACTTTAAAGAGTCCTCTCCTGGTGATGTTCAGGTATATATCAGTATGTAGTGTCTCTACTTTAAAGAGTCCTCTCCTGCTGATGTTCAGGTGTATATCAGTATGTAGTGTCTCTACTTTAAAGAGTCCTCTCCTGCTGATGTTCAGGTGTATATCAGTTTGTAGTGTCTCTACTTTAAAGAGTCCTCTCCTGCTGATGTTCAGGTGTATATCAGTATGTAGTGTCTCTACTTTAAAGAGTCCTCTCCTGCTGATGTTCAGGTGTATATCAGTATGTAGTGCCTCTACTTTAAAGAGTCCTCTCCTGCTGATGTTCAGGTGTATATCAGTATGTAGTGTCTCTACTTTAAAGAGTCCTCTCCTGCTGAGGTTCAGGTGTATATCAGTATGTAGTGTCTCTACTTTAAAGAGTCCTCTCCTGCTGATGTTCAGGTGTATATCAGTTTGTAGTGTCTCTACTTTAAAGAGTCCTCTCCTGCTGATGTTCAGGTGTATATCAGTATGTAGTGTCTCTACTTTAAAGAGTCCTCTCCTGCTGATGTTCAGGTGTATATCAGTATGTAGTGTCTCTACTTTAAAGAGTCCTCTCCTGCTGATGTTCAGGTGTATATCAGTATGTAGTGTCTCTACTTTAAAGAGTCCTCTCCTGCTGATGTTCAGGTGTATATCAGTTTGTAGTGTCTCTACTTTAAAGAGTCCTCTCCTGCTGATGTTCAGGTGTATATCAGTATGTAGTGTCTCTACTTTAAAGAGTCCTCTCCTGCTGATGTTCAGGTGTATATCAGTATGTAGTGTCTCTACTTTAAAGAGTCCTCTCCTGCTGATGTTCAGGTGTATATCAGTATGTAGTGTCTCTACTTTAAAGAGTCCTCTCCTGCTGATGTTCAGGTGTATATCAGTATGTAGTGTCTCTACTTTAAAGAGTCCTCTCCTGCTGATGTTCAGGTGTATATCAGTGTGTAGTGACGTTACCTCCACAGCCTGTTTGAGCAGAGTCATCTGAAGCTGCTGTTTGGCCAGGAGTTTCTGTAGAAACATGAAAAAAACCCACCTTCATCAGAGCTCCTCCAACAATACAACATATATAATAAAATACAAAAATACAAAATAGTGCAAGAAGTCTATATACATGTAAATGGAATATATGATATGTACAAGAACAGAATATTAAATAAAATAATGTACATTAAGACAAAAGGACAAAATGCATTAGTCAGCGCTCGGGAGGCGACGCCCCCTCTAACTGTGATTAGGCGGAAATTGAGAGGGAGAGTCAGAGGAGATCTGATTAGAGGCGTCTCGTGTCCTGTGGTGACTTTACTCATCTATGAGTCTGTACCAAAGGTCAGGGGTCACATCAGGGAGGTGTTTCCTTTAGATAACCTGAAAATCTGATTAAAGCTGCTCTTCCTCTTTCTGAAAGGAGCCGCTATGGAGGACAGTCTTGCACTAATGTACATTCTCAAAGATATTGAAGTGACTGTTATTTTGTATATATTGATTGTTGTGCTTTTATTTAGGTCTTAATGAGTGCATATGCATAAATGTGTCTTTTGATTGTGTAGGTATATACATATTTGTATTTTTGTATTCTGGATTTTGACTTTGACTTGACTTTGAAAAGACTCTTCCTATTGGCTTTGGATTGAGTTTAGCTGGACTTCATCTTCTGTTGTTTTGTAACTGTTTTACTATTAAACTAAAATATTGTTCATAATTTTCACATCAAAGCCATCAAAGCCTGTAAATACTTAGATAATTAAGTAAAAGAAAATACATTATAAATAGAAAATATTGTACATGAATGGATTTTAGAGAACTACTTTAGGCATATCTTTTTTATTTTGTAACTGCCGAGTTGTTTGAACTTATTAGGCAGTTTTCACACACACAGACCGTATGCACTGTGTCCCACATGAAGTTGGCATTTTCTCTCTAAACTAGCAGGAAGTTAGCCTTTTATGATATGTCAGCACTTCCTTCCACTTCTTCAATAATTCACAAAAGTCCAAATCTTTTCGCTTTTTTGGCAGTTTCTAGACAGACCGCATGCACTTCATCCCACCGGAAGTTACCATTAAGTTAGCAGGAAGTTAGCATGTTGTGCTTAGACACAGGGTTCATACACTTTTTCTCAAAGGATTTTCAATTACTTTTCCATGACTTCTCCAGGACCTTTACCTAATTTTCCATGACCAAAAAAATTACTTTCTCAGCGGTACCACTGAAAATGGTTTATTTTAAAATGGAACAGGAACATAAGGTCTGAAACATGTTGTGCCTATCTAAAACAAATCAAATTGGCTTACTAGCTTCTACACGCTAAAGCAACTAAAATCTCTCACCAGCAAAATACCTCGTCAGTTAAATGCCATTTTACGTTTCATTACTATACGATACAGTATTTATTATCATTATAGTATTACTATTTTGGCGATTAGATAAAATATAAATTATATTTGATGCAACTTTAGTTACATTTCCATGACTTTTCCAAAACTTTGGGAAAAATATTGTTTTCCATAACTTTTCGAGGGCCTGGAATTAGCGTTTTGAATTTCCATGACTTTTCCAGGTTTTTAATGACCGTAAGAACCCTGGAGACAGCATATTGTTCATTGTATGCCAACGTACATTTTCCCTCTGTGGGACTAATAAAGGTATTCTGATTCTGCTAACTTAGCTTCAAATGCTAACTTCCTGTGCCATATGGTCTGTCTGAAAACAACTTGAAAAAATATTGTAAGTCTTTCTATGTGATAATTAGCATTAGCGTTACATTGCTAAAGATTGTAATCAAAAGCATCTCTAAGGACCGTGGTTATGTTTCAGTGATTGCACAAGAAGTCTTTTTAACAAAGTGTAAACAGGGTCACGTTTCAATCAGCTGTCGCTTCTATCCAGAACTAATATAAGGGTGCATGCGTCTCTAAGTTACAGCATTTCAAGATGAATGAGCGGCTAACGGTCTTCAAATGATCCACAAAGAGCAATCTGTGGTTATTGTGACACAAATCAAATCACAATGTTACACACCAGGTTATGACGTCAATCTGTAGCACATGATAGCACAATGAGTAACAATTTAAATCCATTTATTTGTGACTTCCTGGGATGAAAAGCAAGATGAGAGCAACAGAGGGGTTCGAGGAGAGCTTCACATCAAGTCTGTCGTAAGATAATATGAATATTAAGGTTTTTTTTATCTCTAACTCATCAGTTATAGTTCATTCCTGCAGGTTTCACTCACCAGGCGAGAGTCTCTCAGCAGACACTGAAGACATTTAGTGTAAAGACCATTCACCGAGTCCTGAGGAAAGAGAGGAGGGGTCAGCACTGCAGGAGGACTTTAAATGTGCTGTACGTTTATTATTCTTCATGTTAAAGGAAAAACACAACATAAAAATGTACGAAATGTAAGGAAAGCCAAGTTTATAGAGCACTTCTTCTGTATTACTTTGAAATGCTCTTACTGATTGTTTATACCACGGATGTGTTCTTAGTTGATTTTATAAAAATGAATTTGCCACTTTAAATAATGGAAGAGGATTAGGGAAATATGTGAAAAACTCATTGAGATCTGACCAAAAGTGACTTTCTTGTTCTGTTCTGATTATAAGATTAAGGAATGTTTTTTAAATACATTTTCAGACTTTGTTTTCTCTGAACGTTTGAATATTTTCTCAGAGTTTTTTCTTGGAATTCTGACATTTTTTCTTAGAATTTTTTCTCAGAATTTTTTCTTAGAATTGTTGTCTTTGTTCGTAGAATTTTTTTTACTTTTTTCGTAGAAACTTTTACTTTTTTCTCAGAAAATGTTGACGTTTTTCTCAGAAAATGTTGACGTTTTATTCAGAAAATGTTGACGTTTTTCTCAGAAAATGTTGACGTTTTTCTCAGAAAATGTTGACGTTTTTCTCAGAAAATGTTGACGTTTTTCTTGGAATTCTGACTTGTTTCTTTGAATTTCTGACTTTTCTCTGAATTCTGCATTTGTCCTAAAAGAAAACCTCACTCTTGGTCCTAATCCTTTTTAACTAACATTTTAGTCAAATCAATGAAGTAGCCTTCTATCTGCACTGTCCCCTTTGAAGTAACAATTTACACTTCACAAATCAAGAGAGGATCTGAATCTTGAATAAGAATAAAAACAGGAAATGGTAAAAGAAGGTGCGACTTTTTTCTTGGAATTTCTGACTTTTCTTCAGAACTTTGGACTTTTTTCTTAGAATTGTTTATTTGTTTATCAGAATAGTTTTTTCACAGAATTGTTTGACTTTTGTTTCAGGACTTTAGACTTTTTAATAATTTTTTACTTTTCTCTCAGAATGTTTGACTTTTTTTCTCTGAATTTTCCTTTAGATTTTTTGAATTTTTCTTAGAATTGTTGACTTTTTTCCCAAATATTTTGAGTTGTTTATCAGAAATATTTTTTCTTTCTTTCTTGTATTTTTGGCCTTTTCTCTCAGAATATTTCATTTTTTTTAATAACTTTGTACTTTTTTCTCAGAATTTTTTACTTGTATCTGCACTGTCCCCTTTAAAGTAACAATTACAATTTCATGTATAACATTCTTGAATAAGAATAAAGACAGAAAATGGTAAAAGAAGGTAAAGAAAGAAGACATGTTGTCGTACGATGTGGTGCTGCAGCCCCTTCCTCTCCTGCTCTCTGAAGTTCTGGATGAGTTCGTCCAGTTTCTGCGTGGGGCGGCCCAGGAACTCCCAGACTGTTTTATCAGAACTTTTGACTTTTTCTTATAATTTTAGACCTTTTTATCAGAACTTTAACAGATAATAAAGTTAACAGAACTTCTTTCTTATAATTTTAGATATTTTTCTTAGAATTCTGAATTTATTTCTAAGAATTTTCACTTTTTCTGACTTTTTTGTCTTAGAATTCATAATGTTTCCTAAACTAAAAGAAAACCTCACTCTTGGACTCTTGAATAAGCATAAAGACGGAAAATTGAAATAGAAAGAAAGAAATGTTGTCGTACGATGTGGTGCCGCAGCCCCTTCCTCTCCTGCTCTCTGAAGTTCTGGCAGAAGTTCTGGATGAGTTTGTCCAGTTTCTGCGCGTGGCGGCCCAGGAACCCCCGGACGTCCTCCAGGCTCCGCAGGCAGAAGGGAGGCGGCGGGCTGAGATCTGCCGGGCCAGGATCCTCCTCCACGGGTCGGGAGAGAACCAGGATGCTGTAGCTCTGCTCCTGCTGGTTGTAAAACGTCTCCTCGAACAGGATGGGCACCGAGGCCAGGGAGCCGGGGCCCAGAAAGACCCGTCTGTCCTGGATCCGGACCTCCTGCAACAAGAACAATATAATGTATAGGCATAGATATAAGATATGAGGGGGGGGGGGGTTACCTTGGTTGGTGATTGGCTAATGGTTACACAAGACAAAACATCGTTATGACATCATAAAGTGGCCAAAATCTGATCAGCTCATTTTCAGACAGGTTTTTATATAAATGGATCAGGACAAAAAGAGAGAGAATCTTTGTTCCTGAAACTTTCAGAGTCTCTTTCCACAGAGGGGACACATGTTGATGAAGAAGAGACATGAAGAAGAGGGGACACATGTTGATGTAGAGGATACATGAAGAAGAGGGGACACATGGTGATGTAGAAGAGACATGAAGAAGAGGGGACACATGGTGATGTAGAGGATACATGAAGAAGAGGGGACACATGTTGATGTAGAAGAGACATGAAGAAGAGGGGACACATGTTGATGTAGAAGAGACATGAAGAAGAGGGGACACATGGTGATGTAGAAGAGACATGAAGAAGAGGGGACACATGTTGATGTAGAAGAGACATGAAGAAGAGGGGACACATGTTGATGTAGAAGAGACATGAAGAAGAGGGGACACATGTTGATGAAGAAGAGGGGACACGTGTTGATGTAGAAGAGACATGAAGAAGAGGGGACACATGTTGATGTAGAAGAGACATGAAGAAGAGGGGACACATGTTGATGTAGAAGAGACATGAAGAAGAGGGGACACATGTTGATGTAGAAGAGACATGAAGAAGAGGGGACACATGTTGATGTAGAAGAGACATGAAGAAGAGGGGACACATGTTGATGAAGAAGAGGGGACACGTGTTGATGTAGAAGAGACATGAAGAAGAGGGGACACATGTTGATGTAGAAGAGACATGAAGAAGAGGGGACACATGTTGATGTAGAAGAGACATGAAGAAGAGGGGACACATGTTGATGAAGAAGAGACATGAAGAAGAGGGGACACATGTTGATGAAGAAGAGACATGAAGAAGAGGGGACACATGTTGATGTAGAAGAGACATGAAGAAGAGGGGACACATGTTGATGTAGAAGAGACATGAAGAAGAGGGGACACATGTTGATGTAGAAGAGACATGAAGAAGAGGGGACACATGTTGATGTAGAAGAGACATGAAGAAGAGGGGACACATGTTGATGTAGAAGAGACATGAAGAAGAGGGGACACATGTTGATGTAGAAGAGACATGAAGAAGAGGGGACACATGTTGATGTAGAAGAGACATGAAGAAGAGGGGACACATGTTGATGTAGAAGAGACATGAAGAAGAGGGGACACATGTTGATGTAGAAGAGACATGAAGAAGTGCATTTTGCATAATAGGTGACCTTTAATGGGTTCTGATGGAGTTTGTGTTAATAAACAAACCTTTCCGTCCGCAGTGAGGTACCCGTCCTCTGCCGGCTGCAGCACATAGCTGTCGAACTGAGAGTCTGAGAAGCTGCTGACGGTCAAACTTCCCACACACGGCACCAGAACCTGAAGGCAACACAGCACCACAGAAAACATTTTACCTCTAAATTCAATTCATTAACCACTCAACACAGATTTAAACTGACCTAACCCAACCAAATCCAATATATCCGATTTGTTTTATATGATTCCAGGACTTTGTCTTCACTGTGAGCGGCTGGGATGTGTTTTTGTCCAGACAGGGAAAGAAAAGTACATCAGATACTGAATCTGCATGGTCAGAAAGCAGAGATACAACAGCCTATAAGGGCCGAACGGCAGTAAACAAATAAATACAATTACACTAATTGCAGAGCTTGTGGACGAAGGTGACACCCAAGAAAAAAATCTTAAATTTACAAGATTTTATTCGTAGATTTAAGAGATAAAAACGTTCAAAAAGCTCATGAATTTAGAGGAAAGACCTAAGAACATTATTTTAGATTATAACGTAGTCAATTTGCCAAAAAACACTCAAGAATTAACAAGAAACAAATTACAATATTATTTAAGATTATTAAAAAAAAATCGCAAAATTACGAAGAAGAAACCTGACTTCTGAGATAATAAATCCCTAAAACTTGCGTGAAAATGCGTGAAAATACTTGAAAATACTTGAAAATACTTGACTTCACAAATTGACTTTAAAAATCCTAAACAATTTCATGTGAAACAAAGAAAAAGCAAGCCAGAAACAGCATTTTCTGACAAAGCTCTGCTGCACGGCCTCTCAACATGACTGTCATACTTATACAATTGTACATATATTTAATACAAATAAAAGTTCTAGGTTTGATATTTCACATCATTTCTTTACAGTTCATCCAGACTTCCCTCCAATGTCTTTAAACTGAAACCAAAGCGAACCACTCGTGACATTTTCTCATTCAGGGTCATTTAGGGATGTCGAGACAGATTTAATCACAAGACAGAAAAGGTTGTGAAACCAGCGGTGCGTTTCACTTCGGTTAAATGGATTCCTTGCGTCCCTCACTTGTTTCCCTGCGACTAGTCCCTCCCACCAAGGAAGCACGGAGAGACGCAAGGAAACCACGAGAAGCAGGGAAATGAGTTTTTAGATCAATGGGACGTCCTTTCCTCCGGAGCGTCACGTGAAGCGTCACGTGAAGCAACGTCCGTTTGTGATGACGCCGCACAGCTGATCGTCTGACAGCAGCCAGATCAGTGCATGCGCTGCATCGTCCAATCAGTGAGCAATACACAGTAAGGGGGCGGGGCGAGTGTCTGAGGATTTCGCCGGAGGATGGTCTGGTAGTTCCTCGATTATCGCTCCTCCGTTATCGCTCCTCGGGCAGAAATAAGGCCACTGGGACGCTACTCAAGATGGCGCAGACAAATCAACTTCCGGTGATACCGAGACCGACGAGCGAGGAAATGAAAAATAAGAGAAGTGAAACGCACCCCCAGGACACTTTGAACAGCGTGCATTGTGGGTATGCTGTCAATTTGTTGTGTTTTGTATCAGCGGTGAAATGCATACAAGAAACTGTAATCCTTCTGGAGGCATTTTCTGTAAGAAAGTAGAAATATGGCGGGGTATACATGGCATTTAAGGTTAAACAAATAAGGATTATGGAGCTGGGGAGGGAGCTGCTAATCCAAAATGTACAAGATAAAATGTGTAAAAATTAAGTCGTGAGATTATATAGTCCTACATTTGTGAGAGAACACTCACAAATTAAGAGGAAATGAATTACAAAATAATTTAAAATTATAAACAGGGAACATTTGCAAGAAAAACTGGCAACATTAAATAAAAAATACTTTACTATTTTGAGATTATAAAGGCTTGCATTTGCAAAAAAAAAATCAATAACGTAGGGAACACTTAAATATTCTGAAATTCAAAATGTGCTTCAAAATATTCGTTTTTTTCGGCAAAAAAAAAATATATTCTATGATTTTAGAGTCATACACTTTGAAAAAGAAATTCTTTGAGATTATAAATGTATACATTTTCTAGAAAAATATCAGAAATGACTTAGAAAACATTGGAATATTCTCTGAGAATAATAAGTAAAAGGTGATAACTCAATAGTCACAAATGAAGGAGAAAAACCCACAGAAATTCATTCCTAATCTAATTTCCGTGCGTGCGTGCGTGCGTGCGTGCGTGCGTGCGTGCGTGCGTGAGCAGGTGGTGCCCGTTTAGCTGGTTGGCTGCATCCGACACTGATTGGTCCACCTGACCCGCAAGGCAGTCCCTCGGCCCCTCTCTCATCGCCCTCTCCTACTCCCAACTCCGTGCCAGTGACCCATTAGGTCCCTGTTGTACCTTTTTGTTATTGTAAAAAGCTAAGCTAATGTAAGCTGTTCTTGGAGACACTCTTTAATTTATGTAGGAGTGCGAAACCCTTTTTTGTTTAAATCTCGTCTTTTCGTTAGGATAGGTAAGACGCCTGTATTTTGTTTAAAGTTTAAAGCTATGGGATGCAACGGTTTTGTTTGTTGTGTGGGTTTGTAGTAATTCAACTACCAACGGTATTTTTCTGTGTACTGACGTCTTCTTGGGAGTGGGAAGAGTGGGGAGAGCGTGCAACTGTGTGCCTAGGTTCCCCTTGACCTGGGCGTAACAAGCGCTACAGGAAGGTAAGACTCACGATGCCGTGCAGCTCGGCCACTCGGCTGCAGAGGTCCGGTCTCTGCTTCTCCAGCGCCAAGTAGAACGGGTTCTTCATGATGTTCTCATCATACACAGCCATAAGGAGCTGCAGGTCGGGATCCTGCAGAGGGAGGAGGAGATATTCCAATTACTGAGAAAATAATATAAACCTTGACTATCCATCGAAAGCATTTATTAGCAGTCAATCTTTAGACAGGCACAACATATTACATCTGATCCCACCCACAACTGTCACCTTTAGGGTCCCTAAAAGCAGGTTAAACCGGTACAAACACTCGTTCCTACAAACGAACTCAACAAACGAATGTAATGTATAGTTTAAATGTGGCCATTGGGTTTGTGCAATTGGGCTTCTTTGTCAGTATGTTGTGTGTGCAAACTGTGGACATAAGTCATTTGTGAATATGCTGTTGTCGGGGGCAGAATCCAAAACAAATTTCCTTTCGAAGACAATAAAGCGTATCTAACAAATACCTGTAAAGAAACTCAGGTGTCAGAGCAGCAAAAGGAATACAAGTGAAAGTTTACACAAGGACAGTAAGAATAAAAATGAAAAATGTTAGTAGAAGAATAACTAAAGTATGTAAAACATGGAGCTGCTGAGTTTACATTAATTTTATAGAGAAGAGAAGATGTTGAGTAGTAAGTGAAATGTGAAACAATCATTAAAGAGGTCACTGAATGAAATATTCAATTGTTTATCACAAGAACAAACTTATTTATTACACCGCTTAGTTGAATACTCGATTCTGATTGGTTAATTTGTACATAACAGGCTACATAACAGGCCGTTGCTAAGGAGAACAGAGCGTTGCTAAGGAAAACAGACCGTTCAATTTACCGTAAGCTGTGGACAACAAACTTTAGTTTTCTTGATCAGAAAACACCGTGGAACACTTTTAGAAAGTAAACAAAAAGATAATATATAATAATCTAATAAATAAATAAAATGCAGGAGGGTATTTAAAAATATGACAAGAAAAAAACACTACAATTTCTCATTTATTTAAAAAATTGACGTTTTGATGGTGGCTTTTTTGTAAGAAAGAAGTTTACCATGGCCTTTGAGCGCTAACCCACCACAATCCCCCTGCTATTGATTTATATTTACTTATTTGCCCTACTTGTTTGTTTGTTTTTCCAAAGCGGCCTTTGGTCCCTTGAAAGGCGCTATCAAAATGTGATCTATTATTATTATTAAAACAATAGTCGGTAGTCAGACGGTCGGCTCTGTGAGGCTGAACTTTTGACTTTATGATGGCAATAAAATAAAGAGTTAATCCCTAAAGTTATTATTGGATTTGATCCCGATAAGATCATGAATGTTGGAACTAAACGTCACGGCAATCCCACAAATCTAAACCCCATGTTGGCGCAGATATTAATTGATAAAGTATGACTTTAGTCTACAATAAAAAAACATGAGGAAATACTGAGCGTTGAGTCAAATCCAATCAATTTGCAGATTGTTGATGTTTGAGGTCAGATCTCATGATTTCTGTTTTAATATTATTATCTGTCTTGTTTGAGGTTAAAAAACTATTTTCCGTCAGACGGTTTAACAGGATTGTTATGACGTTGTTTTTCTTCAATTTTGTCTGTTAATTTGCAGAGTTTGTTTACTGTCTAGTGCAGGACAAATGGCATGATCCCTAACTCATTCCCCACAGGAAACACTGCCTGAAATGTTTAAACCATGGAGCATATTCACACTTAAATTAGTGTGTATATTCAGGTTTTTGAACACGTAAAGTCGCTAAAGATTGGCGATAAACTCCTTTCTGAATTGCTGAGAATTGAGCGTGCCTTTCTGACTTGTTTCTGTCATTGTCAGAACAGGAGAAAAGCTAATACAGTTTTATTTCGTCACTGTAATATGCAAGTATAACCAGGAAATGGTGTCAATAATACACAAATACGTGTCAAAGCATGTACATGTTTCACCCTGCTGTAAGAGCCATTTTGATGAATGTCATGTTTGGGTTGAGGTTGTGTGTTGTTCACTGTGTGTACAGGGTGTCCTATTACCAAGGGCCAAGGGTATTTATTTAATGTATGTGTTGTCAGAAGATTGGGTGTGTGTGACCCCGGAAAGAGCAGATGGTTTTTGAACGCAGTAGCGCGAGTGTGAACCGCAAAGATTATTCGTTATTGAATGAAAATATTGACTTTCACGAGGCACAAAATTGGATAATAAATGGATTGTATTATTCCAAATCTGATAACAAGCCTACCGATTCATGATTGTAAACAACACAAACGGTATCTATCAACACAGTAAAGCACGTCAGCCCAGGAGTTCCCAGGAGTTGAACCACCACAGTAGCTTTAGTTTAGGGCCTCCAAGAAATACACTTACAGTAATATGTTTTCTATCAAAAGCCACCAGACTCCATTCACAGAAAACGCTAATGTAACCTCGCTGATCATCAAGTTTCCATCACTGCCGATAAATGACCTGAGAGCAACTTGGACCTGGAATAAAAGCTGAACTCTTTTCACTGAAGAGTCAAAGCTTCATTTATTGTTAAATGGAGAACAGTTACTGTTGGAGTTGGAGTTGAAAAAAGACCTCAGGATGTAAATTAAAGAGTGATATTTTCATTGAAGCAGGGAATGTGTGATCCGTCAGCTGACACTGTCTTCAGGCTGTAAAACCTCACAAACACACATCTTAGAACTGATCTGGATTAAAAAGAAGACTCTTTAAAGTAGAGACACTACATACTGATATACACCTGAACATCAGCAGGAGAGGACTCTTTAAAGTAGAGACACTACATACTGATATACACCTGAACATCAGCAGGAGAGGACTCTTTAAAGTAGAGACACTACATACTGATATACACCTGAACATCAGCAGGAGAGGACTCTTTAAAGTAGAGACACTACATACTGATATACACCTGAACATCAGCAGGAGAGGACTCTTTAAAGTAGAGACACTACATACTGATATACACCTGAACATCAGCAGGAGAGGACTCTTTAAAGTAGAGACACTACATACTGATATACACCTGAACATCAGCAGGAGAGGACTCTTTAAAGTAGAGACACTACATACTGATATACACCTGAACATCAGCAGGAGAGGACTCTTTAAAGTAGAGACACTGCATACTGATATACACCTGAACATCAGCAGGAGAGGACTCTTTAAAGTAGAGACACTACATACTGATATACACCTGAACATCAGCAGGAGAGGACTCTTTAAAGTAGAGACACTACATACTGATATACACCTGAACATCAGCAGGAGAGGACTCTTTAAAGTAGAGACACTACATACTGATATACACCTGAACATCAGCAGGAGAGGACTCTTTAAAGTAGAGACACTACACACTGATATACACCTGAACATCAGCAGGAGAGGACTCTTTAAAGTAGAGACACTACATACTGATATACACCTGAACATCAGCAGGAGAGGACTCTTTAAAGTAGAGACACTACATACTGATATACACCTGAACATCAGCAGGAGAGGACTCTTTAAAGTAGAGACACTACATACTGATATACACCTGAACATCAGCAGGAGAGGACTCTTTAAAGTAGAGACACTACATACTGATATACACCTGAACATCAGCAGGAGAGGACTCTTTAAAGTAGAGACACTACATACTGATATACACCTGAACATCAGCAGGAGAGGACTCTTTAAAGTAGAGACACTACATACTGATATGTACTGATACTCAAATCAATCAGTTCAAACAATCGAGTTGTTTTCCAAATTCCTGCAGCCATATACTCAAAGGCTTTCTTATCACATGCACAACATTTACAGCGTAGTTGTTGGCAAGGAAGTAAGTTAGGCTCCTCCAACAGTGCAACATACAATATATTTAAGACATGAAAGGAAATAAAGAAGTGAAAGAATGCAATGGAAAATGATTACCAGCCAAAACTCAACACCTAAAGAGATCCATCTGCTCCTGCTCTCTGTTCACTCATAAGGGGAATCATATCAGCACTCAATTATTTACACACACAGAATGAAAGTAAGTATTAGAGGGTCCTTTAAAAGCACACAAGGACACCTTACAATTCATAAAATATTCGAAGGAAGGGTTTAAGACCGTACAAAAGGACCGTAACAGGGAAACAGTATTATGAGCCGTTTCTTTAGAAGCCTCTGCAGGTGTGAAGCTCTTCCCCTCACCTCATCTCTCTGCTTAGAAATCAGCTTCATCTTCCCTCAGCTCCTCTGCAGACTGAGTCCTCTGAGATGAGACGGAGCAATACATCACGTGACCCTCCACCCTCCACCACCCCCCACCTCGTGGTCCTTGTGACAGGCTTGAAGCTAACGTTGTGCTCTGTCTGTGTGTGTGTGTGTGTGTGTGTGTGTGTGTGTGTGTGTGTGTGTGTGTGTGTGTGTGTGTGTGTGCAGCAGAGGAATGTCCGGCCCCCCCCCCCCCCCCTCCAGCTCCAAACGCAGCGTTAAATTACCGGCGCTCAGCTGACGTCTCACAGCTTATAGAGTGTGTGTGAACAGGAGGCGTTGCTTCTTGCTTCAGCGGAAAGTAAGGAGATAATAGAGTCAGGCCGAGCAAACACAGTCTGAACATTGATTTTTAGATAAACCAACGTAAATAATCGAGACTTCCAGGTGATAAGAGGCTGAGCGTGTCTGGGTCGTGACCTTTGAATAAATACAATAATAACATAAGTTGGGAACAGGTCAACAGAGGAGAGGTTGCAACTCATTGTTAATTAGTTTACAGATATCTTTCTACGTAAATAGGTTAATTGTTTGGTTTAAAAAGCTTTTTCTGTTAATATAAATATGTGTATTTACTTCTGATGATTATATAATAAGTTTTATTTGCACACACACACACACACACACACACACACACACACACACACACACACACACACACACACACACACACACACACACACACACACACACACACACACACACACACACACACACACACACACACACACACACACACACACACACACACACACACACACACACACACACACACACACACACACACACACACACACACACACACACACACACACACACACACACAACACACACACACACACACACACACACACACACACCACACACACACACACACACACACACACACACACACACACACACACACACACACACACACACACACACACACACACACACACAGTTGACCAATCACTAAATAGGTGCATGTTTTAATTATTATAATACAGAAAATCCAAAGTGCTAAATATAATGCTTTCCGGATGAATCTCTTGTTGTACCTGTGTGTATAGATAAGGTAAATATAGGTTAGCCTACAGCTCCAAGGCAGGTGCTTTTGTCACACCAAACTCCATTTAAAAATCTGCCATTTTAATGTTTCTTTGTTTGCCGTCAGTACTTTGCACACATGATATAAAAACTAAATGTTTGAGGCATATTTACAGTGTTTTGAGGCATTCGGCAAATAAATGATGCTTCTAACTCAAATTATTTTAATAGCATTTTGACAGATTTAGCTTTTACACGCTGCTCGATCTCTCCATCCTTTGTGCAATACAATCAGAATCAGGTGTATTACCAGGTAGGTTTACACATGAGGAATCTACCTTGGTGTATATAGTGCTGACAAACTCAGTCAGAGAAGAACAAAAGCAAGATTAATATAGTGTGTGTGTGTATGTGTATGTGTATGTATGTATGTATGTATGTATGTATGTATGTATGTGTGTGTGTGTGTGTATGTATGTATGTATGTATGTGTGTGTGTGTGTGTGTGGTCCTGTTCTACACTTTTATTTCCACATCAATTATGAAATAAAAATATAGAGAAATATTTACATGAGATACAGAAATACAAACTATGTGCAGTATAATATGACTAAATACTCTAAATAATATTATATGTGCAATGTTGTTATGTAAAGTGGGAAGCTGTGCATAATATTAAAAAGGTAGCTTTGTTTACAAATGTGAAAAATATTCGGGCGGATGTGCAGGTCGGACAGTGATATAAATATATTGTTACATATTCACTGCAATACGTTTTTTAGTATCTTTTGTATATTTACATTTGATGTAAATACTTATATCTGACAGCAAAGCAAATTCCTATGTGTAAACGTACCTGGCGATAAACTAGATTCAGATTCTAAATTAATAATTGATCCATATTGAAACGATGTGTACTGTTGTTTTTTATGAAAAATGCAAGCTAGTATTCTAAACGATGTGTGGTAAAATGTATCAGATCTTGTACTTGAGTAAAAGTAGAAGTACTCAGATGTTGTACTCGAGAAAGTAGAAGTACTCAGGTCTTGTACTTGAGTAAAAGTAGAAGTACTCAGGTCTTGTACTTGAGTAAAAGTAGAAGTACTCAGGTATTGTACTTGAGTAAAAGTAGAAATACTCAGGTCTTGTACTTGAGTGAAAGTAGAAGTACTCAGGTCTTGTACTTGAGTAAAAGTAGAAGTACTCAGATCTTGTACTTGAGTAAAAGTAGAAGTACTCAGGTCTTGTACTTGAGTAAAAGTAGAAGTACTCAGATCTTGTACTTGAGTAAAAGTAAAAGTACTCAGATTTTGTGCACGATGTGTGGTAAATAATGAGAATACTGTTATTGTCATCATGCATAGGTATACCGAGATGTTAGTCATCTCTCACTGCAGTATTAGAAATACACACAAATAAATAAAAGCAACGACGATGCTCTGCAGTGAGAAGGAACAAAGATACAAAGAAATATATAAGATACAAAAGATGCTCAAAGTAACCATAGATGCAAAAAGACGTTAATATAAATATTAGTATTCTATGAAAATATTTTCTCAAACATTATTTATTTTAATTTTTTAAGAATTGTTCTTTTCATTTAAGTTATGCATGTTTACTTTAAAATCTTGTGTTTGTATACATATTTTTATTAAATACTATTAAATTACTGCTAATTTTTACTCTAACTCCTTATGTTACTGTATATACATTGTATTTTATGTTATTAATGTATTTGTTTTTGTTTTAACTTCTTATGTATATATACACGTTTTAATTATATTTGACTGCTAATTTTTACTCTAACTTATTATGGTTTTGTTCATATATTTATGTTGGCTTTTAAATTAACATTTTGATGTTCATTTGTATTTAATTAAATGTATTTGTTTTATGTTTCCACCTTTTCAAGAGGAACGTTAAATCTCATATTTTCTGAATGGACTTTGGTGTGACTAGCTTTTATTTAAACAGCAGTATACAAAGCGTACATTACCAGAAGTAGGAGATGTTTTAGTATATTTGACTAGTTTAAATAAATAACAACTGAAGGTCACATTTGTAAACACTTATATGTTCGTGTTTCTATCGTGACTCAGGCTTTAATAACAGATAAACTGGACCGGAAGTGTCAGAATTAGCCTTTAGCTACAAAAACAACATCGTTGTAGAGAAGCTAAATCCGAGCTAACGGCTAACAGAAGCGGTTGTAAGTGAGATCATGTTTCACCTGTTTATCGGTGAGTTCTGCCGGTCATCTAGGCTTCTTCATGGCAGGGAGAAACATCTTACAGAGAGCAGATGTTTACCGGAACGATCAGCTGCAGGAACACTAGCCTGTGTTGCCAGATATCAGGGAGGAAACACGTAGAATAAGCCAAAAGAATGGATCAACGTTAGCCCGTGATCCGGGTTGCCAGATATCAGGAAGGAAACACGGAAAATAAACTCTCAAACGAAGGGGAGTGCAACCAATTCTGGATATTATTCATTTATAGCTTTTACTAATTAGCAGAGGTGGGAGTACAAATACTTTGTGACTGTAGTTAAGTACATTTTTTTTTCTGGTATTATTATTATAGAGTCATTGCGTGCCTATTGATTTGAACACGATCCGTGTATCCAGTGGCGTTTTTATATGTACAAAAGTGGTGGGGCACAAAAAACTTAGATGTCTATATATAAGCTTCTGCAGTGACGTGCAGTGAGGTTCATGGCTGGTGAGGCACTGGCACTGACTCTTCAGGTTTACAAATATTATATTTTGACCTAAACCAAAATATAATATTATTTTCAAAAGCTTTTTTTGTCTGATGCTTCGATTAATTTTAAACAGACAGTTCAACAAAAGGATACCCAAAAAATGTCATTTTATCATTTAAATATTGAATTGTTCTCTCTTAGTAAGATCCCATTTTCAATAAAATGGCGGTCTTACCTTGACTTGAAGATGAAGTCCATTTGCCTATCCTTCTGGACAAACATTTCTATTACTTTTTTGTAAAAGTCCTCCTTATGTTCTTGTAGTTTCAAAAGTCTATCATAAATCTAATCCATAGATTTATGATAAAAAAATTATATAAGTAGGGTAGACATGTGGATGTTATCCGGCTAATCAAAACGTGCATTTATCTAACAGGTACGTTTCCCACAGATCTTATTTCGAGCTATTTTCTAAAATCCTCTGGAGAAATCTCATTGCTTTTTTGTGCTTACTTCCTGGTTTTAGGACGCGCCACTGCAGCTCTCTCGTCTCCTCTTCACACAGCACACTTTTCGCGGCACACGTACTTACAGCCAATCAGCTCTGAATGATTTGAGATGACGTATGGTGGGGATGGTAGCTCCATGCCCCTCTGGTCATTATTTTTTTGCCACACACATTTCATTACAAAATACTCTGAGCATGCGCAGTGAAGTTTTTACAGTCACCGTTGACTTCACAGCGAGAGGAAGGGGCATAATCAGGTTTTGTCCCACATGGCTCTAAACAGCTCAATAGGCACACACTGTGACTGTAGACACACTAATTAGAAGAACACAGACTAAAACAGCAATGTACAGACGAATCAGATGATTAAACATGATCTTAAAATATATTTTATATATATATATATTTTTTTTTTTGCATTTTTGTAATCATTATTTGTAATACTTTCTGCTGACACTAGGTGGGGCTGTGCCCCACCTGCCCCTAATGACCAGTCGCCACTGCGTGTATCCATCATTTCCTGGTCTTCTCTAAAGAAGAGGGACCAATGAAAACGTTGTCATGTTGCCGTTGTTCAGCATGGAAACATTCATTAGCTAACAATGACATTATTGTTCTATTAATATAAAGGGAGGTCAGGTACTCTTTACAACAGCTTATGGGTATTTTTACTTAAGTACATTTCAAAGCACATACTTCTTTACTTTTACTTGAGTAAAGAAGTTTAGTCAGTACTTCTACTTTTACCAGAGTATTTTTAAACACAAATACCTGTACTTCTACTTGAGTAAAGGATGTGTGTATTTTTGCCATCTCTGCTATAGTAATTAGTGCGAATGCTGTGCCACAGCATTCCACTATAGTACTTCAATTTCTTTATTCTTCCCCTTAAACTTATTATTATTTCAACCATACTTTGGCTCTCCATAACCTCAGCTTACTTTCAGCTACAGAAACCATTCAAATATCAAACTATTCAGCCTGTTCAGGAATCGATGGGAAACCTTCAACTTTTAAAAAATATTTTATACTTTTAGAAATATTCAGCTTTTTAAACTCTTTTTTTTAACATTGAAGTCAATGGGAGATGCCTTCAAATCCTCTTTTCCTACACTTTGCGCCAAATGCTTCTCCTTCCTGATAATTTCAGCTAGACACTTCATTCTAACTTTCAAATGATCACAATACTTTCAGCTATAAAACTTGTTATTCAGATTCTTCATATCTTTTACACTTTTTGAGATAATTAACTTTGTTTGGAGCTTGGTAAAGAGGCTTTCTTCAGATTTTAACATTAGTGTGGATGGAGCAGCTCGTTAAGTCTAGAGTGCTTTGATCTCAAAACAGAGTGCAGCAGTGCTCCCCCAAAAATGTTTTAAACTTGCCATAATTCCCAAACCCTACACTCCTCAGACATATTTTTTCATGAAAAACGTAGGAAAACCTCTCCTAGGTTGGAAAATTAAAAAAAATTAAGAAGAAATATTAAACAAAATGCCTCTTGCGGGCATGAAAAGACAAAAAGTCCAGCTAGCTCCCAATTGATTCCCATGTTAAATCTTTCCGGAACTTTCTTCAGAACAGAGAGAAGTACACTTTAGACAAACTGCTCCCATCTCCACATTTTACACACAAAACCAAAAAAAACAACATATATCAGTTCATTGGGGTTCCCTGATGCTCACGGTCTGGTAATGTTTTGATAGGAGCCATGGTTTTTGAACAGGAGGCAAAATTGTCAGATACAAACCTCAATGCATTCTTAATGGCACTCAGTGCTGCAGTTGGGAAATCGTCATAAGTCATCACCATGGTAACCTTTCATCTCTGGGTTTACACACACAGGTGTTTGTAAACATTCATTCACTACTACTTACATTTAATATCTTTATTTAACTCCTTTAGCCTAATTTCAGCTGCAGGAACCATTCAAATATCAAACTATTCAGCCTTTTCAGCACATGATGGGGAAACTTTCAACTTTTTCAAAATATGTTATACTTTTTAAAACATTCAGCTTTTTAAAGTCTTTTTTTAACATGGAAGTCATTGCAATGCATTTGAGCTGTAACAATTCACACACACACTCTCTCTCAGCCAGACAGACAGACAGACACACTCTCTCTCTCAGCCAGACAGACAGACAGACACACTCTCTCTCTCACAGACAGACAGACAGACAGACAGACAGACAGACAGACAGACTCTCTCTCTCTCTCTCTCTCTCTCTCTCTCTCTCTCTCTCTCTCTCTCTCTCTCTCTCTCTCTCTCTCTCTCTCTCTCACAGACAGACACACACTCTCCCTCTCTCTCACAGACACATCCACACTCTCCCTCTCTCTCACAGACACATCAAGAGAAGAGAGGGCGATCAAGAGAAGTGAGAGAGGGTGATAGAAGAGTGATAGGGTGATCAAGAGGAGAGAGAGAGGGCGATCAAGAGGAGAGAGAGAGGGCGATCAAGAGGAGAGAGAGAGGGCGATCAAGAGGAGAAAGAGTGGGCGATCAAGAGGAGAGAGAGAGGGCGATCAAGAGGAGAGGGAGAGGGCGATCAAGAGGAGAGGGCGATCAAGAGGAGAGAGAGAGGGGCGATCAAGACGAGAGAGAGGGCGATCAAGAGAAGAGAGAGAGAGGGCGATCAAGAGGAGAGAGAGAGGGCGATCAAGAGGAGAGAGAGTGGGCGATCAAGAGGAGAGAGAGAGGGCGATCAAGAGGAGAGGGAGAGGGCGATCAAGAGGAGAGAGAGAGGGCGATCAAGAGGAGAGAGAGAGGGCGATCAAGAGAAGAGAGAGAGAGGGCGATCAAGAGGAGAGAGAGAGGGCGAGCAAGAGAAGAGAGAGAGAAGAGAGAGAGGGCGATCAAGAGAAGAGAGAGAGGGCGATCAAGAGAAGAGAGAGAGGGCGATCAAGAGGAGAGAGAGAGGCCGATCAAGAGGAGAGAGAGAGGGCGATCAAGAGAAGAGAGAGGGCGATCAAGAAAAGAGAGAGAGAGGGCGAGCAAGAGAAGAGAGAGAGAAGAGAGTGAGGGCGATAGAAGATTGAGAGGGTGATCAAGAGAAGAGAGAGAGTAATGTAACCTCCTAATGTAATGTATTACTCCTATGAAAATGTTCAAAAAGTGCTCAAACTTCACATGTGTGCTAACAGTCCAGCCGTGAAGACATCTACGGGACAGTTTTGAGATTTCTTCAAATGCCGTTGCCATGGCAACACAATGCTCACCATGAAACACGGTTTTCTCATAACTTCAGTGAAAATGATCGAAATGGCCCAAAACTTCACAGGTTTGGTAACGATGCAGCCATCAACACATCAAATGTCGTTGCCATGGTGACAGATAATTCACCATCAAGTTAGTTCAAAAGTTTGCAGTTCAAATATTCTGCTGCTTTCCCAAGCCTTTTTACTTTCTTTTCTCATCTTAATACAAATTCATTCACTACTACTTACATCTGATATTTAACTCCTTCAGCCTATTTTCAGCTGCAGAAACCATTCAACTATTACATTATTCAGCTATTTCATTACATCAAGGCTATACATGTTTTTTTAAACCTTTTCTTTTAAATATTAAGCTTTTTCTGCATTTTTGTAGCTAAAAGCAGCTACCATTCAGCTAATAACATATTCAGCTTTTTCAGCTAAATTCAGCCACAAATGTTCACAGTTTACAGCATTCGCACGCATTTTCTGCAGGACATGCATTTTCTAGTTAGCAATATGAATTCATATTAAGTTTAACATTTATATAAGTTACTGGTAAGGTACAGAGGTGGGAGAAGTACGTACTGACACTTTAGTAAAAGTAGAAGTACTTAGATCTTCTATTTTAGTAAAAGTAGAAGTACTTATTATCCAAGCTATATGATCAGTAAAAATACTCAACAAACACTAAGAGAGAGATACACACTCCAATAAACTCATGCCAGCCCTCTGGGGTTTATAACAAACTGCAGCCTGATGCGTGCTACGTGTGTGTGTGTGTGTGTGTGTGTGTGTGTGTGTGTGTGTGTGTGTGTGTGTGTGTGTGTGTGTGTGTGTGTGTGTGTGTGTGTTGCAACGAGTCAGTAAAAGCTCCATCCCAGAGCTACACTGAGAGGTGGAGCCACACAGAAAGTTGAGACGTCACATTTCCTACAATCAAAGGTAAAGTTTGTGTGGGTGAGCAGAGCTGCAGGTGAGACTCGACTCTCTGTCTCTCTCTAAAGAAACTGGATCCTCAACGACACAGAATCTTCCAGAAACATGTGAGTACGCTGCCCTACAAGAACACCATCAAAATATCGGTCAAAATTGAGTTAAAAATGTAATCTTTGACACCTGTTTTACTAATTCTTTTTGAGGCCGGTGGATTAGTTTTCCCTTTTGGATATAGCCCTGTGTGACTGTTTTTAAATTGTATTTTTACTATTGTACAAAATAAACTGTTCTATTTTTGATCATTGAAACACGTCTCTTGTTCCATGAGTAACCGAACCTGTGTGTCCTATACCTCATTCACACCAACGGTGTTTCAGGGCCGGTTCGGAGCTGGAGCTTGAAAAGCACCGGGTTTTTGCGTTGGTGTGAATGAGGTACTAGTGACTTAAAACTTGTTATATTTCCCTGGGTGAAATTCTCGGGGTGGCGTTGTCGGACTTAGTGGTTTAACCAAACTACTGTTAAATCAATAAATGTCTTCTGCGGCCGCTGCCACAAACTGGCCTGTAGGGAGGCTGTCAGTGGTTAGTGTGATGGACTTAGAATCAGGGGATAGCAAGTTCGAGTCCCACTGCAGTCAGCATGTCGTTGTGTCCCTGGGCAAGACACTTCACCCCAAATTGCTCCTGTGGGGATTGTCCACAGTACTGAATGTATGTAAGTCACTTTGGAAAAAAAAGTGTCCAACAAATAACATGTAATGTAATAACAAGAACATTTAGCCAGAAATATAATACAGTTACTAAACTCTGGTTAGTTAAAGTGAGACAGAATATTAGGTTAACATGTACAAACTTTCCCCTGACCTTTATTGTCTGTAGTTAAAGAATAACTTATGAGGGTCTAACATTTTAATAAGTGACTTTGTTTTACCACATACATATATAAGGAATAAGAGTTATCTGACTTGCCCTTTGGACTTTCTGCACTACAGTGTCAGATGTGATCTTGTATTTCCTGTAAAGCCATAAATTATAGTTTAACAGCGGTTACACAATTTGTTGAGTAGCTTTGAATTCCCAAATGTTTTTTCTTGACTTCACTGTTTCTGTAGGAACTGATGTCTTCCTTTGTAAGATGGTACACATTATCATTGTCACTGTATGTTAATAACCGGTATGAACTCAAAACCTGAGCTCTACTGGGCATGAAAAGAGAGATTCCTGCAAACTGTCCATGAACTTGTGTGAGTTTAAGAATTAGGATCCAACTCTTTCTTCCCTGTAAAACAAATGTTAGTTGGATTGGAAATCACCATGTCATCACTTTTTTGATGAGTTGCCCTTACGCAAAGAAAATATATTTCCCCATATATTAACTGTCAATATATTGCATTATTTTGTTTTCTGATTTACTGGTTAATTGAAAAGATTTAATAAAGGAAATCTTGCTGTTGGCTACACCAACTGATACTGATTAATAATCAACATGAAAAACATATTTATTCATATCTACAAAATATATTGAAGATATATAGAATAATATATTGTGTTAATATATTACAATATATTGATATATAGAATAATATATTGTGTTAATATATTGCAATATATGGCATAATACATCAGTAATTGCCGCTTTCCATATATTGAGTAATATATGTAAATATATATAATATATTGGTTGTGTATATATGTGAACATACATTTACTATATATTAACATTTATATGGGGACATGTACTATATATATATTCACAAATATATGGGGACATGCATGTACTATATATTCAGATTTATATGGGGACATGTATGTAGAATATATTCACAATTATATGGGGACATGTACTATATATATTCACAAATATATGGGGACATGTATGTACTATATATTGAGATTTATATGGGGACATGTATGTAGAATATATTCACAATTATATGGGGACATGTACTATATATATTCACAATTATATGGGGACATGTATGCGCTATATATTCACAATTATATGGGGACATGTATGCACTATATATTCAGATTTATAAAAGACCATGTACGTACCATATATTCTGAACATGAGTGCAATATATGTTCACAATGAGGAGAAATGCATGTTCTGATAAAAAAAATATTTCATTTCATTTCAAACCTTTATTTATGCAGGTGAATCCCATTGAGATCATTGATCTCTTTTTCAAGGGTGACCTGCTGCAAGTAGGTTCCACATGAATACATATAAACATAACAGAAAAACAAAAAAGGACATCATACAGCATATTTACAGTGACTACAGTTTACATAGCTAGTAACATTTACAGGTTCCAACAGTTTCCGATTGGATAGCATCTATCCTTGCTTTAAAAACATTTAGTGGAACCAAATTGCTCAGACTGTTCCAAGTTAGCGGAGCTGCGCATCTAAATGCTATCTTCCCTAAGACAGTCCTAGCAGTTGGCACATTTAATAAAATCACAGCATTCGATCTCAGGCAGTAGCCACTTACAATTCGCCGTGAGATCAGGGAGCAGATGTAGGAAGGAAGTTTCCCTAACATGGCTTTGTATATAAAAATGTACCAGTGACTGAGCCTCCGTACAGTTAGTGAAGGCAAACCTGCCCTTGCATACAGGGTACAGTGATGGGTTAATACTTTACAGTTTGTCACAAATCTCAGTGCACTGTGATAGGCGGCATCTAACTTGACCAGGCAATTGGCAGGTGCATTCATATAGATCAGATCACCATAGTCCAGTACAGGTCAAAAGGTCACAGTGACTAGCCTTTTTCTGGCCTCAAGTGAGAAACAGGACTTGTTCCTGTAGAAGAAACCTAGCCTAACCCTCAGTTTTTTAAGCAGGTTATTGACATGAAGTTTAAAAGTGAGACAATCATCAAGCCAGATACCAAGGTATTTGTAACAGGTAACCACTTCAAGTTTTATTCCTTGTGTAATTACAATATCTAAAACAGGCTCTGGTGTCTTTTTAGCTTTTGAAAAGAGCATTACCTTGGTTTTATCAACATTTAAAAGAAGCTTAAGCGCTGAGAGCTGAGTCTGAATAATGAGAAGCTTAATTTGTTTTTTTCTATCAATGTGTAACAGTTATCAAAATACTCATTAAAAGAAGGACAAGGAAAGAATAAAAGAAAAGGCCTATAAACAACACATTATGTAATGACTCAAGAACATTTTCATGTAATTATGTAATAAAACCCACATTTTGTAATAATCTGCTACATTCTGTAACAGCCTGAACGCAATATAAAATCCCTGCATTTTGTAATAAATTATTACATTTTGCAATGGTTATTACAAAATGCGTGAGTTGCCCTTTTAAAAAACTGTAATATTCATTATGTAACCATAACCAAACTGTAAATATATCCCAAAATTGATGTTGATATACATGTTGGCTAATGAATATGGTAACACTTGATCTAGTTTTGGCCAATGAAAGATATTCTACTGAAATATTTTTAAATTATGAGTAAGGATGATTCATGGTTGAATAAATAAATAAACAGTTGTAATGTTATTGTTTGCAACTCATTTTGTAATAACCACAGCAATATGTAATAATATATTTCAAAATGTGGCGACATGTATTACATATTTGCATTGAACTTGTTTACTACATAATGGGCAAATTATTACAAAAGGAGGTGTTATTACATAATGAAGGGAAAATGTATTACATTTTGTATAGGTATAGTTAATAAATGATGCATTGTTATTTCATACAGGGCCAAAAAGAGCAGTCTGTTATCCTATTTAACAATCTTGTTTTTTGTTTCACCTGGTGACAACTTTAAACATGAGCTGATCACTCATTAAAACAAGGTCCGGAACAGGGCCAAACAGTCTTGTACCCTATTTGATCGTCAATCTTGTTTTTTTCGTGCCTTAACTCACAAATTCTTGTGTTAATGGATGTTCTTATATCTGATGTCTTGGTCCCTGGATGGTGGTTTACTACAGCATCTGTGGAACAGAACAATTACAAATAATTAGAAGTTCACAAAAGACAGCAGGAATTATAACAATATCCATAATATCCATTAAAGCATGGGCTGGCTTGGTGAATAATGTGGGAATACAAATAGTGGAAGAATAGGCTTTGTACATTTTCGTCTGAGTGTGGCGCTACTGGTTGGTATATTTTATGGAATTTGGACAAAGCATCTGCATCTGTAACAGTTCTGTTTAAAACTTTTTTAAATGTAATTGCATTCATCTTTAAAGGTGGGGTAGGTAAGTTTGAGAAACCGGCTTGAGATACACTTTTTGTTATATTCCATGGAATGCTCTTAACATCCCGATAGCAATGAATATCTTAAGTGCTTTGACAAAAAATCCATAAAAAAATATCATCTGTGGAAGCCGTGGTACTGTAAAAAGCACGACCAATCATTTTAGCCGGCCCGGCTGAAATGACTGGATGGCCTACCTGCCTGTCAGCCTTCCATCTGTGCACAAACTTATCTCGTGCCCTCATTGGTCATGTGCGCGTTTGTGTGTGTTGGAGGAGGGGCTCTGTAAGGAAGTGGCAGATTTTTTCCGGCTGTGTATTTTCAAATTCTAGCGCACCCAAGCTGGTTTCTCCAAAATTACCTACCCCACCTTTAAAAGACTACTTTTATTGAATGAGAGTTTTACCTAGCACAATGAGCCTGGGGTGGTGGGAAGGGAGAACTGGGCCTCGGCATCGGCAGGAGTTGTAGTCGCCTATGAGTTTTAGAATTTAGATTAACAAAGGCATAGAAAAACCCTGAAATATGTACTGACACAAAGCTACAACCCTCGATTTTGTAAGTAGTAGTAGTAAATACATACGTATATACAATATACAACAATACGCATAATGCAATTAGCAGTACCAGTAATAAAATAACTAAATAAATAGTAGTAGAACCTTTATTTAGCCAGGAAAATCAATTAAGAACAAATTCTTATTACAATGATGACCTGACAGGAGGCAAAAGGCGTCCTGAGGGGATGGGTTTTGGGAGGAAAAAAATAAAAAGACAGACTCCGGGCACTACAGAACCCAGGAGACAACACAATGACACAGAGCAGAGATGACAGGCATAGCAGTTAAACATATAAAATCTCTAAAACAATATTGCTGTGGTTCAATCTGTCATTAAAATAATATAGAACATTCATCCATTCAATCATTCCTTCATGGCAAGGATAACTAAGCTGAATAGTGAATAAAGTGATATGTGAAAAGTAAAATTACAGTGAAATTAAATGACAGTGCGTTCCTCACCACTGCGATCTGGCTCCTCTGTCCTCGTGTCTTTTGGGTCTGATTCCTCACTACTGATGTCTGCCTCTGCATGGGCCCTCTCTCCTTATTTATTCTGTCTCAGTCACCACTGCTATCTGGCTCCTCTGTCCTCTTGACTTGTGGTTCTGCAGGCTTAGTTCGACCTATGAATTTCAACAATGCTCCTGTAAAATATATAGATATGTAGTATTATGGATCAACATTAAAATAACATACACTGGAGAGCAAAATGTGAAATTCCATTTATTGGAGGCTACATATTATCCACACAATTGTCAGCAGGGGCAATAACAACTCAAATGTGAACTAACTTGAATGCATTAGTCCACAACACATAGCCTAACTAATGTTAGCCTACATAGTTACTAACATCAGAACATATAGACTAACTAAATACATTACTTAACTACTTATGCTAAAATGTTAGCGATCGAAAGGTCCGCTATTTTTGGCTGTTTTGGGTCGACTTCAGTTGACTGTAACATCGAAAATCTTCGAAATTGAATGTTCACAAAGCTGCGGACCGGTTATACACTTATACACGAGGGAACTAACATAGCTAATTTAACTAACGTTAGCTAATGTAGCTGTTGTAGTGCCGAGAGACGGGACATACGGATTAAGCAACTAGACTACTTGTAGTGTACATGCAGAATTATTTCAATTTAAAATAGTTTTAAATGCTCACACACATACCTGACTCTCGTGCTGTATTTTCCTCTCGTTTCTTTTTAATTTTCCGTTTCGAAGCACCTGATGAATGCTTTCTCTTTGACACTCAGCGACAGAATCAACAGACAGAGGCAGCAACGCAGATTTGAATCTGCCAATCAGATCAATCTATTGCTGGAGAGGGGGGGGCCTCCCCGAAATCTGTGAGATTGATTGGTGATGATCACTGGCACGTAATGTGTCCAATGAGAACGTTAACACGTTTTAGAGAGTTATGTTTAGCGAAGACGGAGGTCAGCCACTGTCAGCCGGAAGTGGCGCATTCGAATACTGTTTGGGCTGTCTGCCGTGGATGGGCTGCGTTCCACTCCAAATAGCCGGTCGGCCGTAATATATGCATATATATATATATGCGTGCATATATGTATATATATATATATATATATATATATATATATATATATGTGTATATATATATGCAAATGTATATATATGTGTATATATATATGCATATATATGCATATATATATGCATATATATGCATATATATATGCATGTTTGTGATTGGACAGAGCCAGCCAGAGAAGCACTGCTGTGATTGGTTGTTTTTGCTGCCAGTCAAGAAATGACGCTTTGTGATTGGTCAGCACCCGACAGCGCAACATGTCCCAACACATCAACCGTTAGCTGTTAGCACACACTCAGAGCTCACAGCTCCTCATATCTGTTCAGAAACTGGACAAAAGTTAAACAAGTACAAACCACAGACTGTCTATGTCATGGCGAATACAGTCGCTGCTTTATTTATGTCTGTATGACGCTGTTGTGAGTGTGGACGGAGCAGCTACAGGTTAGTTTAGCCTGATCGATCCGCCCCCTCTCCAGCACGTCTTGTTTGAATGACAGGAGTAAACACTGACAGCTGCGGTGAAACTCGAGCGATTAGAGCGATGCGAAAAAAACATGAATTAATGCTTTATTAATTCATGGTTTTTAAGGGGCTTATCTCCATGTAAATACTATGGTAGACTACCCAATATTCGCATCGCTCTAATCGCTCGAGTTTCACCGCGGCTGTCAGCTGTGTTTGCTCCTGTCATTCAAACAAGACGCGCTGGAGAGGGGGCGGGGCGTATCTCCATGTAAATCCTATGGGAGATACCAACTACAACAAAATGAACATATTGACCGTGATTTAATTGTAATACACGTTTCAAAGTGATGCCGAAGTAACTACATACTGATACCGGTTAGTAAAAACCATGAATTAATGTTTGACAAGTCTGCAGACAAGACGGCAGGCGAAAAGCTTTTAAAATGCGTGTTTTCTGAATGGAATCGGATCCATCAGGCTAAACTAACCTGTAGCTGCTCCGCCCACACTCACAACAACGTCATACAGACATAAATAAAGCAGCGACTGTATTCGCCATGACACAGACAGTCTGTGGTTTGTACTTGTTTAACTTTTGTCCCGTTTCTGAACAGATATGAGGAGCTGTGAGCTCTGAGTGTGTGCTAACAGCTAACGGTTGATGTGTTGGGACATGTTGCGCTGTCGGGTGCTGACCAATCACGAAGCGTCATTTCTTGACTGGCAGCAAAAACAACCAATCACAGCAGTGCTTCTCTGGCTGGCTCTGTCCAATCACAAACAAGAAGTGTTCTCCCTAAAGGAATACCCTTTCCGTCCAATGTGAAATGCTGTGGTGTTTTCTGAAATGCTGTGGTGTTTTGTGAAATGCTGTGGTGTTTTCTGAAATGGTGTAGCGTTTTCTGAAATGCTTTGGCGTTTTGTGAAATCCTGTGGTGTTTTCTGAAATGCTGTAGCGTTTTCTGAAATGCTTTGGCGTTTTGTGAAATCCTGTGGCGTTTTCTGAAATGCTGTAGCGTTTTCTGAAATGCTTTGGCGTTTTCTGAAATGCTGTAGTGTTTTCTGAAATGCTGTAGTGTTTTCTGAAATGCTGTAGTGTTTTCTGAAATGCTGTAGCGTTTTCTGAAATGCTGTAGTGTTTTCTGAAATGCTGTAGTGTTTTCTGAAATGCTGTAGTGTTTTGTGAAATGCTCTAGTGTTTTGTGAAATGCTGTTGTGTTTTGTGAAATGCTGTAGTGTTTTCTGAAATGCTGTAGTGTTTTCTGAAATGCTGTGGTGTTTTCTGAAATGCTGTTGTGTTTTCTGAAATGCTGTAGCGTTTTCTGAAATGCTGTAGTGTTTTCTGAAATGCTGTGGTGTTTTGTGAAATGCTGTTGTGTTTTCTGAAATGCTGTAGTGTTTTCTGAAATGCTGTGGTGTTTTGTGAAATGCTGTTGTGTTTTCTGAAATACTGTAGTGTTTTCTGAAATGCTGTAGTGTTTTCTGAAATGCTGTAGTGTTTTCTGAAATGCTGTGGTGTTTTGTGAAATGCTGTAGTGTTTTCTGAAATGCTGTGGTGTTTTGTGAAATGCTGTGGTGTCTTGCACTTCCGGGCCACTGTAGTTCTGGACTGTCCAAAGCAAGGTATCTGGTGTTTTTGGAATTGCTTGTAAAAAGCATGACATTTATATATTTATTTTCTAATATAATTGTAACACACTGTGGTGAGCAGCCTTGAGCTTTGAACCCTTCTTTCTCAGCCGCACTGTTTCTGTAATAACTGCTCTCGGCCTTTATACAGCTGAAGTTAATACAACTAGTATTAACTTCAGTGATGCTCAGCAAGGAGGTTTCACTCCTCTGTTCAACAATGGTAAAATCCCCCAAAACGAATAGAGCTTACAAATTGTGTTTTTTAGAGTTTAAACTAAATGCTATGATTTTCCAGATTTTATTTATAATATTAACAAATCACTTTTTTGACTCCATTTCGAATTCTTGCAAACAAAAAAACGAAATGTTTTTGGTTGTTTGCTCTACGTTTTCATTTTCCTCACAGAAATACACCATCTGAACTGCACATTTGAGCCATCTTTAACCCCTTGGTAGATAATGCTGATTCATGCTAATAACATAACTTATGCTAATTGTGCAAATTGCCCGAAAAGTTGGGCTTGTTAATATATTCGCATTCGTAATAGGACTCAAATAGCATGGCAAATAGACAATGTGTAATTAAGTTGTGTTTCTTCACACGATTTGTCCTCAGAGTGTAGACATGTCTGCTGCCAGCTGTCTGCTGACTGAAGATCAGTTTCTGTGCTCCATCTGTCTGGATGTGTTCACTGATCCAGTCGCCATACCATGTGGACACAACTTCTGTAAAGCCTGCATCTCTGAACACTGGGATAGAAATGTCCAGTGTCAGTGTCCTAACTGCAAAGAGGTGTTCAACATAAAGCCTGAGCTGCGCGTCAACACTTTAATCTCTGAGATGGTTGCTCAGTTCAGACAGTCAGCTCAACAGAAAGCCAGCAGCAGCAGCTCAGAGCAACAAGTCTTCAAACCAGGAGAAGTTCCCTGTGACGCCTGCACTGGAACCAGACTGAAGGCCCTGAAGTCCTGCCTGGTGTGTCTGGAGTCCTACTGTGAGACTCACCTGGAGCCTCACCTGAAAAAGAAAGGCTTAAAAAGACATCAGCTGATCGACCCTGTGGAGAACCTGGAAAGCAGGATGTGTGTGAAGCACGATAAACTGCTGGAGCTGTTCTGTAAGACCGACCAGGTGTGTGTCTGCATGCTCTGCACTGTTTTAGACCACAAGACACATGATGTTGTTCCTCTGAAAGAAGAATATGAAGGAAAGAAGGCTGAGCTGGGGAAGACAGACGCTAAAATTCAGCAGATGATCCAGAAGAGACGACTGAAGATTCAGGAGATGAATCGCTCAGTGGAGCTCAGTAAGGAAGGAGCAGACAGAGAGATAGCAGATGGTGTTCAGGTCTTCACCGCTCTGAAGGAGTCTGTTGAGAGAAGCCAGGCCGAGCTCATCGACACGATCAAAGAGAAGCAGAGAGAGATAGAGGAACAGGCTGAAGGCTTCATCAAAGAGCTGGAACAGGAAATCTCTGAGCTGAAGAAGAGAAGCTCTGAGGTGGAGCAGCTCTCACGCTCTGAAGACCAGCTCCACCTCCTCCAAAGCTTCCCGTCCCTGAACGCTGCTCCACCCACCAAGAACTGGACAGAAGTCAGGGTCCGTCCACCTTCATATGAGGGGACTGTGAGGAGAGCTGTGACTCAGCTGGAGGAGACGCTCAGTAAACAGATGAAGAAGCTGCTTGAGGTGGAGCTGAAGAGGGTCCAGCAGTATGAGGTGGAGGTGACTCTTGATCCTGATACAGCACAACCACGGCTCATCCTGTCTGTTGATGGAAAACAAGTTAAACATGTTGATGTGAGGAAGAATCTCCTAGAGAATCCAGGGAGATTTGATGCTTGTCCTTGTGTTTTAGCAAAGCAGAGCTTCTCTTCAGGAAGATTTTATTGCGAGGTTCAGGTTAAAGGGAAGACTAAATGGGATTTAGGAGTGGCCAGAGAGTCGATCAACAGGAAGGGAAACGTCCCTATGTCTCCTCAGAAAGGTTACTGGACGATAGTGTTGAGGAATGAAAATGAGTACCAAGCTTTTGCTGTTCCTCCAGTTCGTCTCTCTCTGAAGTCTCAGCCTGAGAAGGTGGGGGTGTTTGTGGATTATGAGGAGGGTCTGGTCTCCTTTTATGATGTTGATGCTGCAGCTCTGATATACTCCTTCACTGGCTGCTGCTTCAAAGAGAAACTCTACCCATACTTTAGTCCTTGTAAGAACAATGGTGGTAAAAACTCTGCCCCTCTGATCATCTCTCCTGTCAATAGGCACTTTCACACCGGAGTACTTTTCCCGTTTAGTTCCGATAGTTCCTGGGATTTTGCGTTCACACCAAAAAGAGAACTTAGTTCATGAGAACTTTGACCCCCTTTTTAGTGCCTGCTAGAGAGCAGGGACTTTCCTGGGGAGAAAAAAGTTCCAATTTCTGATTGGCTGGGCGAATTGCAAACCACGCCCCGTAAAACTCTGAAAAGTTTTGTGAAGCCGCCATTGTATTTGCTGGCATTAGCATTATTAGCATTAGCCCCGTGCACCAACGGAGAGAGAATAACTTATGGCAACACAAAAAAAAACATTGGAGCGGTGGAGTGATGAGGAGGTGTCGGCGTTCTGGCGATTTACTCGGAAGGCTTCAGTAGAAGCTTCCCAGCAGCTTCTACTGAAGCCAGACTTCCGGCCGGGGACTTCGGGTGGCAGTATACGCCGTGAAGTTGTTTGCGGCCTGCCAAAGCAGAAGAAGAAGAAGTGACGTCAGCGGCTTCATTTGCGTAATCTTCCCTCAGGGAACTTATTCCGGTGTGAACGCGATCGGCTCTTAGTTCCATGGGGGTACTAAGTGCTGGGAACTAAGTACGGCAAAGTACTTGGTGTGAAAGCGAGTAGAACAACCATTTGATTTGAAATCAAGTTCATTATCATTTAATGTTATAAATGTATGTGTTTTAGGGGATGGGTGTTGAATACACTGTGTTATCAGATTGTGATCAATGCATTTTCTTCTGTAAATGTTTTCATTGCTACTAAAACAGCAAACCAATTTTACCACATATATTGAAATTATCTGATGAATTCTAAAAACTGCATTACCTGCCTTTGAAATTGTAATATCATAGAAGAAAATATGAAATAAGAAGCATTTGTACTTTCCTGACATGACTTTGTGCCAAATCTATCACTTTTATTGTCTAATCATTGTATATAAAATGTTGCATATTGGCTCACACAACTGAAGACCATTTTATGAATAAGTCACAAAAACAATAATTGTTATCTCTTTTCTTTGGAATAAATAAAGTAAAATTAATGTCTGATGAAATGTTTTTGCTTGTTATTACAGTAAAACGGCACCAAATAATATGATTAAGAACACCATGAGCTGTTCTCAGATGAGCTGAACATACCTCTTCACAGTTGAGATAGTTTAGTAGGAAGTGTGTGATAATGTTGTTTATAAGGTTTTGGGGTGTGTGTGCGAACAGCTGATTTGAACACTGTGATACATCATGAGGGACATCTGAGGATACATTTTACAGGTTTTTGTTTTTTCATAGATCTTTTCTTTAAAGGGGACCTATCATGCAAAATGCACTTTTGTACGTCTTTTCTACATGAATATGTGTCCCCGGTGTTCCAGGGAACTCACCAAGTGTCAGAAAACACAACCCTCTCTATTTTCCTCCATACCCAAATCTCTAAAAAAGGGGCTGCAACGGATCTGATAAAAACTGATCCAGATTTGAACACTGTCCTGACGTTAGGACGGTGGCGCTACGGCTATTGGGCCAACTCCACCAATCAGGGGAATGTGGGGTTGGGCCACGGCCATTGCCGCTTGAAAGCGCTGGAGACGCTGTAGTACATATGCCAGGCCTGTAAGTGGCGCTGTAGTCTGCCACAAAAGCAGCGAAGAAGACTTCCCGCGCATGGTTACCATGGTTCCCCTTCTGTTTATTCTCCGCTGTGGCTTTTTTTCTCCCTCCCCGAGGCAAGCGTTTGCTCCCGCTGCTTTAATTCAATGCAATCCCTCCCCGTCGAGGCAAGCACTGTAATTCTCTCCGGTTAGTCCACCAGCAGATGACAAACACAAACCTCTCCGCCTCTTCCAAGGAACGAGGGGACCGTGCGGCAGAGTTTCAGTTTTTTTCGCCGGTCAAGATGTCCGTTAAAGTTTAAATCTTCCGGACAAAATTAGAAAAGTGCCGGTCAAAGGTCTTCTTTGTTATTTATTGAGCTTTAAAACAAATGAATAATGACTCTATATAATCATATAAGAATAAAACACGGAGGACGGAGATCTCTTTTTCTTCCCCTCTTCTGACTTGATCAGAGCACGCTCCCCTCTCCTGCAGGGGGGCGTGGTCAGCTGCAGCTCACAGAATCAGCCCCGTGCAAAAACAGTGCTGGAGAACAGCACATAGAGCAAAATGAGGCATGGCTAAAATGCATGATCTGTTTGGTATTTTGAAAACAGAAACGTATAAATATACCTTATATAGGTATGGCCCTACAATATATCATTTAAATATAGCATGATAGGTCCACTTTAATGTAGTTTCTTTTTGTTGGTATTAGTTCAAATAATTATTTTTGTAGCAAGTACATGTTTGGTGTCATGTTGACATCTTGAATTTAATGTAATTTAACCGCTACTCATCCAGTTTAAATAAAAGTATACACAAAAAGTTTGTTGTACTGTACTTTGGGAAGTCTTTTAGATGGAGAAAAGGAGCTTAGTACTACTAGTAGTAACATGAATGTAGGGCAGATGGATTAGTTTCTATAATGGATCGTAGACTGTGTAATGTGTTGAACAGATAGGAAGTAACTAAGTGCATTTACTTAAATACAAAAGTTGAGAAGTTAGGTGACTTGGTAATTGTTTGTATATAATAATAATAATAATTCATTTATTTTATATTGGCGCCTTTCAAGGCTCTCAAGGTCGCCGTACAAAAAAAAAAAAACAAGATACACAATAGATAACACCAGCATAAGAAACATAAATAAGACAATGCAGTATATAAATCAATCAAATAATCAAATAAATAAAAACAGAGGATGTGTGATGGATAATGATCAGGGTGGATATGCGAGTGTGAAGAGATATGTTTTGAGACGTGATTTGAAAATGGGGAGAGAGTCAGTATTGCGGATGTCAGGTGGGAGGGAGTTCCAGAGGCGGGGTGCAGAGCGGCTGAAGGCTCTAGACCCCATGGTGGTTAAACGGAAGGGGGGTGCAGTGAGGTTGAGTATATGTTGTGTACTTGTCTTTTAATTAATCTAAAATGCATTTATTAAGGGCCTGACACACCAGGCAGTCACCAGAGAACTCGCCGACACCCGACACCGACAGTTCCATCGACGAGTTCTCCTGCGTCTTGGCCGTGTGTCGCACTGGAAATCACTGCAAAGACTTCAGCCGAGCACGTACGGACTGCGCATGCGTGAGTGGCAATAACTCTCCTTACCAGCAGGCGGCGGTAGTGTGTATTCGTCATTCAAAATAGGCAACAACCGGAAGACAGAGAAGAAGAACAGACTGATATAAACAAACAAATAGCATGTGCGTTCCATTTTCACTCTCGTCCATCGAAAACATGTTTTAGAATATAAAAATACATGAATGATGAAATGAGCACATAAAGTGCAGACATACTATAAAATCACAGTTAATAGACCTGCATCTGATGATCGCAGTGTTCTGGCGGGTGTGTAGTTTATTGAGTCAGCAATGTAATAATGGCCACTTCTTGCTAAATGTACGATGAGATGAAAAACCGGACTTGACCAAACAAATCACGGAGCTCTCAGCAGAGGACAGCCGGGGACGCTCCCGCCGATATCAGAGATGTCCCTGCTATGTGTGGGAGGTAAGAGAGGACATTTAAGGGCTATGTTTGATGTCTTTAAGTATCACCTGCTGGTGTTTAGCTGCTGTCCTGTGCCTTTTTTAATCGTTTGTTTACGTCCCTCACTTCCGTTTCGCTTCTCATTTGCTAGCTGAACAGCTGATCAGAGTGGTTTCTTGGCCCGATAGCTTGTGTCCGACACCCGGCCGATTCAACATGTTGAATCGGCCGGGTGTCGACCGTGAAAGGCCAAATAAGGCGTGTCACGGCCGAGGGTTCGGGACACACCAAATTGACTTTGGGCGACAAGGAACCCGTTGTCGCCAAACAACGCAAGACGGCCGATATCGGCCTGGTGTGTAGGGGCCTTTACCTGTAGTAATCCACCGTCTCATCCGGTGACATGACCTCTAAATAAACTGAAGATGTAATCCTTCCAAACGTCAGCAGTATTAGACATTTAACTCTCTTATTGAAAACATCACTGGGGTCAAAGGTCACCAGAAACACCTTAACATTAGCAACAGTGATTTCCCATCATGAAATGGACACTATAATAATAATAATACATTTGATGTAGCACACTTTAAAAACAACGTCATCTCAACACTGCACAAAAAGCACTTTTACTTTTAACAGACAATATCTATTTTACTTTTACCTTGACCCGGGTGAGTTAGAAAACAACAGGTTGCTGATATGTGATTATGGGGATAGCAACAGGAAGGACTTTAATATTATCTCATGCAGCATTTGCATTAAACGGACCTGATCTAAGCTATTTGATCAGTACAAATACTCAACAAAAACACTAAGAGAGAGATACACACTCCAATAAACTCATGCCAGCCCTCTGGGGTTTATAACAAACTACAGGTGTGTGTGTGTGTGTGTGTGTGTGTGTGTGTGTGTGTGGTGTGTGTGTGTGTGTGTGTGGTGTGTGTGTGTGTGTGTGTGTGTGTGTGTGTGTGTGTGTGTGTGTGTGTGTGTGTGTGTGTGTGTGTGTGTGTGTGTGTGTGTGTGTGTGTGTGTGTGTGTGTGTGTGTGTGTGTGTGTGTGTGTGTGTGTGTTGCAACGAGTCAGTAAAAGCTCCATCCCAGAGCTACACTGAGAGGTGGAGCCACACAGAAAGTTGAGACGTCACATTTCCTACAATCAAAGGTAAAGTTTGTGTGGGTGAGAGCAGAGCTGCAGGTGAGACACGACTCTCTGTCTCTCTCTAAAGAAACTGGATCCTCAACGACACAGAATGTTCCAGAAACCTGTGAGTACGCTGCCCTATAGAGACAAGAACACCATCTAAATATCAGTCAACATTTAGTTAAAAACTGAATCTTTGACACCTGTTTTACTATTCAGAAAAATGTTATGCCATGAAATGAATTCATTTTGGATAACAAGAACATTTAGCTGGGAATACAATACAGTTACTAAACTCTGGTTAGTTAAAATGAGACAGAACGTCGTCAGCTAATATTAGGTTAACATGTACAAACTTTCCCCTGAACTTTATTGTCTGTAGTTAAAGAATAACTTATGATTAATCTTAAACTATTCACATCTTAAACTGCACTGTAACTTTTAACTTTTATCCATGTATTTTTTCTTTTAATGTTTATTTTATTATCTTTTCTTTTTAATGACTGATTTTAAATGCCATTTTCATAATGTCTTCCATTTTTGTAAAGCACTTTGAATTGCCTTGTGTTGAAAGGTGCTATATAAATAAACTTGCCTTGCCTTGCCTTATGATGGTCTAACATTTGAATAAGTGACTTTGTTTTACCACATACATATATAAGGAATAAGAGTTATCTGACTTGCCCTTTGGACTTTCTGCACTACAGTGTCAGATTTGATCTTGTATTTCCTGTAAAGCCATACAATTATAGTTTAACAGCGGTTACACAATTTCTCGAGTGGCCTTGAATTCCCAAATGTTTTTTCTTGACTTCACTGTTTCTGTAGGAACTGATGTCTTCCTTTGTAAGATGGTACACATTATCATTGTCACTGTATGTTAATAACCGGTATGAACTCAAAACCTGAGCTCTACTGGGCATGAAAAGAGAGATTCCTGCAAACTGTCCATGAACTTGTGTGAGTTTAAGAATTAGGATCCAACTCTTTCTTCCCTGTAAAACAAATGTTAGTTGGAGTGGAAATCACCATGTCATCACTTTTTTGATGAGTTGGTGATCTCATAAAGATATCACAGCTAAATTGCACATCTAAGTTCTCCTTTACTGGCAGCAAAGTCCAGAACTGGACTGCATGATAAGCTGTGTGAACCAGACGCTGAAAACCTGCAGATGGCAGCCAAAAGTTCAAGGACAACTACAATGTTGATGTGTTGTGGGCCACCTCATAGAAAGTGTTAGTGATCATTTGATTGCAATAAAACTAAATAATTCAGGATGACTCTCCTGATATTTCACGAGCATAGTTTGATTTAGTTTTAGTTCTTGCCATTAACCAGTTCCCATACTACATACCTGGCTTGGACATATTCATCTACTTTCAGATGGAAAATTGATTCAGAGAATTAAATAATCCAGATCTTTCACTTGATACGGATGTTATGAACTTTGAAAGCCATCCATTGCATGCACACTGTTGTCCAGAATAATTTTGTTAAATAAATAATCATTAAAAAAATTAACCACGGTTTTGTTTTTTCACTTGCTCTGTCCTCAGAGTGTAAACATGTCTGCTGCCAGCTGTCTGCTGACTGAATATCAGTTTCTGTGCTCCATCTGTCTGGATGTGTTCACTGATCCAGTCACCATACCATGTGGACACAACTTCTGTAAAGCCTGCATCTCTCAACACTGGGATACTAAAGTCCCCTATCAGTGTCCCAACTGTAAAAAGGTTTTCAAGATCAAGCCTGATCTGCAGGTCAACACGTTCATCTCTGAGATGGCTGCTCAGTTCAGACAGTCAGCTCAACAGAAAGCCAGCAGCAGCAGCAGCTCAGAGCAACAAGTTGTCAAAGCAGGCATTCAGAAGATGATCCAGAAGAGACGACTGAAGATTCAGGAGATGAATCGCTCAGTGGAGCTCAGTAAGGAAGGAGCAGACAGAGAGATAGCAGATGGTGTTCAGGTCTTCACCGCTCTGAAGGAGTCTGTTGAGAGAAGCCAGGCCGAGCTCATCGACACGATCAAAGAGAAGCAGAGAGAGACAGAGGAACAGGCTGAAGGCTTCATCAAAGAGCTGGAACAGGAAATCTCTGAGCTGAAGAAGAGAAGCTCTGAGGTGGAGCAGCTCTCACGCTCTGAAGACCAGCTCCACCTCCTCCAAAGCTTCACGTCCCTGAACGCTGCTCCACCCACCAAGAACTGGACAGAAGTCAGGGTCCGTCCTTCATATGAGGGGTCTGTGAGGAGAGCTGTGACTCAGCTGGAGGAGACGCTCAGTAAACAGATGAAGAAGCTGCTCTCTGAGGTGGAGCTGAAGAGGGTCCAGCAGTATGAGGTGGAGGTGACTCTTGATCCTGATACAGCACATCCCTATCTCATCCTGTCTGATGATGGAAAACAAGTCAACTTTGGTGATGTGAAGAAGAATCTCCCAAACAATCCAGAGAGATTTAATAATAGTGCTAATGTCTTAGCAAAGCAGAGTTTCTCTTCAGGAAGATTTTATTGTGAGGTTCAGGTTAAAGGGAAGACTAAATGGGATTTAGGAGTGGCCAGAGAGTCGATCAAGAGGAAGGGAGAGATCACACTGTCTCCTCAGAATGGTTACTGGACGATATGGTTGAGGAATGAAAATGAGTACAAAGCTTGTGTTGTTCCTGGAGTCTGTTTCTCTCTGAAGTCTCAGCCTGAGAAGGTGGGGGTGTTTGTGGATTATGAGGAGGGTCTGGTCTCCTTTTATGATGTTGATGTTGCAGCTCTGATCTACTCCTTCACTGGCTGCTGCTTCAAAGAGAAACTCTACCCATTCTTTAGTCCTTGTGACAACGATGGTGGTAAAAACTCTGCCCCTCTGATCATCTACACTGAGTAGAACAAACATTTGATTTTCTACAGAAAGAGACACTAAATGTATTCAACGGGGAAAGTACATTGTAATCATTGTTATTTTTTCAGAATCTGATCAGAGATGTTTTACCTTGATGATACAAATAAACACCTAAAACACTAATGAGTATGTTCTAATGTAATCTACTTCGTTCTACGGATTGCATTACCTCTTTCAATCTCTGGGTTAAAGTTGTGTGTTCAAAAAGTGTTTCATACTAGCTTACATAACTAGTGGAAGTAATGCATTCCTTTTTCATTAGTAAAATATTGTATATATACATTTTTTTATTAAATAATTTTAAGTTGAGGGAAAAATGATGGGTCTCTGACATGTTTTAAAGGGTAGATTCAGGATTCATGCTTTAATTACAGTATATTGGTACAAAATGTATTGACAGTTACTGCGAGAATCAACAATATCTGATCATAAAACATTAGGCTGCAGTGGTTTAAGAAATGAGGGAAATGAAAATGTTACATCTCAGCTGTCTGTTGTGTGATTGTCCATCTCTGCACACTGCTTGTATAGTTTGAATGAAGTCGACAAAGAGCCAATGGATTTAAAAGAAAGAAAGAAGAATTTTTTTTGTCTTTTTTACAAATGTTTTTACTGAAGAACAGTTCTCACTGGTTCTCAACTTAAGTAATGTAGCTTAAAGGGGACCTATCATGCAAAATGCACTTTTGTACGTCTTTTATACATGAATATGTGTCCCCGGTGTTCCAGGGAACTCACCAAGTGTCAGAAAACACAACCCTCTCTATTTTCCTCCATACCCAAATCTCTAAAAAAGGGGCTGCAACGGATCTGATCAAAACTGATCCAGATTTGAACACTGTCCTGACGTCAGGACGGTGGCGCTACGGCTATTGGGCCAACTCCACCAATCAGGAGGAGACAGCCACGGCCATTGCCGTTCGAAAGCGCTGGAGACGCTGTAGAACATATGCCAGGCCTGTAGGTGGTGCTGTTCTCACAGAATCTGCCCTTGCAAAAACAGAGCTAACATTTTTCAAATTGAGCGAAATGAGGCATGGCTAAAATGCATGATCTGTTTGGTATTTTGAAAAAAGAAAAGTATAAATATGCCTTATATAGGTATGGTCCTACACTATATTATTCAAATATAGCATGATAGGTCCACTTTAAAAAAATGTACTTGACTATTTCCATTTGTATATTTCTACCTCACTACATTTGTCTAAGTGTCTGATGGCTGCAGCCTGTGTCAGTGTGAGCGGTCCGACTGGTTGGACTGCTTGTAATGATTATTATCTCATTCTTCACCTTGAACACACTCCAGCACTGCCTGTACAGGTGAGACTAACTGACTGCAAACGTCCCGCCTGATTGGGAGATAAATAAAGGGTTTTTTAAATATCAAAATTGCATGAAATGTACTTGTAAAGTCTATTTTAATAATGCTTTGTTTATATGCTGGCGCTAATAATTTGAAATGCACAGTCATTATTTTTAAAGAGGTGGATGGTGAATAATATTACAATAAAAAATGTTCACTTACATCATGACTTTGTTTTTTATTACAGTACAGGTTTTCTGAAATGTTGTGTTTGAATATGTGCTCACTTATACAGAAACAGCACAGAAATGTGTACACTGGTTAAAACCAGGATCAAATTCTTGTTTAATTGTCGACTTATTAGAGTCAAAGGTTTTTACAAAGGTGAGTTTTGATATGGGTTTGCACCACTACATAAATACAAAGAAACTGTCAGCAGCCTTTAATTATAAAATATTCTGCATGTTTTTTAGGGATATAAATCTTATAATCCTTAACGCAATCATGAATAATCAGTCTATAAATATGGCTATTGATGATATATGAAAAACCACAAAACATTTTGCAGTCCACAGGAAAATAGGTTTAAAAAAAAAAGTAACCAATATGACTGTTATTGGATTCCCATTCAATCTGGCCTTATCTAATAATAATTTAGTTAGGAATCAAATAAACCAGAACTTTCAAAACTGTCAACCATTGGTGACATACCTTCATCGTTTAGCGACATAATGCTTGAATAGCACGTTTTGTAGGCAGTTGGCTCAAGGAATAAGAGGTTAAAACTTGGCCAGTGTCTGCAAAGACTCAAGACAACCTGTCTGCACAGAGCAAACAAAAATATGCTATGAGACAGTGAACAAATGTGCAATCTCATAGTGCGTCCCCACACACAGAAATATGTCTATGAATACAGTTGTACTGTGTGAATGAGGTCAAATGACATGTTATATTTCAATGTGTGTTCATTGAATTATAGTGGTAGAAGTGTTTCAGTTGGTTTCTGTGCTGAATGCGAAATTGATTGACTTAAAGGGCCCATGTCATGCTTTTCCGGTTATTAACCATCCCCTTGTGTGTGTGTCAGAAAATACCTCCCCAAAACGCCTCGTTGGAGATACGTCACTGTCCATTTGATTCTTCCATTTCGTTCCGGGTACGGCATGATGTCAAGCCGTACCCGGAACGAAATGGACCAATCCGCAGAGCCGTTACGTTAAGCCCCCGCTGATTGGTCCAAATTGACCAATCCACGGACTTCCTCACACACACATCTGTGTGCAGGGAGCAGCTCAGCTGATTTCTCCTCCCTGGCTGCAGGCTGATAACAGACAGTTGGGATCGCGGCGAAATTCTCCCTGCAGACCCATTCTCACAGCGTTTATCAACCTTTTTCTTACTCAATATCAAGCCACACTTATTGTTTTTACTTCAGCTGTGACTTTGTGTGTGCTCAGGATGAGTTTGGCTGTGTTTCGCTGTCGCTAAGGAAACCACACCTCCACGGAGCTCAGCGCGATTCACAACGTCCCGACCAATCAGAGCACACTGTGCTCACAGGGAGGGTGGGGGCTGGAGCTATTGGAGCTACAACGAGCTGTTAAAGGCAGAGAGTGAAATTCAGTGAATACACGTAGTTTACAGAGATGCTGTATGAGAAACCAATGTGAGTTTGGAACATTGCACAATATAAATCTATTCTAGTAGACCTCAACAATGAAATTATGATCAGTGGAAATGGCCATGACATGGGCCCTTTAAAAACTGAGTATTTGCACTTTTGAGAGATTCGAAGGACTGTTGATAGATGGCCTACTGACTTTGACCTTTAAAAAACAAGAGCACAAAAAGACTAACTGATATTTAACTGTCTGACTGACTGAGTGCAAGTAGTGGAAAAAGTATTATAATGCTTTTGGGGATTTTGCCTTCCCTATAGTGTGGTATATAGTTTTTAGTGCATGTAAATGGTCTGCAAAGGCTAAAATCCCCTGGAGTTTCTCTCTACTTTGTGTGTTAGTGTACCTGAGTGTCACTCTGCTGCTCCGACTCTCTGGCGGAGACTCGAGGTCTGTTCACGACCTCCTCGGTACTCTCTGTGTCGGAGGTGTTGGGAGAATCAGATCCAGGAACTCGTCCGGTCTCTGGCCCCGGAAACGGATCCTTTCCAGATGTTTCCGCATGGTGGGCGCCGTTTAGCCGGTCATTCTCTACCTAAACATGACTGCCGGCAGCACTGCAGACACTGAAGGAGGACAGGAACACATCATTATTAATGTTCCTAGGATACATTTTGATATATAATTTGCAACATAAATATACATTTGATTTAACTACATATCAAAGAATACAACTGAACAGAATCAACATCAGTTAATCTGACACACGTTAGAGCTGTAGCTCATTAACATCAAAATCCAAAACCCCAAAACTACAGGTGAATACAAATGAATCTGATTCTAATATAAACTAAAGACTGACATGAATGTGAGTCAACAATCACGTGTCAGTTCTCTCCAATAAAAACCCTTATCAAACAGTCTGTTCAGGGAGGAGGAAGTGTTTCACCAGCTGCTCTTAAACAGGGATCATAACACACAGCCTGTAAAACAGTTGTGAAATAAAGCGGAAGGAGGAAATGCATTGAGAAAATATTCCTACTTGTGCTCAATACACTATTTGAAAAGCCTCTTGGATCAGTTGCAAAATGCATCGTCACAAAGTTAAATAACAAGCCTTAACAGTTCTTCCACCACTCCCTCTTGGCAAACTGCCACTGAGAGGTGGGACCACACTGTAAGACAAGAGTTTCAATTTCCCAGAAATCAAAGCTGAAGATTGTCAGAGCGACAACAGAGCAGCAGTGTCTCTGTTTCTCTGAAGAAACACTCAACTCAGAAGCTCTTTTCAACACAGCAGGATCTCTGCAAACTCTGGTGAGTGCACTACAGACACATCACTCACTAAATATCTAGTCAAAGTTGGATTAAAATCTGAATCTTATAAGTATAAACAATATTATACTATAGAAATGTGTCAGTTAAGATAATAGCAACAGCCAAAAATACAATGTAAACTCTGGGTAAGGAAGGTTAGACAGAATACAGCCAAAGCTAGCATTAGCTTGTACTTATTTTCATATTTCCTGTATTTGAAAACATCTTTATAAATGACTGTATTAAACAAAGTAGTATCTAAGTATTAGATTTGTTCTGGACTGTCCAAAGCAAGGTATCTGGTGCTACTGTATGTTACAAGTTTTTGGAATTGCTTGACATTTACATATTTCTTCTTATATAATTGTAACACACTGTGGTGAGCAGCCTTGAGCTTTGAACCCTTCTTTCTCAGCCGCACTGTTTCTGTAGTAACTGCTCTCGGCCTTTATACAGCTGATAACGTTTACTGTTTTTTAACAACAACTTCAGTGATGCTCAGCAAGGAGGTTTCACTCCTCTGTTCAACAATGGCAAAATCCCCCAAAATGAATAGAGCTTACACATTGTGATTTTTAGAGTTTAAAGGGCCCATGTCATGGCCATTTCCACTGATCATAATTACATTGTTGAGGTATACTAAAATAGATTTATACTGTGCAATTTTCCAAACTCGCATTGGTTTCGCATACAGCATCTCTGTCAAGTATGTGTATTCAGCAGTATTCACTCTCTCCACTAAACGACTCGTTGGAGCTCTTGCCCCCCCCCCTCCCTGTGAGCCTAGTGTGCTCCGATTGCTCAGCTCGGCCACTCTGTTCTGATTAGTCAACCACCAGAGAGGCTCCGCCCATGTCTAACAGTGCTTTTTTCAGCTCGCTCTCGGAACATCAGTCTTATAATGGCGTCAGTACAGCCGTATATTTTATATGCTAACTAACCGAACTGTACCTACAACTGTTGTTATAGAAGAGTAAGTTATTTTTACCTGTAATAAACTACTACTGTTTGATGAGAAATCAAATCATGGTTTGCTATATATGAATGATATGTTATAGGAGCAAATAATTCAGGGAAGAAAGGATAGGCCTACTAAGTATTTCCATCAAACTTTATTTTTAGAAATGTACAAAATGAACATAAATATACATATATACACGGTATATCATCCATTCCTCCCCGTTGTCGGCATCTTGCCTGGGCGCAGCCGGGGCTTTTTAGGACGAGGCATCAGTGTGGTAGTCCCGTCCCCGTCATGTATTTTCTGCCAGGATCTGGCTGGACGAAATCAAATGCAAATCACAAAATATTAGAGAAACTTAGTTGTTTTAGATTCGTTAGTAGTAGTTGTGGTAGGAGTGTGGATCTATCTAATCCATCTATCTAATAAACACAGTAAGCTTGCCAGCTAATATGCTAACCTAGCTTTCTTGTTTACCTTGTTAGCAAACACGATATGAACGTTAGCTCGGAGGTACGGCAACTATAATGGAGTGTAATACAACTACTATGAACAAAAGCTAGTGGTTCATATTAGGCTAGCAATAACGTGTTTATAATTGCAATCTTATACGGGTAGTCTGCTACGTTCGGTCATACATTGTAACTGGCATGAATACGATGTTTCCCGTTAGCATGTATAGCTAGCCTCGTTAGCTATACATGCTATCAGCGTCGGAGGAAAGCCAACTGTAATGTACCGTCCTTTGGGGGTCTGTGAGCGGGCAAAGAGAGGGGATTTCCCCATTGTCTCGGCTGGAAGTGTGAAATAAACAGAGTCCCCATTTCAGGGACACCTGTTGGAGGTCTCTAGGCCGTCCTTTGGGGGTCTGTGAGCGGGCAAAGAGAGGGGATTTCCCCGTTGTCTCTGCTGGAAGTGTGAAATAAACTTAGTTGTTTGATGTTCGTCAGCTTGCCAGCTGGATTACAATGCTAATCTACGTTTGCTAGTTGTTCAGTTGTTCAATATGCTATACTATACTATGAACAACAGATAGTGGTTCATATTAGGCTATCAAGCACATGTTTACAATTGCAATCTTATATGGGTAGTCTGCTACATTAATTGTAGCTGGCATAAAAACAATGTTTTTCCGAGCAAACTCAGGTCTAGCTCTTAGTAGCCTTGTTGTTTAGCTAGGTAGCATACACGCTCGGAACGCCAGCTATAATGTAATTACGTTTCGCGACTGACTGTACGGTAAATCACCTGGAGTATACTGTCTATGAGTATTTCGTGTGTGAATGCCAGAGGTGGGGACTCGAGTCACATGACTTGACTCGAGTCAGACTCGAGTCCCATATTTTTTGACTTGAGACTTGCTTGACTAACATTGATAAAAGACTTGACTTGACTTTGACTTGGTATTCATGACTTGAGACTTGACTTAAGCTTGAGACAGATGACTTGAAAGGACTTGTCTGTTTAAAATTAAATATTTGCGTTCGTTTTTGTAGTGAGATATTACGTTTAGTTTTTTCGAAAAACGTGATTGGGTGATTTTAGCGCCGTGCGCGCAAACCTGGCAACCCACTAGACGGCAGGAGTGTCAGTTAACATGGCAGCGGCTAGCGTTACTCCAAAAATAGTGAAGTTTGGATTCAAGGATTATGTTGTTGATGACACTAATAAGAAGAGAACAGCGGTATGCAGGGTCTGCAGCATAAAGATCAGTGACACGACCACCACAACATCCAACTTCATTCGTCACTACAAAAAACCCCACAGAGAAAGGTGCGTGAATGTGTTGTGTTAGCTAGAAAGCTAACGTTAAGTTTAAGCTACGTTAGACTTGGTTTCAAATCGATTAAGCATTGCAAAGAGAAGACAAAACGGTAAATGAACACTAGAACCTCCAAGGGATTCATTTTTACTAACCCTGATACTGACGGGCCGTCAGGAGAGGGAGAGAGAGAGAGGAAAAGAGATGCCTCGTTTATTTCCCCTGTGTTATTATCAGAAGTTACTGTAAACTGTTGAATAATGTAGTTCATCTACTTTTAGTAGTTTGTTTATATGTTTTAATGATGTTGTTTTTGTTTGTAGAAGTGCATCATTCCTTGATTTATTGTAAAAATGAATCTGAACTTTTTAATCTGTTATGATGATAAACTGAAGCCATTTCTAAATTAACCCAATTAACTGAGTTTTAAATCGTCCTACTTAGTTTATAAGGAAATTATGAAGAGGAACAAATTCAATGATTTGAAAATGATATCTCTGTAGGTGCTGACGCTGTTGGCGGTTCTAGTGTTAACAGACATTTAAATTAAATATGTGTAATGGCAAATGCCATATATGATTTTCTTACCTGGAATTCTGCCTTTTTTAACAGACTGATTGAGTCCTAGCTATATTGTCTGCAGTTCTAGGGTTAATATGAATCTAATATGATTGTCATCGGTCTAAATTAGATTTCAAATGATTAACTGTGTATGTAATGAAGATCATAGTGTGGGTTGAATCCATTTTCATAACCACTGTCTTTTCACTGATTTAAATGCGGAAACTGGGCTTATTCATCAGAATCTTGTATGACTTGACTTGACTTGCTTGACCTGAGCAATGACTTGACTTGACTTGCTTGACTCTCACCACAGTGACTTGGGACTTGCTTGATACTTGTAGGTCAAGACTTGAGACTTGCTCATGACTTGCACATGTAGGACTTACTCCCACCTCTGGTGAATGCAGACATTCTCCTGCTATGAGATACATGTATGTAAGGCCATCTGCTGATATTAGAGTTGATATGGAAACGCTAGCAACTTAGTTAGCACAGTTAGCACTGGCTTAGCAGTCCGAAACATGTTTACACATTTAAACAGTCGTGGTAGATACCTTGTTTGATAAATACACAAATAACAATGCAAACTTACAGGTTGTGTACCCGAATCTTCCCCTGCTCCAAACGGTCCAAACAAACTAGGAATAGCATCATCCTTCAGTTTCAAATGCTGTGCATATCCGGCCTCAAACTGGGCAATGTTTTGGAAGCTTTCGTCTGTGAAATGCAGCGCACACAGTAACGTTCTTCGAACCTCTGAAGGAACAGTGTTAAAAAGACATTTCAACCACTGACTTCGTCGTGGTTCTTCCGTCGGTAGGACAAACAGCTCAGATTTCCCCTCACATTTCAGGAAACAGGTCCTTGGCATTGGCATGACTGGATCGATTGTGAACTGAACCAGAGCTTCCAACAGTAAATGTTAGGCTGGCAGAGGGTGCGGCCAGCGCCGCTGGGTGTGGCCATAGCTCTTCGGGATTGGTCCATTTCGTTCCGGGTACCGCATGACATCATGCGGTACCCGGAACTAAATGGAAGACTCAAATGGGCAGTGACGTATCTCCAACGAGGCGTTTTGGGGAGATATTTTCTGTGTTAGAGTTTTACTCGCTACAGGGTGTACTTTGAGGGTTTTGACTCTGCACACCGTTTACATGCATAAAAACGTTCATAACACACAAGGGGACGGGTAATAACCGGAAAAGCATGACATGGGTCCTTTAAACAAAATGCTGCCATGATTTTTTTGATTATATTTATAATATTCTTGCAAACAAAAAAACAAAATGTTTTTGGTTGTTTGGTCTATGTTGTCATTTTCCTCACAGAAATACACCATCTGAACTGCACATTTGAGCCATCTTTAACCCCCTGGTAGATAATGCTGATTCATGCTAATAACATAACTTGTGCTAATTGTGCAAATTGCCCGAAGAGTTAGCATCCTGCGCTGGGGACCTTTACTATACATTTCTAACATAAAACGTTGGGGTTGTTAACATTTTCGCCTTCGTAATAGGACTCAAATAGCATGGCAAATAGACAATATGCAATTAAGTTGTGTTTCTTCACACGTGTTGTCCTCAGAGTGTAAACATGTCTGCTGCCAGCTGTCTGCTGACTGAAGATCAGTTTCTGTGCTCCTTCTGTCTGGATGTGTTCACTGATCCAGTCGCCATACCATGTGGACACAACTTCTGTAAAGCCTGCATCTCTGAACACTGGGATAGAAATGTCCCGAGTCAGTGTCCCAACTGCAAAGAGGTTTTCAACATAAAGCCTGAGCTGCAGGTCAACACTTTCATCTCTGAGATGGCTGCTCAGTTCAGACAGTCAGCTCAACAGAAAGCCAGCAGCAGCAGCTCAGAGCAACAAGTCTTCAAACCAGGAGAAGTTCCCTGTGACGCCTGCACTGGAACCAGACTGAAGGCCCTGAAGTCCTGCATGGTGTGTCTGGAGTCCTACTGTGAGACTCACCTGGAGCCTCACCTGACAAGGCCAGGCCTGAAGAAACATCAACTGATCGACCCTGAGGAGAACCTGGAAGGCAGGATGTGTGTGAAGCACGATAAACTGCTGGAGCTGTTCTGTAAGACCGACCAGGTGTGTGTCTGCATGCTCTGCACTGTTTCAGACCACAAGACACATGATGTTGTTCCTCTGAAAGAAGAATATGAAGGAAAGAAGGCTGAGCTGGGGAAGACAGAGGCTGAAATTCAGCAGATGATCCAGAAGAGACGACTGAAGATTCAGGAGATGAATCGCTCAGTGGAGCTCAGTAAGGAAGGAGCAGACAGAGAGATAGCAGATGGTGTTCAGGTCTTCACCGCTCTGAAGGAGTCTGTTGAGAGAAGCCAGGCCGAGCACAACGACACGATCAAAGAGAAGCAGAGAGAGACAGAGGAACAGGCTGAAGGCTTCATCAAAGAGCTGGAACAGGAAATCTCTGAGCTGAAGAAGAGAAGCTCTGAGGTGGAGCAGCTCTCACGCTCTGAAGACCAGTTCCACATCCTCCAAAGCTTCACGTCCCTGAGCGCTGCTCCACCCACCAAGAACTGGACAGAAGTCAGGGTCCATCCTTCATATGAGGGGACTGTGGTGAGAGCTGTGACTCAGCTGGAGGAGACGCTCAGTAAACAGATGAAGAAGCTGCTTGAGGTGGAGCTGAAGAGGGTCCAGCAGTATGAGGTGGAGGTGACTCTTGATCCTGATACAGCATATCCCGGACTCATCCTTTCTGATGATGGAAAACAAGTTAAACATGTTGATGTGAGGAAGAATCTCCCAAACAATCCAGAGAGATTTTACACTCGTGTGGGTGTTTTAGCAAATCAGAGTTTCTCTTCAGGAAGATTTTATTGCGAGGTTCAGGTTAAAGGGAAGACTGAGTGGACTCTAGGAGTAGTCAGAGAGTCGATCAACAGGAAGGGAAACTTCCAACTGTCTTCTCAGAAAGGTTACTGGACGATAGTGTTGAGGAATGAAAATGAGTACAAAGCTTGTGCTAGTCCTCGAGTCGGTCTCTCTCTGAAGTCTCAGCCTGAGAAGGTGGGGGTGTTTGTGGATTATGAGGAGGGTCTGGTCTCCTTTTATGATGTTGATGCTGCAGCTCTGATCTACTCCTTCACTGGCTGCTGCTTCAAAGAAAAACTCTACCCATACATTAGTCCTGGTCCTAACTATGGTGGTAAAAACTCTGCCCCTCTGATCATCTCTCCTGTCAATCACACTGAGTAGTGAACAACCATTTGATTTTAAATCAGGTTCAATATAATTTCATGTTATAAATTAATGTATTTTAGGGGATGGGCGTTGTATACACTGTGTTATCAGATTATGATTTTTTTCTGTAATTGTTTTCATTGCAACTAAAACCAATGTTACCACATATATTGAAATTATCTGATGAATTCTGAAAACTGCATTACCTGCCTTTTAAACTGTAATATCATAGAAGAAAACAATAATTGTTATCTCTTTTCTTTGGAATAAATCAAAAAAACTCCTGATTTTATTATAACGGCACCAAATAATATGATTAAGAACACCATGAGCTGTTCTCAGATGAGCTGAACATACCTCTTCACAGTTGAGATAGTTTAGTAGGAAGTGTGTGATAATGTTGTTTATAAGGTTTTGGGGTGTGTGTGAACAGCTGATTTGAACACTGTGATACATCATGAGGGACATCTGAGGATAATGTACTTTGTTTTTGTTGTTCGTTTGTTTTTGTTTTTTCATAGATCTTTTCTTTAATGTATTTTCTTTTTTGTTGGTGAAATATGTAATGTAATGCAATTAAACCCCTACTCCTATACTCAATAAAAGTATACAAAAAAGATGAAAGTCCATTGTATGCACTATTTTATTTCTATTCTGTTATTTCTTTCAATATTTGTAATTGATTCATTTGTTTTATGTTCTATATATATTCATGTTGCTCTGTTGGAGGAGCCTGGTGTCTTAAGTTTTTCATTACCATACACATGATGATAAAGTCTTTGAATTTGAATTCGTCAGAAAGTCACCTGAACACAACACAGAGGATCCTTTAGCCTACACTGTAAAAAAAAAACTCGTAAAAAAACGGTCAAAGTACTGGCAGCAGCGGCTGCCAAACAAAAACCCTTAAATTAAAGTAAAATACTTTAACTGAAATAAAGTGAATAAGCCATTAATTTACGGGAATTGTCCTTAAATATTTTACAGGAAAACACTGTAATTTTACAGATTTATCCTCTCTTTTTACAGTCAATAACCTTTAATAAAAGTACATTACTAATACTTTAACGTACAAATACTCTAATTTTACAGATTTATCCTCTCTTTTTACAGTCAATAACCTTTAATAAAAGTACATTACTAATACTTTAACGTACAAATACTCTAATTTTACAGATTTATCCTCTCTTTTTACAGTCAATAACCTTTAATAAAAGTACAGCACTAAAACTTCTACGGGCAAAAAACCCGTAAAAAAACGGTCAAATGACTGGCAGCAGCGGCTGCCAAACAAAAACCATAAAATTAAAGTAAAAATACTTTAACTCAAATAAAGTGCAAAAGCAATTAATATACAGAAATTGTCCTTAACGATTTTACAGGAGACTTTCCTCTCTTTTCAAAATCCATTGTCTTAAAATGTTACATTCAAATACCTTAAATAAAGTTCGGATGAGAAAAACTGTTTTTTACATTTTTTTTTATTAGATTTGTATGATCAAACACTAAAATAAATACAGAACCTAAAGTTCTACAGGTAGAATACTGTTATTTTACAGCTTTTTTCTAACATTTTCCAATCAAAGACATTCAATGAAAAGACATCACAAAATGTTCTGTCGGAAACAATTACTCTGAAAACTTAAAATATGAAAACTAATGAATACAGCATTTCATATTTAAACATCATACTTATAAACAGTAGAAACAAAAAGTAAGTTGAATTTTTTTAAGAGTACTTTGAAACATTCTCAACTGAAAATAACAGAAATTACAAAATGGCAACATATGTTCACATTGTCAATTTGAAGGAGCAGTGTGCAGGATTTAGTACGTCTAACAATGGGGATGTAGGTTCCAACCAATGGATAACTTGTTCACTCACCCTCCTATCCCAAGTTTGTAGAATGTATATTGGCTGCAAAAACCTTGAGGCCCAATCATGTTTCCTCTGTCCATTCTGCGCTACTGTAGACGTGGCAGTGCAACCTAGAGGACAAAAAGATCAGAATCAGAAACAGGTTTTTCACACGTATGAGGAATTTGACTAGGTGTCGTACATACACATATAAATTAAAAAAATTAAATAAAAAAAAGTACACAGATAGCGAACTATATTAAGAACACTGTAATAAAAATATAGTAAGATAGCAATAAAATAAAGCAGTAATATACATCGAAATAGAATGCAATAAATTATAGAATATAAAATATGTGCAGTAAGCAATATTTAAACATTGCATTATTTACCATCCTGTGATCTCCATTATGTAATGCATAGAGTCTGCGTTGTGGATGAGGTAAAGTGTCAGTGGGGGGGCCTTGTTGAGGTGGCGAGAGGTTTTGGTCCTGATGGAGAGAGGTTTTGGTCCTGATGGAGAGAGGTTCTGGTCCTGATGGAGAGAGGTTCTGGTCCTGATGGAGAGAGGTTCTGGTCCTGATGGAGAGAGGTTCTGGTCCTGATGGAGAGAGGTTTTGGTCCTGATGGAGAGAGGTTCTGGTCCTGATGGAGAGAGGTTCTGGTCCTGATGGAGAGAGGTTCTGGTCCTGATGGAGAGAGGTTTTGGTCCTGATGGAGAGAGGTTCTGGTCCTGATGGAGAGAGGTTTTGGTCCTGATGGAGAGAGGTTCTGGTCCTGATGGAGAGAGGTTCTGGTCCTGATGGAGAGAGGTTCTGGTCCTGATGGAGAGAGGTTTTGGTCCTGATGGAGAGAGGTTTTGGTCCTGATGGAGAGAGGTTCTGGTCCTGATGGAGAGAGGTTCTGGTCCTGATGGAGAGAGGTTCTGGTCCTGATGGAGAGGTTTTGGTCCTGATGGAGAGAGGTTTTGGTCCTGATGGAGAGAGGTTCTGGTCCTGATGGAGAGAGGTTTTGGTCCTGATGGAGCGCAGCCTCCTGCCAGAGGGGAGGGGGGTGAACAGTTTGTGTCCAGGGTGGGAGGGATCGGCCACTATCTTTCCTGCCCGCCTCAGGGTCCTGGAGGCATGCAGGTCGTGGAGGGATGGCAGATTGCAGCCTATCACCTTCTCTGCAGAGCGGATGACACGCTGCAGCCTGCCCTTATCCTTGGCTGTGGCTGCAGCGTACCAGATGGTGATGGAGGAGGTGAGGATGGACTCCATGATGGAGGTGTAGAAGTTCACCATCATCGTCTTTGGCAGGTTGAATTTCTTCAGCTGCCTCAGGAAGAACATCCTCTGCTGGGCTTTTTTGATGAGGGAGCTGCTGTTCTGCTCCCATTTGAGGTCCTGGGCGATGATGGTGCCCAGGAAGCGGAAAGACTCCACAGCAGTGACTGGGGAGTCACACAGAGTGATGGGGAGTCACACAGAGTGATGGTGAGCCACACAGAGTGATGGGGGCGGGCGGGGCTGCGTTCTTCCTAAAGTCCACAACCATCTCCACTGTCTTGAGAGCGTTGAGCTCCAGGTGGTTTTCCCCACACCAGGTCACCAGATGGTCCATCTCCCACCTGTAGGCAGACTCGTCCCCACCAGAGATGAGTCCGATGAGCGTGGTGTCGTCTGAACTTCAGGAGCTTGACAGACTGGTGACTGGAGGTGCAGCTGTTGGTGTACAGGGAGAAGAGCAGAGGGGAAAGAACGCAGCCTTGAGGGGTACCGGTGCTGATGGTCAGAGACGTGTTTCCCCAGCCTCACGTGCTGCTTCCTGTCAGACAGGAAGTCTGTGATCCACCTGCAGCTGGGAGAGCTTGTCCTGCAGCAGAGCTGGGATGATGGTGTTGAAGGCAGAGCTGAAGTCCACAAACAGGATCCTGGCGTAGGTTCCTGCTGTGTCCAGGTGCTGGAGGAGGAAGTGAAGTGATAACTATTAGTAAACCATAATGATGGATGTTATTATCAGCAGCTGCCAATAGATCCCCTAAATCTTGTATGATGGAACACACACACACACACACACACACACACACACACACACACACACACACACACACACACACACACACACACACACACACACACACACACACACACACACACACACACACACACACACACACACACACACACACACACACACACACACACACACACACACACACACACACACACACACACACACACACACACACACACACACACACACACACACACACACACACACACACACACACACACACACACACACACCCCCCCCCCCCAAGGGCATTGATTATTTCATAAGTTTAGAAGGGGGGAACATAGTCTAACTACAGTTAGCTTTTGTTAATTTTACCTCGAGCCAAACTTGTGATACTTGTTTCTGAAATCCCTTTCTCTTAAAGTGAATAAAAAACAAAAAAAACAATGGAGCTTACCCTAAAACTAACCACTGGATTGCTTGTCTAACATGACCTAGTCCATGTTAGCGAAGTACAACTGGGATTTCGAGGGGGAAGATATGCTTGGTTGATTCTAATTTTTACTTTCTTACTTTTTGAATACAAATCATGTTTGTATCACTACACTTCTAAGGGACAACATGGGTCAAACATTGCCCGTATTCTTTTGCTATGTTATTTCATGCATGGCTGAGTGTTTATTTACTATACATTTTCAAAAATAATTAATTTTAGCAGTGATTTAGACCAAGCATGTATGATGTAGTAATACAACAAGTATTTTAGTTCACACAGTGTGACATTAGCTAGTCATGTTAGCTTGTAATATATAGAGCAGAGCTAACTAGCAAGTTAGCCGAACGTTAGCAGTTAGCTGTTTATGCTAGGCTAGCTGTTGGCTGCTGAACATTAACAAACTGGATTCCGCTGTAAGAAAGCTGTGAAACTTTACATTAAACTTGGCGACAACACTGTGACACCCCGCTGCATGTTTATGTGTAATTCTCCCGTGTTGGAGACGAGAGGTGGAGCGGCAGCACTGCAATAAGCTGTAAGCTAACGTTAGCAGCCACCTTGTTAAACCAGGTTTGGGCGCAACATCTTGCAAGAAACAGCATCTCAGGGCTTCTTAACATTTAACAACCTATTAATGATGCAAACTCAGCTAACTAGAAGAAGAAACGTAACCTTAAATAAAAAATAAAACATTCACAAACTAAGGATTATCTAAATACATGTTTAACTCCATTACAGTTGCAGGACTCACCAGATCTCAAGTCTTCTGTTCTTTGTTGACGTCCCGATGCTCATATTTAACGTGTAGATGTAAAACGATCCCGATATTAATCCATTAATCCATAAACTCCTGCAGCTCCGAGCCGGAGCTGGAAAAGCGCCGGTGTGAAAGGGGCAGACAGCTGTAGCTCCGTCCGCAGGAGGAGCCCGCTCTAACTGACGTGAATGTTTCAAATGTGAACAACAGGCGCGGGCAGTTCTCATTGGCAGGTTTCTTCAATGACGTTTATATTAACCAATCAGGAGTGTTGTGGACTCATTCCAAACATGCCTGACTTGTCTGCCGTGTTATGGCTGAATTCCAATTCAAGTGCCGTAGCTCTGGCTGTCAGCCAGAATCCGAAAACCATGCACATTATACTGCATGAAAGACTAAGGCTTATTACTGTATATTGACCAATGGGGGAAAAAACACAGCAACAGAACACATAAATAAAACAAGGATAACTGTGACTTATTGTTGAGTAAATAACAGTGTGTGTTTTAAACCTGGGTCCTCCCTGCAGAGATTTCTCCACTTTCTAAGATTTTTATTTTTTTTAATGATATTGTCAACTGTAGATGTTTACAATATAGTAAGTTAGGAATTTAATGAAAACATATTTATTTACTTTTGTTTCAACATTGGATATTTTGTGTTTGTGGTGGATTCAATCGAATATTGAGAAAATGATTTATGTAAAAATGTTTTACTTTACATTTTTTTTGTTTGACGCTTTTTTTACAGTTTTATGTTTACATTAAAATTACAAAGAAATATCTTAAAGTCTTATAATAGTAATACACTTTTATATTACGAGTTACATATTTAATTACAGTTAATACTTTTTATTTTACGTACATCTGCATGTATTTTCTGAAAGTGCAAAAATACTGTAAATATTATATAGTAAATTTACTGTAAAAAAAAATGAAATAATCGTTATTTGTTGTTATTGTCAAAATACTTAAAATAATGTTTTGGGTTGTTAATTTATAGTTAATATCTGTCATTTTACAGGATTTTGCAAGTTATTTAAAAAAACATGATAATTACTATAAAAATTTACAGTTATTTCCTGTAAAATTACGATCTTTTTTTACAGTGTACTTCATGTGGTTTTATTCAAGTGATATTTTAAATGCAGAACTTTTTCTTGTAATTGAGTATTTTTCAGTGGTTGAAATATTTAAACTAGGAACTGTTTCTCAATTGCTATTCAAGTATACATTTGAGTTACTTGTACCTTGCTTTTCCATTTCCTATACAACCTTATACTTCTACTCCACTAGCTTGAGTTACTCTTCAGATTATAACAGCAAAGCACTGACTCAACATTTTACTGCACGATAAATTACTTTTAGATTTGATTAAGTGTATTTTATTAATAGTGCCGAACTTTGACTTGTCCTGGAGTATTTTAAGTGTGGTATTAGGTCTTTAACTTCAGTTCAATCAGGAAAGTCTTCATTTTTTAGTTTGAAGAACATTTATTGACACATGCGCCAAATGATAGGAATGTTAATAATCTTTGGTTATTTGACCCGACCCTGATATCATATATTTTAAGGGGGAAATGCAGCCTTGATATCATTTCCAGACCTGTTTGCTGTAAGAACTCAAAGCCTCAGCTCTGCCCAGACAGGATGTGCCACTCAGGGCCGCAGCCAGGGACAATATTAAAGTGGAATTTAAAAATATTCAGCCTTCTTTAAATATAATTTGACTCAAAATAAGCAGCATGGCAGCAGTTTTATTATATGAATAAATGTATGATGTGACAGTAATGGAGATGGACACATTGTGTTTTTAATGGTTTTCTATTGAATTTATTTAGGATCTTACACATGTACACAATTGTGATGTTAACAAGAACCATCAAGCTCCAGATGATATTACTGCAAAAAGGCATATGATTAGTTAAGTTAAGCCTAAATGCGTTGTTACTATTAGTTTAATAACCAACAAGCAGCTGAAATACAAATGTTCATTTTAAAAGTGACTTTCAGCAGGCAGGGATCAGTAAGACAGCCTTAATGATGAATGATCAAACTACTCAGTCTTAAAATATCTCTATTAAACTTTATACTATTAAAAAACTCAGTCAAATCTTTGGAAATATTCAGAAATGGTGGCGTTGACAGGAAACCGAGAGCTCGTTGGCTCTTGCTAAACTAAATGAAAAGCTTTCAGATGTACTTTAAAACTGAAGGCTGTTTTTATCTGTGAATCAACAAGCTCACACTGCAGACCAGTCGGACTTGTTCACCCTCATGTTTTTATAGGGCGTGTAGTGCCGAGAGATAGGAGTCGGAGGCGGTGCATTGAAGGTGAAAAGTGGTGCTTTAATGAGCAGCAGAAAACCACATGTTGTCGGGTCGCAGCCCGGGAAGAAGAGAAAGAGAAAGGAAGGAGGACACAGTATATACCCCGGAGGTACAGTAAGCATAAGTGTCCGTGCGGAACAATACCCCCAACCTGTAGTTCCATGAGTGAATTATGTATTAATAAGTGATCACTACACAAGCCCCCCCAGAATTCAAACATGGCACAATCCCCGCGTCCGGGAGGAAGCACCACAGGGGCCGAGGAGGGCGGGGTCGCAGGCGAGGGCCGGGGCATGGAACGGGCCGTCGTCAGGGGGCCGCAGGAGAGGTCAGGGGCCCTAACGAGGGCGAGGGCGAGGGCATCCCCACCGGGGGGTGGGGGGCTGGCCGGAACGGGCCGTCGTCAGGGGGCCGCAGAAAGCAGGGTCGCTGTGTTGCGACGTGGGGACGGGCGTGAATATCCCGGTGGTCCCCAGCAGGGAGGAGCGCTGCCCGGCCGCAGGCGAACGCACAGCGGCGGCGGGCACGAAGTCCTCGGGAGGAAGGAACCGTGTCCCTGGGAGAAAGGAGCCGTGGACAGGGGAGAGGCCAGACGGGGCGCCGTCCGAAGCCGCCGTCGAGGCGAACCGTGAGCCGCGGTTAGAGGAGAGGCTAGGCAGGGTCCAGAAGCGCGCCACCCACGGGCCGATGAAAGCATGGGCGACGTCCGAAACCGCTGAGGCGAGGGAAGAGGCCAGACAGGGTCCCGAAGCGCGCCACCCACGGGCCGATGAAGGCATGGGCGACGTCCGAGACCGTAGAGTCGAGGCGAGACGGGGTCCCGAAGCGCGCCACCCACGGGCCGAAGAAGGCATGGGCGACGACGGAAGCCGCCGTCGAGGTGGTGAAAAAGCGAGAGGGTCCACACGAGGCCGACCAGACATGGTCGAACCTCCTCTCAGGCACCAGAAAAAAACTCAAAAGGGTCGTCCTGTCCACGATCAAAAACAGGTGGGTGAAATTGTGAGAGGATCCACGCGAGGCTGACCAGACTTGATCGAACCTCCTCTCCGGCACCACAAAAAAAAAAGGGGCTAACAGTCGGATGTCGATAGCCAATGGATGTCGTTAGCCGCTAGCTGCTAGCCGTTAGCTGTCGTGGCTAGCCGTTCTCGACGGCCGTTAGTCGCTGTCGGCGGCGGCGGCCCCGGAGCCTCTGCCACCAATCAGGAGGAGACAGCCACGGCCATTGCCGTTCGAAAGCGCTGGAGACGCTGTAGTACATATGCCAGGCCTGTAGATGGTGCTGTTCTCACAGAATCTGCCCTTGCAAAAACAGAGCTAACATTTTTCAAATTGAGCGAAATGAGGCATGGCTAAAATGCATGATCTGTTTGGTATTTTGAAAAAAGAAAAGTATAAATATGCCTTATATAGGTATGGTCCTACACTATATTATTCAAATATAGCATGATAGATCCACTTTAAAAAAATGTACTTGACTATTTCCATTTGTATATTTCTACCTCACTACATTTGTCTAAGTGTCTGATGGCTGGAGCCTGTGTCAGTGTGAGCGGTCCGACTTCTAATGATTATTATCTCATTCTTCACCTTGAACACACTCCAGCACTGCCTGTACAGGTGAGACTAACTGACTGCAAACGTCCCGTCTGATTGGGAGATAAATAAAGGGTTTTTTAAATATCAAAATTGCATGATATGTACTTGTAAAGTCTATTTTAATAATGCTTTGTTTATATGCTGGCGCTAATAATTTGAAATGCACAGTCATTATTTTTAAAGAGGTGGATGGTGAATAATATTACAATTAAAAATGTTCACTTACATCATGACTTTGTTTTTTATTACAGTACAGGTTTTCTGAAATGTTGTGTTTGAATATGTGCTCACTTATACAGAAACAGCATAGACATGTGTACACTGGTTAAAACCAGGATCAAATTATTGTTTAATTGTCGACTTATTAGAGTAAAAGGTTTTTACAGAGGTGAGTTTTGATATGGGTTTGTACCACTACATAAATACAAAGAAACTGTCAGCAGCCATTAATTATAAAAATATTCTGCATGTTTTTTAGGGATATAAATCTTATAATCCTTCACGCAATCATGAATAATCAGTCTATAAATATGGCTATTGATGATATATGAAAAACCACAAAACATTTTGCAGTCCACAGGAAAATAGGTTTAAAAAAAAAAAAGTAACCAATATGACTGTTATTGGATTCCCATTTAATCTGGCATTATCTAATAATAATTTAGTTAGGAATCAAATAAGCCAGAACTTTCAAAACTGTCAACCATTGGTGACATACCTTCATCGTTTAGCGACATAATGCTTGAATAGCACGTTTTGTAGGCAGTTGGCTCAAGGAATAAGAGGTTAAAACTTGGACAGTGTCTGCAAAGACTCAAGACAACCTGTCTGCACAGAGCAAACAAAAATATGCTATGAGACAGTGAACAAATGTGCAATCTCATAGTGCGTCCCCACACACAGAAATATGTCTATGAATACTTCAGTTGTACTGTGTGAATGAGGTCAAATGACATGTTATATTTCAATGTGTGTTCATTGAATTATAGTGGTAGAAGTGTTTCAGGTAGTTTCTGTGCTGAATGCGAAATTGATTGACTTAAAGGGCCCATGTCATGCTTTTCCGGTTATTACCCATCCGCTTGTGTGTGTGTCAGAAAATACCTCCCCAAAACGCCTCGTTGGAGATACGTCATTGTCCATTTGATTCTTCCATTTCGTTCCGGGTACGGCATGATGTCAAGCCGTACCCGGAACGAAATGGACCAATCCGTGGAGCCGTTACGTTACGTCCGCGGAGCCGTTACGTTAAGCCCCCGCTGATTGGTCCAAATTGACCAATCCACGGACTTCCTCACACACACACACACTCAGTGCAGGCAGCTCAGCTGATTTCTCCTCCCTGGCTGCAGGCTGATAACAGACAGTTGGGATCGCGGCGAAATTCTCTCTGCAGACCCATTCTCACAGCGTTTATCAACCTTTTTCTTACTCAATATCAAGCCACACTTATTGTTTTTACTTCGGCTGTGAGTTTGTGTGTGCTCAGGATGAGTTTGGCTCTGTTTCGCTGTCGCTAAGGAAACCACACCTCCACGGAGCTCAGCGCGATTCACAACGTCCCGACCAATCAGAGCACACTGTGCTCACAGGGAGGGTGGGGGCTGGAGCTATTGGAGCTACAACGAGCCGTTAAAGGCAGAGAGTGACATTCGGTGAATACACGTAGTTTACAGAGATGCTGTATGAGAAACCAATGTGAGTTTGGAAAATGTTGTAAGTTTGTGAGTTTGTAATATAAATCTATTCTAGTAGACCTCAACAATGGAATTATGATCAGTGGAAATCGCCATGACATGGGCCCTTTAAAAACTGAGTATTTGCACTTTTGAGGGATTCGAAAGACTGTTGATAGATGGCCTACTGACTTTGACCTTTAAAAAACAAGAGCACAAAAAGACTCACTGATATTTAACTGTCTGACTGACTGAGTGCATGTAGTGGAAAAAGTATTATAATGCTTTTGGGGAATTTGCCTTCCCTATAGTGTGGTATATAGTTTTTAGTGTATGTAAATGGTCTGCAAAGGCTAATATCCCCTGGAGTTTCTCTCTACTTTGTGTGTTAGTGTACCTGAGGGTCACTCTGCTGCTCCGACTCTCTGGCGGAGACTCGAGGTCTGCTCACGACCTCCTCGCTGCTCTCTGTGTCCGAGGTGTTGGGAGAATCAGATCCAGGAACTCGTCCCGTCTCTGGCCCCGGAAACGGATCCTTTCCAGATGTTTCCGCATGGTGGGTGCCGTTTAGCCGGTTGTTCTCTACCTGAACATGACTGCCGGCAGCACTGCAGACACTGAAGGAGGACAGGAACACATCATTATTAATGTTCCTAGGATACATTTTGATATATAATTTGCAACATAAATATACATTTGATTTAACTACATATCAAAAAATACAACTGAACAGAATCAACATCAGTTAATCTGACACACGTTAGAGCTGTAGCTCATTAACATCAAAATCCAAAACCCCCAAAACTACAGGTGAATCTGATTCTAATATAAACTAAAGACTGACATGAATGTGAGTCAACAATCACGTGTCAGTTCTCTCCAATAAAAACCCTTATCAAACAGTCTGTTCAGGGAGGAGGAAGTGTTTCACCAGCTGCTCTTAAACAGGGATCATAACACACAGCCTGTAAAACTGTTGTGAAATAAAGCGGAAGGAGGAAATGCATTGAGAAAATATTCCTACTTGTGCTCAATACACTATTTGAAAAGCCTCTTGGATCAGTTGTAAAATGCATCGTCACAAAGTTAAATAACAAGCCTCAACAGTTCTTCCTCCACCCCCTCTTGGCAAACAGCCACTGAGAGGTGGGACCACACTGTAAGACTAGAGTTTCCATTTCCCAGAAATGAAAGCTGAAGATTGTCGGAGCGACAACAGAGCAGCAGTGTCTCCTTTTCTCTGAAGAAACACTCAACTCAGAAGCTCTTTTCAACACAGCAGGATCTCTGCAAACTCTGGTGAGTGCTCGACAGACACATCACTCACTAAATATCTAGTCAAAGTTGGATTAAAATCTGAATCTGACTGTATTACATCCATTTGACCATATAAAGAATATTATACTATAGAAATGTGTCAGTTAAGATAATAGCAACAGCCAAAAATACAATGTAAACTCTGGGTAAGGAAGGTTCGACAGAATACAGCCAAAGCTAGCATTAGCTTGTACTTATTTTCATATTTCCTGTATTTGAAAACATCTTTATAAATGACTGTATTAAACAAAGTAGAATCTAAATATTAGAAGTGTTCTGGACTGTCCAAAGCAAGGTATCTGGTGTTTTTGGAATTGCTTATAAAAAGCACCATTTACATATTTCTTCTTATATAACTGTAACACACTGTGGTGATTAGCCTTGAGCTTTGAACCGTTCTTTCTCAGCCGCACTGTTTCTGTAATAACTGCTCCTGGCCTTTATACAGCTGATAACGTTTACTGTTAACTATTAACTTCAGTGATGTTCAGCCAGGAGGATTCACTCCTCTGTTCAACAATTCTTAGTCTTAAAATATCTCTATTAAACTTTATACTATTAAAAAACACAGTCTAATTTTTGGAAATATTCAGAAATGGTGGCGTTGACAGGAAACCAAGAGCTCGTTGACTCTTGCTAAACTAAAAGAAACGTTTTCAGATGTACTTTAACACTGAACGCTGTTTTTATTTGTGAATCAACAAGATCACACTGCAGACCAGTCGGACTCGTTCACCCGCATGTTTTTATAGGAATTTACAGGAGCCACATGCAAAGTCGTTTAGGAGCAATAACAAGAATAAATAGGCCTTTGACTTTATTAACAGAACGAAAGATTAAAGGTGGGGTAGGTGATTTTGGAGAAACCAGCTCGAGTGCGCTGGAATTTGAAAATACACAGCCGGAAAAAATCTGCCACTTCCTTACAGAGCCCCTCCTCCAACACACACGAACGCACACATGACCAATGAGGGCACGAGATAAGTTTGTGCACAGATGGAAGTCTGACAGGCAGGTTGGCCATCCAATCATTTTAGCCGGGCCGGCTCAGATGATTGGTCGTGCTTTTTACAGTACTACGGCTTCCACAGATGATATTTTTTATGGATTTTTTGTCGATATTCATTGCTATCGGGATGTTAAGAGCATTCCATGGAATATAACAAAAAGTGTATCTCGAGCCGGTTTCTCAAACTTACCTACCCTACCTTTAAGTGAGTTGGCTGTAATAATAAACACAATGATGATTGAGGATACATGTACATCAATTTATAGCAGGGTAGGAAGTACTTGATCATTAATTGAAGTAATAGTATTAATACCACAATATGGACATTTACAACAATGTTGTAAAAAACAGGTTTAAATATCCTAATTCTGGGAATTGAAAAGAAACAGTTGTTTAATTGGAGTGAAAAGTGCATAGGTCCTGCTGATTTATTTTAGTGGAAAAGTATAAATAAAGATTTATATGGAAAAGTAGAAATAAGTAGTACCTGAATACATGCACCTTTTTACTCTCCCTGTCATGGTCCTGTGTGTTTTTTAACTATATATTCTAGTTGGCTCAAATTAATGTGTGTAAATTAATCTTTGTTATTTATTACTAATTAGATTTAGTCTAAACAATTTATCATCTTATTTAATTCATTTATTAGTGTTGAGAAAAAGATCTCTATGGTATCTCTTACTTTCTCAGCACATCTGGGCTCTAATTCACTTTCACTCAGTTTCTTAATTACTATTTGTATGGAATTCAGGAAGACTCATAGTTGTCAGGACCAAACTCTGAGGCATGAACCCAAATGCACAACTCAACACAGAAGATCTTTTAAAAATTAAGTCTTTACTGGGTTTGACACAGTATACAAAGTTTCAAACAAAAACATCACTCATTAGAGGAAAAAAAACATCACTTAAAGGTAGGTTAGGTAATTCACTTCAGAAACACTTTTTATTATATTCCATGGAATGCTCTTAACACCGATAGCAATGAATATATTAAAGGCTTTGACAATAAATACATTAAAAAAACGTCATCTGTGGAAGCCGTGGCGCTGTAAAAAGCACGACCAATCATCTGAGCCGGCCCGGCTAAAATAACTGGATGGCCTACCTGCCTGTCAGCCTTCCATCTGTGCACAAACTTATCTCGTGCCCTCATTGGTCATGTGCGCGTTCGTGTGTGTTGGAGGAGGGGCTCTGTAAGGAAGTGGCAGATTTTCTCCGGTTGTGTATTTTCAAATTCTAGCGCACTCGAGCTGGTTTCTCCATTCTTACCTACCCTACCTTTAAGGTATGGTAAAACAAAATCACTCAATAGAGGACAAGGCACTGGACAAATAAATAATCCTGGCTTGGCGATAGATGCTGGTAGTCTGCGTTACACGACAAGACAAACTGGCACAAGACGAAGGGAGACTAGGACAATATATACACGAGGTAAGGGGGCACAGGTGGACACAATCGGGGCGGGGTACACCATCACAGATAAAGGTGACACACGGGGGTGGGGGAGCAAAGAGACATGGAACGAGAGGGAGAGTTACTTTAAAAAAAAAAAATGAAACAGGAAGGCTCGAAACAACACAAAGAAATAGTTTGATTCCAAATAAAGAAATTATTAAAAATATATGTTTTTTGTGTCCCAAATGTAATAAGTTCTTCTACTCAAGACCTGATCTGCAGGTCAACACTTTCATCTCTGAGATGGCTGCTCAGTTCAGACAGTCAGCTCAACAGGAAGCCAGCAGCAGCAGCTCAGAGCAACACGTTGTCAAACCAGAAGTTCCCTGTGACGCCTGCACTGGAACCAGACTGAAGGCCCTGAAGTCCTGCCTGGTGTGTCTGGAGTCCTACTGTGAGACTCACCTGGAGCCTCACCTGACAAGAGCAGGCCTGAAGAAACATCAGCTGATTGACCCTGTGGAGAACCTGGAAGGCAGGATGTGTGTGAAGCACGATAAACTGCTGGAGCTGTTCTGTAAGACCGACCAGGTGTGTGTCTGCATGATCTGCAGTGTTTCAGAGCACAAGACACATGATGTTGTTCCTCTGAAAGAAGGATATGAAGGAAAGAAGGCTGAGCTGGGGAAGACAGACGCTGAAATTCAGCTGATGATCCAGAAGAGACGACTGAAGATTCAGGAGATGAATCGCTCAGTGGAGCTCAGTAAGGAAGGAGCAGACAGAGAGATAGCAGATGGTGTTCAGGTCTTCACCGCTCTGAAGGAGTCTGTTGAGAGAAGCCAGGCCGAGCTCATCGACACCATCAAAGAGAAGCAGAGAGAGACAGAGGAACAGGCTGAAAGCTTCATCAGAGAGCTGGAACAGGAAATCTCTGAGCTGAGGAAGAGAAGCTCTGAGGTGGAGCAGCTCTCACGCTCTGAAGACCAGCTCCACCTCCTCCAAAGCTTCACGTCCCTGAGCGCTGCTCCACCCACCAAGAACTGGACAGAAGTCAGGGTCCATCCTTCATATGAGGGGTCTGTGAGGAGAGCTGTGACTCAGCTGGAGGAGACGCTCAGTAAACAGATGAAGAAGCGGCTTGAGGTCGAGCTGAAGAGGGTCCAGCAGTATGAGGTGGATGTGACTCTTGATCCTGATACAGCACATCCCTATCTCATCCTGTCTGATGATGGAAAACAAGTCAACTGGGGTGATGTGAAGAAGAATCTCCCAAACAATCCAGAGAGATTTAATAATTGTGCTAATGTCTTAGCAAAGCAGAGTTTCTCTTCAGGAAGATTTTATTGCGAGGTTCAGGTTAAAGGGAAGACTAAGTGGGATTTAGGAGTGGTCAGAAAGTCGATCAACAGGAAGGGAAACATCTCACTGTCTCCTCAGAATGGTTACTGGACGATAATGTTGAGGAATGAAAATGAGTACAAAGCTTGTGCTGTTCCTCGAGTCGGTCTCTCTCTGAAGTCTCAGCCTGAGAAGGTGGGGGTGTTTGTGGATTATGAGGAGGGTCTGGTCTCCTTTTATGATGTTGATGCTGCAGCTCTGATATACTCCTTCACTGGCTGCTGCTTCAAAGAGAAACTCTACCCATTCTTTAGTCCTTGTGACAACGATGGTGGTAAAAACTCTGCCCCTCTGATCATCTCTCCTGTCAATCACACTGAGTAGAACAAACATTTGATTTTCTACAGAAAGAGACACTAAATGTATTCAACGGGGGAAGTACATTGTAATCATTGTTATTTTTTCAGAATCTGATCAGAGACGTTTTACCTTGATGATACAAATAAACACCTAAAACACTGATGAGTATGTTCTAATACAGGGGTGCCCAACCAGTCGATCGCGATCGACCGGGAGATTCCCAGTCGATCGCGAGATGTGTCTAAAAATAGAACAACAATATTCTGTTTTATCGTTAATGTCCTATAACATAATCTTCCTCTGCCAGAATAATGCACTTGAACGCATCAAAGCTTTGTGATTGGCCGGCATAGCCCCATTATTCGGGGTGTGGCTGGTTGGCAGTGGGCACTATTTCACTGACGTTGTCCGTGTCAACAGGAGGGACAGTCCGCACACACACAAGACTGCAATTATGGCAGAAGCAAAAAAGCCCAAAATATATAATTTTCACTCCGAGTGGGAGGATGATTATTTTTGTATCTATTCCAATTCAAAGTCCATCTGTCTCATCTGCAATGCGAGCGTGGCTTTATCGAAGAAGGGTAATTTAGGAGCGGCATTTCAAAACGGTGCACAAGCGCTACGAGACGGGATTCCCTCCTAATTCTGCCCTACGCTCCCAAAAGGTGAGGGACCTGAAAGGACAGCTAAATGCACAGCAGTCACTTTTCACCAGGCCCAACAACAAGAGCAAGGCTGCTACCATAGCATCTTATCGTGTCAGTCACGTTTTGCGAAACACATGAAGTCTTTCAAAGACGGCGACGTTGTGAAAGAAGCATTCCTGGAGGCTGCCGACGCGCTTTTTGGGGACAGTAAAAATAACAGTAGCATTTCAACAGGTTTTTGATATAATAAAAACTCAAGTTAGATACCGTTATTAATCAGCTGTACGTTTTAGTTTGTTTGAACTTATTCATTGTAATTATTGTACAAAATGGTATAAGAATGCAAACTTAAATTGATTATAGTCTATTATCAATTCAGGTTAAGAAACTAGTGTTGCTTGCATCCTATTTTAAAAGGCATTTATTTTTATACTCTACTAAAATGCAATGGCTACGCCTCTCTATTTGGACTGGTAGATCTCGGCAGACTGGCAACTTTAAAAGTAGCTCTCGGTTCAAAAAAGGTTGGGCACCCCTGTTCTAATATAATCTACTTCATTCTACGGATTGCACCTCTTTCAATTTCTGGGTGAAAATGTTTTATTTATTTTCTCAAGTTGTGTGTAAAAAACGTGTTTCATACTAGCTTACATAACTAGTGGAAGTAATGCACTCCTTTTTCTTTAGTAAAATACTGTATATATACATGTTTTTTTTTAATAATTTTAAGTTGAGGGAAAAATGATGGGTCTCTGACATGTTTTAAAATGGTATATTCAGGATTCATGCTTTAATTACAGTATATTGGTACAAAATGTATGTACAGTTACTGCGAGAATCAACAATATCTGATCATAAAACATTATGCTGCAGTGGTTTAAGAAACGAGGGAAATGAAAATGTTACAGCTCAGCTGTCTGTTGTGTGATGTTAATTCTATTTTGTCCACCTCTCTGCACACTGCTTGTATAGTTTGAATAAAGTCGAAAAAAGAGCCAATGGATTTAAAAAATATATATTCTTTGTCTTTTTAACAAATGTTTTAACAGAAGAACAGTTTTCACTAGTTCTCAACTTAAAGTGGACCTATCATGCTATATTTGAATAATATAGTGTAGGACCATACCTATATAAGGCATATTTATACTTTTTCTTTTTCAAAATACCAAACAGATCATGCATTTTAGCCATGCCTCATTTAGCTCAATTTGACATTTTTTAGCTCTGTTTTTGCAAGGGCAGATTCTGTGAGAACAGCACCATCTACAGGCCTGGCATATGTACTACAGCGTCTCCAGCGCTTTCGAACGGCAATGGCCGTGGCTGTCTCCTCCTGATTGGTGGAGTTGGCCCAATAGCCGTAGCGCCACTGTCCTGACGTCAGGACAGTGTTCAAATCTGGATCAGTTTTTATCAGATCCGTTGCAGCCCCTTTTTTAGAGATTTGGGTATGGAGGAAAATAGAGAGGGTTGTGTTTTCTGGCACTTGGTGAGTTCCCTGGAACACCGGGGACACATATTCATGTATAAAAGACGTACAAAAGTGCATTTTGCATGATAGGTCCCCTTTAAGTAAAGTAGCTTAAAAAAATGTACTTGACTATTTCCATTTGTATATTTCTACCTCACTACATTTGTCTGACAGCTTTGGTTCTTCTCAGGCTTTATACACAATTGTAAAACCTCTTGGATCAGCTGATCATAGATATTAAGATTGCTGTGTATGTTTCTTAGAAATAAGGCCATCAACTGGTTAGCTTAGCTTAGCATAAAGACTGGAAGAAGGGGAAGACAAAGCCAGCCTGTCCAAATGTAACAAAATCCACCTATCAGCAGCGGTAAATCACCGCGGTGAAGTTAGTTTTAGGTTGGATATTCGACGGACATTCGCGGACCAGCCAGCAGCGTCAGTTTCCCCTGCTGCTGGCTGTATTACGACGGGGAGATCTTCTGCGCGAAACGAGGCTTTCACTTAGGGACCATCGATCGTGTGAATGTGAAGCAAATTCACTCTAGAGCATTCATTTATTGAACACACCTCTTTTTATTGCATTTTAATACTGTAAATATTTTATATTAATATTTTGATGGAAAAATTAGCTTATTTCTTCAATACCTTCCAGGTCATGTGAACTAATCACTCAAAATCAATGCTGGGTCAAAGAACTACACTGGCTGCATAGGACACACCTCTTGTTATTCCATTTTAATACTTTAAATATTTTATATTAATATTTTGATGGGAAAATTAGCTTATTTCTTCAATACCTTCCAGGTCATGTGACCTAATCACTCAAAATCAATGCTGGCTCAAAGAACTACACTTGCTGCTTAGGACACACCTCTTTCTATTCCATTTTAATACTCTAAATATTTTATATTAATATTTTGATGGAAATATTAGCTTATTTCTTCAATACCTTCCAGGTCATGTGACCTAATCACTCAAAATCAATGCTGGGTCAAAGAACTACACTGGCTGCATAGGACACACCTCTTGTTATTCCATTTTAATACTCTAAATATTTTATATTAATATTTTGAAGGAAAAATTAGCTTATTTCTTCAATACCTTCCAGGTCATGTGAGCTAATCACTCAACATCAATGCTGGCTCAAAGAACTACACTTGCTGCTTAGGACACACCTCTTTTTATTCCATTTTAATACTCTAAATATTTTATATTAATATTTTGAAGGAAAAATTAGCTTATTTCTTCAATACCTTCCAGGTCATGTGAGCTAATCACTCAACATCAATGCTGGCTCAAAGAACTACACTTGCTGGTTAGGACACACCTCTTTATATTCCATTGTAATACTCTAAATATTTTTATATTAATATTTTGATGGAAAAATTAGCTTATTTCATCAATACCTTCCAGGTCATGTGACCTAATCACTCAAAATCAGTGCTGGGTCAAATAACTACACTGGCTGCATAGGACACACCTCTTGTTATTCCATTTTAATACTTTAAATATGTTATATTAATATTTTGAAGGAAAAATTTGCTTATTTCTTCAATACCTTCCAGGTCATGTGACCTAATCACTCAAAATCAGTGCTGGGTCAAAGAACTACACTAAATAAGCTAGTTTTTCCATCAAAATATTAATATAAAATATTTGTAGTATTAAAATGCAATAAAAAGAGGTGTGTCCTACGCAGCCAGTGTAGTTCTTTGAGCCAGCATTGATTTTGAGTGATTAGGTCACATGACCTGGAAGGTATTGAAGAAATAAGCTAATTTTTCCATCAAAATATTAATATAAAAATATTTAAAGTATTAAAATGCAATAAAAAGAGGTGTGTCCTATGCAGCAAGTGTAGTTATTTGATCCAGCACTGATTTTGAGTCATTATGTCACACTACCTAGCAGTTATTGAAGAAATATGCAAATGTTTCCATCAAAAATATTAATAAAACGTATTTAAAGTATTAAAATGCAATAAAAAGAGGTGTGTTCAATAAATGAATGCTCTAGAGTGAATTTGCTTCACATTCACACGATCGAGAAGCTGTCGATTTATTAAAAAGAACATTTTTCTTGTGTAATTGTAAAAGTCATTTGTTGATGGTCCCTAAGTGAAAGCCTCGTTTCGCGGAGAAGATCTCCCCGTTAAACTGACGCTGCTGGCGGGTCCGGGAAACTGACGCTGCTGGCGGGTCCGCGAATGTCCGTCGAATATCCAACCTAAAACTAACTTCACCGCGGCCTCTAAATCCAGTTTGTTTAATCCATACCAAAACAGAGGAGTAAAAACATCAATCAGACGTTTAACAGGAGATTATGGGTCGGGCTACTTCTTGGCTGGGACCAAAACAAGTTGCTAAATTGTTTTTACGTTTCAGTTTTCGTACAGAGATTTTTGAAGAATTAGACATTTTTCAGAATGTGACCTTTTTTGATGTTCACATTTTTATTCACATTCTTTTCTTTTTCTCTCAGAATGTGTATATTTTTTCAAAATTTCAATTTTCTCAAAACTTTATTTTTCTCAAAAGAAAATTACTTTTTTCTAAAAAAATCACTTTTTTCTGAGAATTTGACATTTTTCTAAGATTATCAGCAATTTTCACTTTCCCAATTTTCAAATTCTTTTCTCCAATTTTCATTTTTTCTGGGATTTCGATTTATTTCTGAGAACTACATTTTCTTTCTCAGAATTTCACTTTTTTATTTCAAAATTTCACTTTTTTAATTAGCAAGCAGCGCTAACACTCAGAGCTAAGCTGTACTGGAGAGAGTATGTGTAAAGAAGCAGGACATATAAAAAGGAACTCACCTTGTGGTAAACCTGAGAGAGAAAAAGAGTTTGAGCTCCATACTGTTTCAGAAATAATCCTTGATGTGGTTTTGAACATGATATGGAGTTTAATCCCGGTAGCATTTAGCTGAGAATCTGCTTCTCTCTGCAGCTTTCTGCACACATGCAGCTCTGCTGGGGGCGTGGCCTCGTAGCTACTGACCCAGAATCAGCACTTTAGTAACAGGGCTGAAATAGAGGGGTGAGGCTACAATGGGTGATCTGTTTGGTATTTTGAACAAAACACTTCATAGACATGATTTTAATATATTTCTATAGATCTGAGACCTATAATATATGCCTAAAAATGGTATAATAGGAGACCTTTAAAGAGTACTTATTTTGCATTTTGGGGGGTTTTCCCTCTCCTGTAGTGTTATAGTTTTTAGTGCATGTAAATGGTCTGCAAAGGCTAAAATCCCCTGGAGTTTCTCTCTATTTGGTGTGTTAGTGTACCTGAGCGTCATTCTGCAGTTCCGACTCTCTGGCGGAGACTCGAGGTCTGCTCACGACCTCCTCGCTGCTCTCTGTGTCGGAGGTGTTGGGAGAATCGGCCAGATCCAAGAACTCGTCCCGTCTCTGGCCCCGGAAACGGATCCTTTCCAGATGTTTCCGCATGGTGGGCGCCGTTTAGCCGGTCGTTCTCTACCTGAACATGACTGCCGGCAGGACTGCAGACACTGAAGGAGGACAGGAACACATCATTATTATTGTTATTATTATTATATTAAAGATCCTAGGATACATTTCGATAAATTGCAACATAAATATACATTTGATTTAACTACATATCAAAGAATACAACTGAAGAGAATAAAAAAAATACAAATATATATATATATATATGTCATTGATCCCAATTTGGGAAATTATTTAGTTACAGACGCAGCGCTGTCTTCAGATATTAAAATACAAATACTTAAAAAGTGGAATAAAGAATTTACAATTACAAATACAAATTAAATGAACTATTATATCAAATATAAATAAGTAATGTGACCACCTTTAAGAGAGCGTGACATGTTTTATTACAGGCTTGAAAGATATGTGAATCTTTCAAGCTCTTTCAGACATTTCAGGAAGTAGAACATCTGTCTGTTGATGGGGCTCACATTGAACCATCAACTAACCACAGCAATAAACACAATGTGCAGTGTTGCCACATCCTAACAAGTTCAAAACATGAATATTAAACAACAGTGGGTATAAATAAAGTCAATCAAAAGTCAGTTTTGCAGATGAGTCGAACTGTCAACTGGGGGGGAGCCTCGCTGCGGGGAAACGGCGCACCTCTGTCGGTGCAACTTCAATGATGCCTTTTAAAAACATAAAAAATGAAGGGCGGTGACGGCCGTCAGCGAATCGAGCGGGCCCTTGACAACCGGCTGTTCTGTGATTCTCCAGATTCTACAGATGGCCAGTCCGCGGAAGGTGGAAAATAAATACCGGAAGTAAAAAAAGACGTGCAACGTGACGGTGTTCCCACGGGAAACAAAACTTAAGATATTAAATTAAACAATCTCATCTCTTAAAATTCACAACTTATTATGAATCAAACATTCATGAACTTATAATTATGTATTCACATGTTTAACTCTGTTACATATGCACGCAACGAACAGAAGAGCGTAGGGCAGAATTAGGAGGGAATTCCGTCTCGTAGCGTTTGTGCACCGTTTTGAAATGCCGCTCTATATTACCCTTCTTCGGTAAAGCCACGCTCGCATTGCAGATGAGACAGATGGACTTTGAATTGGAATAAACAAAAAAATAATCATCCTCCCACTCGGAGTGAAAATTATATATTTTGGGCTTTTTTGCTTCTGCCATAATTGCGGTCTCGTGTGTGTGCGGAATGTCCCTCCTGTTGACACAGGGTGTTTCTCAATCGCGAGTACGCTTGCTTGGTAGCACATGTCTGCCGAGCATCTTGCTTCAGAAGCGAGTCAAGAATACTTCCTGGCATTCGGAAAACGAAGTGTGGAACACGCTAGCAAGTGTGCAGGTGTGCGTCATATGAGAGGCCCCGCCTTACATCTTCCGCCACAGATTTGGGGAAATTGGTCCGTGCGCAAAGCATTGTGGGGATTTTAAGACCGCGGAGTCTACTCATGTGCAGCCTCGATATTTCTCCAAACGGAGTACGCCGGGCTCGGTAGATTTCCAAGTATGCTGGAGATTGGAACAGTACTTCGGCGGCACTCGATGACGTAGTATGCTTGAAATAGTGGCTTTGAAGCAGCTTTACTCGCGATTGAGAAACACCCACGGACAACGTCAGCTAACTAGTGCCCACTGCCCACCAGCCACGCCCCGACACATGGGGTCACGCCAATCACAAAGCTTTGATGCGTTCAAGTGCATTATTCTGGCACAGGAAGATTATGTTATAGGACATTAACGATAAAACAGAATATTGTTGTTCTATTTTTAGACACATCTCGCGATCGACTGGGAATCTCCCCGCGATCGACTGGTTGGGCACCCCTGATCTACACTGTAGCTAATGTGCAGATGACAATAAAAGCCTTGAAACTTGAAATTATCAAAACGGCATTGTCTCACTGAACCAGCCCTAAAAATCACAAACTGCCTTTAAAGGTAGGGTAGGTAAGTTTGAGAAACCGGCTCGAGATCGCTAGAATTTGAAAATACACAACCGGAGAAAATCTGCCACTTCCTTATAGAGCCCCTCCTCCAACACACACGAACGCACACATGACCAATGAGGGCACGAGATAAGTTTGTGCACAGATGGAAGGCTGACAGGCAGGTAGGCCATCCAGTTATTTTAGCCGGGCCGGCTAAAATGATTGGTCGTACTTTTTACAGTATTACGGCTTCCACAGATGACATTTTTTTATGGATTTTTTGTCAAAGCACTTCAGATATTCATTGCTATCGGGATGTTAAGAGCATTCCATGGAATATAACAAAAAGTGTATCTCGAGCCGGTTTCTCAAACCTTTAAAGAAACCCAATTTCTTACAAAGTATTTAATATTCTACCAGTTGTAAAGTGTTGCACACTTCAAAGTGTATCTAAAAGTATCTTAGTAACACAAACAAAGCAGAAAGCATTAATGTTAACAAAGCCTCAAAGGGCTGACTCATGAGCTCCGTAATGTCCCCATAACATGGCACTTAGACTATTTACATCATCCAGGGAAACACACCAGTAAATACACCTCTCTATGTCCGCTCCAAGAGCCTCAAAGGGCGGACTCCTGAGCTCCGTAATGTCCCCCTAACATGGCACTTAGACTATTTCCATCATCCAGGGAAACACAACTTCAAAGGGGCTTCAAAGGGGTTAATAAAGTAATTAAACAATAAAAGATCACTGGGTCATTAAGATCTTTAAATTATTATTACCCACTTCAAAGAGACTTCCTTATAGTTAATAAAGTAATTAAACATTAGTTCACACGCCATACAACTTAAAAGAACATCCTTAATTAACACAAATCATATTAAACTAATCTTTTAGAGAGGGCAATTGAACAACAGGTCATCAGACACTCATCAAAGGACGGACATCAAAGGTTTATTATTAGGGCTGTCAGTCGATTAAAATATTTAATCGCGATTAATCGCATGATTGTCCATAGTTAATCGCGATTAATCGCAAATTAATCGCACATTTTTTATCTGTTCTAAATGTACCTTAGAGGGATATTTTTCAAGTTTTTAATACTCTTATCAACATATGAGTGGACAAATATGCTTTATATGTTTGTTTATTATCATTTGAACAATGACAAATATTCTCATGAATATTAAACACAACAACCTCTGAACATTACAAATATTCGCCTCAATTCAACCTGGAACCTCTCTCATACAATAATACATACTGTGTGTGTGTGTGTGTGAGTGTGAGTGTGAGTGTGAGTGAGAGTGTGAGTGAGTGAGTGAGTGAGTGAGTACTGTGATGGATCGTTAGAGCTATGTGCAGCTCAAGGCATATATGCTCGAACGGGTGCTGCCTGGACGCTGCAATCATGTTGTGTTGTGTTGCAAAAATGCTGTGTGTTAGAAATATTTCCCGCACATGCAGTCACACAAGGAAACATATCACCTTGTACTACTCCAAATTCCCCTAATCCTTGTCTCATCTCTTAAGACTTCTGTTTTTTTAATTCAGTTCCTTGTATGTTACTCGGGTTGATGTTTTGGCACTTCCTTAACTGTGAAACAGTTGATTTATTTGGATCGGTTAGTATCAGTTGAAGTAATTCAATCTCTATTTCCTTGTATGTTGAAGTGGCTGAAACCAGAAACCTCCCAGACACTGACAGATACTCTTCACCCTTTTGCATTTCTTTACTGAAGGAAAAGCAGTAATATCAGCAGTTTCAACTGTGAAATGTGTCCTGATGATCAATCGGTAGGTTTCACTCTGACCTCTGGGTTGACTGTTAAAAGAATGGTTCGCTGTTTATAAGGTAAAACATAGTGAACTAGGGGTGGTACATTTCCAAAAATGAAAGCTTTGATTGTGCTACAGTCATAATAAATCAGATCAGACAGATGTTTAATAAAAAGCTTGTAAATCACTTTTAAAAGCGCTTATTTCCACACACTTTTACGCTTGTTATTGACCTATTTTCTGCATTTTAGCTCAACGAGGAGCCTCTAGCGATGAACCAGGCATCCCCCTCTCAGGAGTTGGTGCCGCTGAAGAAGCGGCGGACACGCTTTTCAGACAAACCCAACTATTCCCTCAATCTGTGGAGTATCATGAAGAACTGTATCAGCAAAGAGCTGTCCAAAATCCCAATGCCTGTGAGTATTTTTAAGAGGTTACTCCAGATCAGATGTGACTTACAGGAATTATGTTAGTTGGCATGACCAGAAAGGACTTGTTGCAAGAATGCATTCAGTCAAACAAGCTAACAAGTGTGTTTTAAGAGCGAACTCATTGACTTCTGGCACCAAAACATTGATGCCAGGCCAATCAAAAACACTGATCATCTTCATGTCTTCAGTTCCTGTTGGACAACATTCTGCCAGAGCCATCCAAGTTTAAAATGGCTCTATTGACAGATGAATGCAGTGGTTCTCAAACTTTTTCTGTCAGGCTTTCTTTGGAGAAAAAAAAAAGTCGGGCCCCCCCAACACAAATAGTCACGTAATGGACCAAGTTAACATTTATTAAAATACATCAATATGAACGTGAGCAAAGTGATAAAAAATCACTTTGCTAGGACAGTGATAATAAAACAATGCTCCATAATTCTGTGTGGTCAAACATTTTTATACATAACACAATTGTGCAATCCCTTTGCTAGAACAATAAGTTATAATACTTTGCCACTTGGCAATCTGTGCAAAAAAATGAAAAGAAAGAAAATGCTGATATTTGGCAAAGTGTGTCTTATCACAGCATTAGTGGCTGCAATGAGCCTGTTTGGCACTGCACAATTCTTCAAAACGGGGTTGCAGGCTCAGTGGCGGCGCTAGAGATTTCTTTTGGGGGTGCTGTGGGGTAGCTTGACGTTTCATAGAGGGTGCTCAAACATTTAGGGTTTCCCATTAATGTACCGGTCGCCACAGTGCAATTTTCTACTGCAACAATCCCCATGCAAATACACAGTGTACCTGCGACTGTTAATGAAGGCTCGATAATCAGCTCACGGCATATAGGTGTAAGCAGGGGTAAATTGCTATTTTTATAGGTGGTGTGTGGACAATATATAGGGGGTCCGGGGTCAAGCTCCCCCGGGAAGATTTTCCTTTTAGATATTGAAGTTCAGTGCATCAATCTGGTGCACTTTGAGAGAAACATGAAGAGATCTATGGATACCTCTATCAACACCCATTTGAAACAGAACTGTAAACAGATTTACTTTTTCTTTATGGATATTTTACAAATCACTCCCCTATTAAACTTTATTCTTTTTTTACTGTCATATAGTATTTCAAACCTGTTTTTCATTTATTCTCTTTTACATTAATCGTGACCAAACCGTTTGAGACCCACAGAGATAACTTAGACTAAAGTTAACTATCTAAACACTCAGATAGTCCTTTAGTTCACTGAGTCTCTCAGTCTGACAGGAGAGGACTCTCCTCCACCTTGTTGTTGAAAAAGCTCCTTATATCCGTTAGCGTAGCTCGCTAGCACCAGAAGCTAACAACAACGATCTCCGGTACCGGTGCGCTCTCTCTCTCTCTCTCTCTCTCTCTTGCGCACGCACACAAAATGGCTCGTTCCACACACACACAGAGCCGAGCTTGAATGAAACACAGAGACCCAGACGTAATTTTACTGTACTGTATCATATTATTTTCATATCAATAATTCTTCAAATTATGATTTATTTTTTTAATAACAATTTTTCCTCCTGGTCTCTCGCGCCCCCCCTGTCATGCCTCTGCGCCCACCAGGGGGGGCACGTCCCCCACTTTGAGAAACACTGGATTAATGGGACCAGTGACGAACAAGTTGTGTTCTTAATCAGCAGATAAAAGCACTGCAAAAAAATATAACATATCATACAGTCCTGGCCTCCCCAAAATCAACACGTTCCACTGTTGTGTAGATGAACAGCAGTCCTTGTTATTATGTATATATAATAACAAGGACTGCTGTTAACAATGGTTATATGATTTTGGGGAGGCCAGGACTGTATGATGTGTTATATTTATTTGTGGTGCTTTTATCCAGCTTAAATGCAGAACTTTCACATGTAATTGAGTATTTTTCAGTGGTTGAAATATTTAAACTAAGAACTGTTTCTCAATTGCTATTCAAGTATAAGTATTTGAGTTACTTGTACCTTGCTTTTCCATTTCCTATACAACCTTATACTTCTACTCCACTAGCTTGAGTTACTCTTCAGATTATAACAGCAAAGCACTGACTCAACATTTTACTGCACGATAAATTACTTTTAGATTTGATGAAGTGTATTTTACTAATAGTGCCGAACTTTGACTTATCCTGGAGTATTTTCAGTGTGGTATTAGATCTTTAACTTCAGTTCAATCAGGAAAGACTTAATTTTTTGGTTTAAAGAACATTTATTGACACATGCGCCAAATTATAGGAATGTTAATAGTCTTTGGTTATTAGACCCCGACACTGTATGGGCTACAGACAGGAAGTGAACACTAACAGGAACACTGTATGGGTCTAGACACTGGTGGGGATGTTGAAGATCTGCATTTGAAGAGGAGGAGGGATGAAGAAGATGCTGAAGAGCTGGATCTGATGAGGAGGTGTGGTTTTTGGATTCGCTCTCCTGGCACTGGATGTGATGGAGGTGGATGTGATGGAGGTGGATGGGGTGGAGGTGGATGGGGTGGAGGTGGGCCGCAGTATAAATGCCTGAAATCACAGCTGACTGCAGGAGAACCATTTTAAAGCTTGACTGCAGCATGATGATTGGCTGCTGGAGATTGAGGTGAAATGTAATTGGTTCAAAGATGATGCCAATAATGAGCTAACTACATGCAGCTGTGGAGTGGATGAATGCATTCCCAGTCTTCCTGCTTGAACTTGAGCTGAGCTTCATGAAATTATTTGAATATTTCCCCCTCCACTTCCTCTTGGCAACGGGCCACTGAGAGGAGGAGCAACACTGAAAGGAGAGTTATAACTTCACAGAAATGGAAAGGTAAAGTTAGTGTGAGCAGAGCTTCAGTCCAGACAGCGTCTCTGTTTCTCTGAAGAAACAACTGAATCCAGCAGCTTCTTCTCAACAACACAGCCAAACACTGGTGAGTAAACTGCAGAGACACGACGACTCACTACAAATTTGAACAAGGTTTGGTTTAATCAGAATCTGAGGGTTGTAGATCTGTTTTTATCAGCTATCAAGTTTTAGGCCATAGAAATGTGACATTTAAAGGGCCCATGTCATGGCCATTTCCACTGATCATAATTACATTGTTGAGGTATACTAAAATAGATTTATACTGTGCAATTTTCCAAACTCACATTGGTTTCGCATACAGCATCTCTGTCAAGCATGTGTATTCAGCAGTATTCACTTTCTCCACTAAACGACTCGTTGGAGCTCTTGCCCCCCCCTCCCTGTGAGCCTAGTGTGCTCCGATTGGTCAGCTCGGCCACTCGTTCTGATTAGTCAACCACCAGAGAGGCTGCGCCCATGTCAGTGCTTTTCCCGGCTGCTCTCAGCGTAACATCAGTCTTATCATGGCGTCGGTACAGCGGTATATTTTATATACATATATATTTTTAACTGTTGTTATAGAAGAGTGTGACGGCCCCAGGGCCTTTGTCTTACGATGGGGTGGAGCTGAAGAGGCTAATCAGCACGATCACGGACACCTCCGGACACAGTCTCTCTCCAAAGCGGCTGCAGGAAGACTAACTCTGCGATCCTCTCAACCACCTATCTTTGCATTTACCACAATAAATGTGCCGTGGTTTTGTAAACTCGTGTATGTCTCCTTGTCTTTCCGTTGTGGCCTACGAGCTACTCTCATAACAAAGAGTAAGTTATTTTTACCCGTTATAAACTACTACTGTTTGATGAGAAATCAAATCATGGTTTGCTATATATGAATTCAGGGAAGAAAGGATAGGCCTACTAAGTATTTCCATTAAACTTTATTTTTAGAAATGTACAAAATGAACATAAATATACATATATACACGGTATATCATTCATTCCTCCTCCTCGCATCTTGCCTGCGCACAGTCGGTGCGGTGCCTTTTAGCACGAGGCCTCAGTAGTAGTAGAATCCCTTCCCCGTCATGGATTGTCCGCCAGGATCTGGCTGGACGAAATCAAATGCAAATCACAAAATATTAGAGAAACTTAGTTGTTTTAGATTAGTTAGTAGTAGTTGTGTAATGAACAGCTTGCCTGCTAATATGCTAACCTAGCTTTGTTTACCTTGGTAGCTAACACGATATGAACGTTAGCTTGGAGGAAAGGCAACTATAATGCAGTGTAATAAAACTACTATGAACAAAAGCTAGTGGTTCATATTAGGCTAGCAATAACGTGTTTATAATTGCAATCGTATACGGGTATTCTGCTACCATACAATGTAACTTGCATGAATACATTGTTTTGCGCTAGCATACAGCTAGCCTCGTTAGCTACATGCAGTATATGTACGGTCACAATGTACGGTAAATCACAGTACAGTATACTGTATGAGTATTCCGTGTGTGTGACTGCAGACATTCTCCTGCCATGACAAACATGTAAGGCCATCTGCTGACATTGTAGTTGATATATTTAAACGCTAGCAACGTAGCATCACAAAAATGTTTTTCTGACCAAAACTAGCTCTAGCTCCGTGTGTTAGATCGCTACGCCAGCTATAATGTAATTACGTTTCGCGACTGACCGGCAAATCACCCGGAGTATACTGTCAATAGGTATTTTGTGTGTGAATGCAGACATTCTCCTGCTATGAGATACATGTATGCAAGGCCATCTGCTGATATTAGAGTTGATATATGGAAACTCTAGCAACTTAGTTAGCACAGTTAGCACTGTGTCAATGGCTTAGCAGTCCAACACAGTTTACACATTTAAACAGTCTTGTTTGATAAATACACAAATAACAATGCAAACTTACAGGTTGTATACCCAGATCTTCCCCTGCTCCAAACGGTCCAAACAAGCTGTGCATATCCGGCCTCAAACTGGGCAATGTTTTGGAAGCTTTCGTCTGTGAAATGCCGGTTCTTCGAACCTCTGGAGGAGGAACACGCCGCTGCTGGTGTGGCCATAGCTCTTCGGGATTGGTCCATTTCGTTCCGGGTACCGCATGACATCATGCGGTACCCGGAAGAATCAAATGGGCAGTGACGTATCTCCAACGAGGCGTTTTGGGGAGGTATTTTCTGTGTTAGAGTTTTACTCGCTACAGGGTGTACTTTGAGGGTTTTGACTCTGCACACCGTTTACATGCATAAAAACCTTCATAACACACAAGGGGACGGGTAATAACCGGAAAAGCATGACATGGGAGCTTTAAGGTAAAAGCGTGTCCATTGAGCCTCGAGTACAAAGCAGAGGTGAAACCAAACACAGTGACTGAACCCGGCTAGTGAGGGTTAGAGAGAACACAGTCACAGTTAGCATTAGCTTAAGCTCATTTCCAGACCTGTTTGCTGTAAGAACTCAAAGCCTCAGCTCTGCTCAGAAAATATTAAAGTGGCATTTTAAATATAATTTGACTCTAATAACAAAATAAGCAGCATGGTAGCAGTTTTATTACATGAATACATGTATGATGTGACAGTAATGGAGATGGACACATTGTGTTTTTAATGGTTTTCTATTGAATTTATTTAGGATCTTACACAATTGTGATGTTAACCCTTAGATGCACAAGTGACTGGACCCTATACACTCTTCCATAAGTGGGTCAAAAAGGACCCGTATTAGAATAATATGTGTTTTTATGCCATTTTTGTCCTTTTGATTAAGAGAAATCACTTGTATAATATTTAGTATTATATTTTGGTTCACACTAGAAATATTTTATATTTAATTTTTCACTATTTATAATTTTAGAAAAACATTTTACATTTTGAAAAAAAACGTTTTGAACATATTGATGCAAATATCTCCGCTATTCTGAGACCCTCACAGTATTCCAGTCCCTTTTAAAAACTCATCTCTTCTCCTCTTGTCTACTCATAGCCCACCCCCCATCAATCCATGCCGGTTGATGAAGTTTGATAGTCCTATACCCCCCACCCTAACCTTCCCTTATATTGTAAAGCGATTTTGAGTCCTTGAAAAGCCTTACAAATATAATGTATTATTATTATACTGACAGGTATCAGATCTTGCTGTGTAAAATAATCTTCCTGAGAGGTGTCACTTGTGATGTAGTCTGTGTGGTCCACAGTGAATGTATTCCTGACAGCAACAGGTGATAAGAATCAAAGGTTCCCAGAGGATCCCATAGAAAATGCTTGCGGGTCATTTTTGACCCACTTATGGAAGCTTGGGGTAGTAACACAAAAACTGCAATTTCTTAAAATGTATAAAATGTATAAAATGTCAATTTAAAATTTGAATGGCATGATATCCAAAACATGTTTTTTGAGGAAAAGCTGGAATATGAAATGATAAAAAAACGTAATTACAAAGATACATCAAGAAAACCACCTCACCGGGTCAAAAGAGACCCACTTATGCATCTAAGGGTTAACAAGAACCATCAAGCTTCAGATGATATAAGGCGCGTTCACACCGGAGTACTTTTCCCCGTACTTTTCCCGTTTAGTTCCGTTAGTACCCCTTATTTTGCGTTCACACCAAAAAGAGTACTTAGTGCCGGGAACTTTTACCCCCATTTTTAGTGCCTGCTAGAGAGGTGGTACTATCCTGGGGAGAAAAAAGTACCAATTTCTATTGGCTGGGCGAATTGCAAACCACGCCCCATAAAACTCGGAAAAGTTTTGGGAATTTGTGTAATCTTCCCTCAGGGAACTTATTCCGGTGTGAAAGCGATCTGTACTTAGTTCCATGGGGGTACTAAGTGCCGGGGCACTAAGTGCCGGCACTGTACGGCAAAGTACTTGGTGTGAAAGCGGCTATTACTGCAAAAAGGCATATGATTAGTTAAGTTTAGCCTAAATGCATTTTTACTATTAGTTGAATAACCAACAAGCAGCTGAATTACAAACGTTAATTTTAAAAGTGACTTTCAGCAGGCAGGGATCAGTAAGACAGCCTTATTCCGAGTGTTCTTGCTTTTCTCTTTGAAAGTCATCACATAACAGCATTGTAATACACGGTTCGGCTGCATTAAATATTACACATCTGCCGTAGTTCTTTATTTATAGAGCCCTGATTAGAAGACTTCTGGACAAACTGGAAGAACTGCCACCGAAACTGAATACGTGACGTGGATCATAAATATATCAGCAATTAATCAACATCTTCAATTTCTCTTCACACAATACGTCTCCTTGCAGTATCAACACTAATTCGTCTGACTTTTATATTTGATCCAATTGGTAGATAGGTTATATTTACACCATAACGGTGCACAGCTGATAGAAAGGGACTTGTAGTTTTTAAAGATATTACTGATTTTCTTTGAATATAAGAATGTAAATACTGAGTTGAGAGAATAGTCAGGGGTTTTGGGTGATGGGAGACACATCTATGGAATCACATCTATGGAATCAGAATTTCAATAGCTTACCATTAAATGACGGATATACCTTTCTGTCTGTGATGTTTTACAAATCAGATAGTAATGTGTAGAACTATATGTGAAAACATGAATAAAACTACACATCTTCAGATGTTATACATACATAGTGTCCTACACTAATAATAAAAAGTTAGTATGGCTGTGTGTGCCTTGTGTGCACCGCCTAGTGGTTAAAGCACGTTATTGAATTATTTTTTTAATATGTTATATTTGATGAAAAAAATATTAAGAGTACATACTTTCATAGGGGGAAAGTAGAAGGTCAATGATAGAAATATAGAATATAAAAAATCAAGAAGATACTGTAAGTGATCTCTACAATAAAACAGCTAGTGGAGGACGTCCAAAGATATTAATAGGATGTGCACAACAGAAAAACGAATTAACCTTTATTTAAACATTAAAGAATACTTTAGGTCTTCTTTTAATTAATAAAAAAGCTTTGGGGGTATCTACAGATAAATATTAAGCCTGACAAAGTACTTAACGTCTAATATATTGCTTTCCTGCAATGTTAACTATGTTGAAGCACTTATTTTAACTGATATTATACATATGAATTATACTCTTATAAGATGTATGTAGATAGTATAAGAAATGTGCAGAATTTGACAGTTTAATGGTGGAGGTACACACATATTGATAGATGTCTTGTAATGCACTGTTGAGGAACCTGCGACCCAAGTTTTTCATTCATTGCATAACTACACCGTAGTTGTGTTGTGTATATGAAATGTCAATAAACCTTTGAAAATCTTGAAATCTTGAAAGGGATGTGCAAAATAGCTATTATATACAGTCTTTAATTAACTATTAGTAGAGAATAACGAGTAATGAATATGCTTTATAGGGATCTGCAGATAAATGTTTAGTCTTCTCAAGCACCAACTATCTAATATCTCTCCTGATTGTTGGCACTTGACAATCACCTTTCCCTGAATTTTACTCAGGTGTAACTAAAGTCTGATTTAAGGGTTGTTTATATTTCACATCATTAATCAGAATATGCAAAGTAACTAAAATAAATGTAGTGGAGTAAAAATACCAGGTTAACCTCTGAATTGTAGTGGAGAAGAATTACAAAGTAACAATGAGCTGTCATGTGGGTATATATTAATGCTGCCCATTATGGACACAAGCAATTTTCACCCATTTATTCAGAATCAGAATCAGAAACAGGTTTATTGCCAGGTAGGTTCACACATACGAGGAATACTGCTTTTTGCTCTTTAACGAGCGGCGCAATACACACTAATGTTAAAATCTGAAGAAAGCCTCTTTACCAAGCTCCAAACTAAGTTAAATATCTCAAAAATTGTAAAAGATATGAAAGATCTGAAGAACAGGTTTATAGCTGAAGGTTTTGTGATCATTTTAAAGTTGGAATGAAGTCTCTAGCTGAAAGTATGTGGAAGGAGTAGCATTTGGCGCAAGGTGTAGGTAAAAGAGGATTTGAAGGTTCCTCCCATTGAGTTACATGTTGAAAAAAGAGTTTAAAAAGCTGAATATTTCAAAAAGTATAACATATTTTGAAAAAGTTGAAGGTTTCCCATCATCAGGGATGCAAACTCATCAGGTATGAAAAAGGTGACAAGGATCCGAGCCCCCCCGACCCCACGGAATCAGTGTTAATTTTGTCAACGAAAACTATGACGAAAAATGTTCGTCAACGACCTTTTTTACATGACTAAGACGAGACGATAACGAGCTAAAAATAGATTCTTGATAACGAAAATTTGACGAAATGTATATTTAGTTTTCGTTGACGAGACGAGACGGGACTAAGGTGTTAATGGTGGACTATCGGACATTCAAAATGCAGCATATTTTCCCCCAATTGCCCGTCTTGTCTGTCAAAATGCATCTTACATTTCTAACTTGCAATATCATTATTTCCGCTCTCTTCACTCCAGAAGAGCGATCTCCCCTGTGTCTCTCTGTGTGCGGGGGGCGGGGCCTAACAGACACGCTGCAGCGGCACACAGAGATCTGCCGGGGACGGAGCGTTCAGAAGTATAGAGACACTACAAGGCTCGATGTGGACAAAGCTCGTTTGCCATGTTTTCGCGTTAGCACGAGTAGAGTAGTCTGTCCAAACAGCCGGCCAAAAGGCGTCATATTCAGTCGGAGAAATGCACAATTTTCGACTTCCTTAACTCGTAGCTCTGTTGCCCCAATTACGAGTAACGTTATCACATCAGGTGTGCAGAGGTGGGAGAAGTACTCAGATCTTGTAGCTAAGTAAAAAAATACCATAGTGTAGGAAGAGTTCCTCAAGTCAAAGTATGATCATCAAAATATATTTAAAGTAGCAACAGTAAAAGTAGTCATTGTGCAGATTGTTCCATTTCAGAATAATATATATGATATGTTTTATAATGATTGATCATTAAAGTGTTCTCAAAGCTGGTAAAGGTGCAGCTAGTTTGAATGATATATTATATATCTGTATACTGCAGGGTAGCTTGTGAATTTACTAAAGTCTGAGTTAGCACTTGATTATATTTCACATCATTCATCCACATCTGTAAAGTAACTAAAGGTATTAAATACATGTAGTGGAGTAGAAGTACACCATTTAACTATGAACTGTAGTGGAGTAGAAGTACACAGTAGCAAAACATTTAAATACTCCAGTAAAGTACAAGTACCTCAACATTTTACTCAAGTACAGTACAATATTTTAACATAATTATATATATTTAATTTATTTCACATTTTAAATAAAGCAATTAATTAATAAATTAATAAATAGAAAACCTTAATGATACCCATCCTATTACACAAGTAAAGTGTTAAGAGAGTGAAATGTTGCTTTACGAATTTCAACACTTGATGCTGTCACCTTGATTACAATTTCAGATACCTGTATTTGCCTAACTGAATTGGTTTAAAGAGAGAAAACATTTTGACTAAAAGTTGACTAAAATGTAATTTTTCATCGACTAAAAGTAGACTAAAACGTTTTGAGTTTTCGTCGACTAAAACTAGACTAAAACTATGAAGGATAGAAATGACTAAAATGTGACTAAAACTAATTACCATTTTCGTCTAAAGACTAAGACTAAGACTAAATCAAAAACAGCTGCCAAAATTAACACTGCACGGAATATCAGCTTTAAAATTAGGAATAACAGGATTTTAGCAGTCAGAACAACTAAAGCAGTTAATAATAACAGAAACGCCAAAGAGTCACATCTAATAGAAATGTATAAAAGCATTTATTTTAATTGTGTAGCAGTCAGTTTATAATTTTGGCAGGACTGTTGAGCATTTTGAAAATGTATTTTCATGCCTCTGTGCAAGGCTGTCTTTCTATCTTTATAGCCAGTGGTGTAAAGTAACTAAGTTCATAAACTCAAGTACTATACTTGGGTACAATTTTGAGATACTTGTACTTTATTTAAGTATTTCAATGTTTTGCTACTTTGTTCTTCTTCTCCTCTACAGTTCAGAGGTAAATGGTGTACTTTGAAAACGAAGGCTAAAGCTAACGTTAGCAGATAGTGACAATGTATGCTAGTTAGCTAGCTCAACGATTCCTTAAATAATATTGCGACAGAAAAACTTTTCAGTGCACATCACCACGCTCTGCCGCTCCGACAGGCCCGTTCTAACAGCTGTTCACCAGCGGTCCAGTCTGTGCCACAGTGACTCCGGACCGCACAGTTATTATTAACGAACGCACCCGTAGGTAATGTAGCTGCTGAAGCTAGACCCTCATCGCAGAGCCTTATTATACATCCATGAGCAGAGCCGACAGGCAGGAAGACTTGAGCACACAGCTCGCGCTTCATTATAATATATAAAAAAAGAACACCATGCGTGTCATGATGGCACATAACAGCTCGCGGCCGCAGATTACTCCGTGTCCCAGACCCCCCCCATACCCCAAAAATATTTTTATTGCAGATCTACATGAATCACACAAACGACCTATTTTGGATTCAAAACGGCGAATTTCGCCGAAAGGTGACAAGTTTGCATCATGTGCTGAAAAGGCTGAATATTTTGATATTTGAATGATTTCTGTAGCTAAGTATGCTGAAGTTATTGAGAGCCAAACTATTTGGTGAAATAAGAAAAAGAAGACGGAAGAATAAAGAAACAGAAGAACTATAGTGGAATGCTGTAAACAGCATTCGCACTAAATAGGCCTTTAACCTGTTAAGCCCTGAGCCTGTTTTTCAGGTCTCAGGCTCAAAAATGACATTCCCAGAACAAATTACTATAACTTCACTTCTAAAAGGGGTAAATTAATAACCTTTTTTGGATGTTGGATGTAGAAAAGTCAGAATCAATAGATTTTTTTTATTTTCAAGTAAATTCAGATTGAACATAGTAAAACATTTTTAAATTATAGTGTCCGTCCAAAATACAAATATGACTTACTGTATAGTGAAAACCACCCTTGAATGATGGGATAGTATACTAAAAGCTTTAGGAATCCAAACTATAACATATAAGTACCCTGTATCAAGATTGATGCAAAACAAGTGACATTTGACCTTTTTAGAGAGGTTTAGAAAAAAAAAAACCCACTTCTGGGGTCATTTGGGTGCATTTTCCATATCTCTGGCCCCGCTCGTTCGATTTTGATGATTGACATCTCTTTTTAACCGTTAGAGCCAATAGAATCGAGGGGAAGTTCCTAAAATCCATCTAAACATTACCCATTGGTGAATGAGTGATGCGCAGCCAGAATGCCCCGGAACCGGAAGCTGCGATACACTCTGGTGGCTTTCATTAGCAGCTAATATGATATCTCCGTTTTTGCCATAAAAATGGAATGATGGATTATCAATAATTTTTTCAAAGTGACAGACACATTGGATTAACCATTGGATTAACCTTCAGCAGCGTTTTTATCGTTTTAATGCCATTGAACATGACTTTTGATCAGAATAACAGCTAAGGTGAGACGATCTCCCGTGAATGCTCCGTTAAGCTACGTGTTGTGATGTCTGTGTTTGCTTCCCCTGTTGCGAGTTCTGATCGCTCAGTGATGATACTAATACCTATAGAATCTGTGGAATCTCAGATTTAATCTGATATCTTGTATGTGCAGTTACGATAAGTAATAAGGGTATCTTTACCTTGAGTTCTGTGCTAAGTGTGTTAGCATTTCTTTGCTCAGGGCTCATTTAGACGCTTCTTGTGAGACTTGTGTTTTGTTTCGGTAAAAATGGATCGTATCGTCAGTAAACTGAGTTTCTTCCCGTTAAATGCGTATGACACATTAATAGGTTTTTAAATATTAAGAAGCCCTGAGACACAGTTTTGTGAAAAAACTACCCGCAGGATTAGGGTCCTCTCGGGCTTAACAGGTTAACTCTGCCCCAGTCTCCAGCTGAACTAAATTAAACGTTTTCAGATGTACTTTAACACTGAACGCTGTTTTTATCTGTGAATCAACAAGATCACACTGCAGACCAGTCGGACTTGTTCACCCACATGTTTTTATAGGGATTTACAGGAGCCACATGCAAAGTCGTTTAGGAACAATAACAAGAATAAATAGGCCTTTGACTTTATTAACAGAACGAAAAATGAAGTGATTTGGCTGTAATAATAAACACAATGATGATTGAGGATAAATGTACATCAATTTATAGCGTGGTAGGAAGTACTCAATCATTAATTGAAGTAATAGTATTAATACCACAATATCGACATTTACAAGAAAAAGTACAAAATAAATAAATAAGTGATCTCCTTTTTAAAAGTAAAATATATTATTGGATTTATAATTATTGATGCAATTTTATTAAATCACAATGTAGTTGATATAATTCATTTTGTAATATCTGCAGTAACAAACTACCTGTGAAAAAATATTTTTTTGGAGTTAAAAGTGCATTAGGTCCTGCTGAATTGTTTTGTGGAAAAGTATAAATAAACTAGAGAATGCAATTCCTGAAGAAATTGCTAGTGGGAATGCTTTATGCTGAAAAGCTGACGCTAAACTGCTATGCTGAAATGTAATGTGTAAGAAGAAAGTGAAGAATTTAGATTGAAATGATGCATGAACACTGGGGGCTTGAATGTGTGATGAGAGAAGAAAAGAAAGTAAAAAGGCTTGGAAAAGCAGCAGAATATTTGAAATGCAAACTTTTGAACTAACTTGATGGCGAATGATTTGTCGCCATGCCAACGGCATTTGATGACATCCCATAATACGCTTAGATGCGTTGATGGCTGCATCGTTACCAAACCTGTGAAGTTTTGGGCCTTTTGTTCATTTCATACATTCATAACTTCAGTGAAAATGCTTCAGTTAGAACTGACTGCTGTCAGTTGGAGTGATGACATCATCGTGTTCCATTACACAGGTGTTTATAGTTGAGCTCTGTCAAGATCAAAGGTTTGCATTGTTCTGAATGAGAGATAAACCTCTTACATGTGAACGTTTTGTGGAAGAACGATAACAGATATCTGTGAAATTTCAAAACGTGAAGCATGTCAAGAAAGTTGAGTATCTGAAGTGAAATATGTGTACTTTCGGGTTAATAATGTGGCCTTTTTGGCAGTTTAACTAAAGGTGTGCGGCTTCTGCTGTAAGGAAATATCTGCCTGAAATTACAATGGGCTTTAATGGAGACATGTTGAACGTTTTTGTCACTTCATGCCCTCAAGAGGCATTTTGTTTAATTATTTTTGATGTTTTGATATTTGAACGGAGTTTCTGCGATGTTGAATGTGGGAGGAGAAGAGGGCCAAAATAATTGGATGGAATAATAAGAATTTTGTCCGTAGCATAACATATAGTAGGAATGCTTTATCAGCATTCCCACTAAATGATATGAATGGAAAAGTAGAAATATTTCAGTACACAAGTACAGTACCTGAATACATGCACCTTTCTACTCTCCCTGTCATGGTCCTGTGTGTTTTTAACTATATATTCTACTTGGCTCAAATTAATGTTTGTAAGTTAATGTTTGTTATTTATTAATAATTAGATTTAGTCCTAAAAATATATCAATATTTGATTAATTTATTATAGTGTTGTGAAAAATATCTCTGTTATCTGACTTTTTTGGCACACATCTGGGCTCTATCTCACTCAGTTTCTTAGTTACTATTTGTATGGAATTCAGGAAAACTCAGTTTGATTCCAAATAAACAAATTATTAAAAATATATGTTTTTTGTCCTCAGAGTGTAAACATGTCTGCTGCCAGCTGTCTGCTGACTGAAGATCAGTTTCTGTGCTCCATCTGTCTGGATGTGTTCACTGATCCAGTCACAATACCATGTGGACACAACTTCTGTAAAGCCTGCATCTCTCTACACTGGGATACTAAAGTCCCCTATCAGTGTCCCAACTGTAAAAAGTTATTCCACACAAGACCTGATCAGCTGGTCAACACTTTCATCTCTGAGATGGCTGCTCAGTTCAGACAGTCAGCTCAACAGGAAGCCAGCAGCAGCAGCTCAGAGCAACAAGTTGTCAAACCAAGAGAAATTCCCTGTGACGTCTGCACTGAAACCAGACTGAAGGCCCTGAAGTCCTGCCTGGTGTGTCTGGAGTCCTACTGTGAGACTCACCTGAAGCCTCATCTGACAAGGCCAGGCCTGAAGAAACATCAGCTGATCGACCCTGTGGAGAACCTGGAAGGCAGGATGTGTGTGAAGCACGATAAACTGCTGGAGCTGTTCTGTAAGACTGACCAGGTGTGTGTCTGCATCCACTGCAACTATTCAGACCACAAGACACATGATGTAGTTCCTTTGAAAGAAGGATATAAAGGAAAGAAGGCAGAGCTGGGGAAGACAGACGCTGAAATTCAGCAGATGATCCAGAAGAGACGACTGAAGATTCAGGAGATGAATGGCTCAGTGGAGCTCAGTAAGGAAGGAGCAGACAGAGAGATAGCAGATGGTGTTCAGGTCTTCACCGCTCTGAAGGAGTCTGTTGAGAGAAGCCAGGTCGAGCTCATCGACACCATCAAAGAGAAGCAGAGAGAGACAGAGGAACAGGCTGAAGGCTTCATCAAAGAGCTGGAACAGGAAATCTCTGAGCTGAGGAAGAGAAGCTCTGAGGTGGAGCAGCTCTCACGCTCTGAAGACCAGCTCCACCTCCTCCAAAGCTTCACGTCCCTGAACGCTGCTCCACCCACCAAGAACTGGACAGAAGTCAGGGTCCACCCACCTTCATATGAGGGGACTGTGGTGAGAGCTGTGACTCAGCTGGAGGAGACGCTCAGTAAACAGATGAAGAAGCTGCTTGAGGTCGAGCTGAAGACGGTCCAGCAGTATGATGTGGAGCTGAAGAGGGTCCAGCAGTATGAGGTGGAGGTGACTCTTGATCCTGATACAGCACATCCCAACCTCATCCTGTCTGATGATAGAAAACAAGTTAAACATGGTGATGTGAAGAAGAATCTCCCAAACAATCCAGAGAGATTTAATTCTTCTACCTGTGTTTTAGCAAAGCAGAGTTTCTTTTCAGGAAGATTTTATTACGAGGTTCAGGTTAAAGGAAAGACTGCCTGGGATTTAGGAGTGGTCAGAGAGTCGTTCAACAGGAAGGGATACATCACAATGTCTCCTCAGAAAGGTTACCGGATGATAGTGTTGAGGAATGAAAATGGGCACCAAGCCACTACTGGTTCTGGAGTCCGTCTCTCTCTGAAGTCTCAGCCTGAGAAGGTGGGGGTGTTTGTGGATTATGAGGAGGGTCTGGTCTCCTTTTATGATGTTGATGCTGCAGCTCTGATCTACTCCTTCACTGGCTGCTGCTTCAAAGAGAAACTCTACCCATACTTTTGTCCCTGTCTGAACTATGGTGGCAAAAACTCTGCCCCTCTGATCATCTCTCCTGTCAATCACACTGAGTAGAACAACCATTTGATTTTCTACATAAAGAGACACTAAATTTAATAAATGTATTCAACGGGGGAAGTACATTGTGAACATTGTTATTTTTTCAGAATCTGATCAGAGATGTTTTACCTTGATGATACAAATAAACACCTAAAATACTGATGAGTATGTTCTAATGTAATCTACTTCATTCTACGGATTGCACTACCTGCTGTTATGACTAAAATAATTGACTATGACATAAATATTTGCCACTTCTTTCCATTTCTGGGTGAAAAAAATGCATTTATTTTCTCAAGTTGTGTGTTCATAAAGTGTTTCATACTAGCTTAAATAACTAGTGGAAGTGATGCACTCCTTTTTCATTTGTAAAATACTGTATATACAATTTTCTTTTTAATCATTTTAAATTGAGGGAAAAATGATGGGTGTTTCTGACATGTTTTTAAAGGGTAGATTCAGGATTCATGCTTTAATTACAGTATATTGGTACAAAATGTATTGACAGTTACTTGTGTTGAGTCTATTTGTATATAACATTACAAGGTTGATTCTTATTATTACATTATATGCTTATTGAGCTCATGAGATGTTGCTATGACTATGGAATAAATAGACACAATCATCAATCCCAGGTTCTGATGGGTTGGATATTAAACGAAGGGAAAAGTCTTAGAAGAAAGTTTAGCTGCATTTAGAAATGTTGCAAAGACCAGGTGCAGACACTGTGGAGACAAAGAGTTATTGAAAACAGGAGATCGCCCTGGCCTTGAACAGTGTGAGCTCCTCGCCTACGCATAACTGGGAACTAGTATAATGGAAGATTCCCAATATCTATTGCAGAAGCTTTAGCAAAACAAATTACGGAGGATAGCGTGACTAGAGTAGGGAGGGAACCTTTACCGGCCGGCCGAATGGAGTTCGTGTTGCCAAGAGACTTTGTCCAAGTCTGTGCACCAACAAGGGAGGCCAAAGTCTAAACCACGGTCCTCCCCTTCTAGTCTCAACCAATCATAAATGTACGGGCAGCGCCCTGAATAATAAAATGTATGCACGCACGAGGTTCAAGGCTTTTTGATGGATATAGTGGTTACAGATTACAGCTTTGCTGCCTGTGATTTCTTTGACCTGACGGAGTCCTTGGCCAAGTGAAATATATATCTGTTGCTCTCTTTTAATAAATAGTTGAACTTAGAAGTTGTTTGTCTTTCATGGAATAAAAGAACACGACACTTGGAGAATCAACAATATCTGATCATAAAACATGGTTTTATTTTATTTTTAGTTGTTTAACCTGCACCAAGCCTGTTTTTCATGTTTCAGGCTCGAAAATGACATGCCCAAAACAAATGACTACAACTTAACTTCTAAAAGGGTTATATGAATAATTTCTTTTATCAAAGCAAGGTTACATCTGTGAGTTGGATGTAGAAGTGTCAGAATCAATATAAATGTATTTTATTTTAAAGAAAACTCAGATTTTACATAGTAAAAAACTGTAAATTATAGTGTCCGTCCAAAAATTATTTTTTACAGATAGTGAAAACTACCCTTGGATGATGGGTTAGTAGACTAAAAGCTTTAGGAATCCAAAGTACAACATATAATAAGTACCCTGTATCAAGATTGATGCAAAACAAGTGACATTTGACCTTTTTAGAGAGGTTTAGCCAAAACCACCCCACCTCTGAGGTGATTTGGGTGAAAATGTTTTTTTTCCCATATCTCTGGCCCCCCTTGCTCGATTTTGATGGTTGACACCTCTTTCTGACCGTTAGAGCCAATATAATCGAAGGGGGAGGCCCCCACACACACACGTTGTGAAGAGAAAAGGTGGGGGCTGCGCGCATGTAAATGTAAGGCAGAGTGGAGCTACATTCTAGCTCTGGCATTTGGAAACGAAAAAGCAGTTTTATTGCTTATGGATTATCAGAAATAATTTCAAAGAGGACACAGATACATTCGATGAACCTATGGATTAACTGCAGCATCGTTTTTTTTATCGTTTTAATGCCATTGAAGACCAGTTTTGACCAAGGTAAGCCATGTTAGCGTTTCTAGCTACCTAGCTCCACATGTTATGATGTACGCTTTCGTTTATAGCGTCGCAAATGTTTATCACTGAGTGTTGAGGTTTTTTACACAGATTCAGTGTCTCCAGGACACCAAAAACGAGTGGTTTGCTGTGCATCTAGGATAAGTAATAAGGGAGTTATTGTGAGTTTAAGTGCCGTTTTAGGTTACATTTTTTCGCTCGTGGCTAATTCAGAGGCTGAGTGTTAGCATTGTGGTTTTTTTTTGGAATTTTTTTTTTTTAAAAGATCAGTTAGCTGAGTTTCTTCCCGTTACATGGATATAAAACATTCATAGTTTATTAAATATTAAGATTCCTTAGACGTTGTTTCCTGCAAATGACGCGTTTATCCGCCCGGTACCGGGGGGGCCGTGCGTAACAGGTTAAGAAACAAGGGAAATGAAAATGTTACATCTCAGCTGTCTGTTGTGTGATGTTAATTATATTTGTCCATCTCTCTGCACACTGCTTGTATAGTTTGAATAAAGTCGACAAAGAGCCAATGGATTTAAAAAAAAAGAAAGAAGTAAAAAAAGTTATTTGTCTTTTTTACAAATGTTTTAACTGAAGAAGTTTTCACTAGTTCTCAACTTAAAGGTGGGTTAGGTAATTTGAGAAACCGGCTTGAGATCGCTAGAATTTGAAAATACACAGCCGGAAAAAATCTGCCACTTCCTTATAGAGCCCCTCCTCCAACACACACGAACATGACCAATGAGGGCACGAGATAAGTTTGTGCCCAGATGGAAGGCTGACAGGCAGGTAGGCCATCCAGTCATTTTAGCCGGGCCGGCTAAAATGATTGGTCGTGCTTTTTACAGTACCACGGCTTCCACGGATGAAATGTTTTTATGGATTTTTTGTCAAAGCACTTCAGATATTCATTGCTATCGGGATGTTAAGAGCATTCCATGGAATATAACAAAAAGTGTATTTCGAGCCGGTTTCTCAAACTTACCTACCCCACCTTTAAGTGAAGTAGCTTAAAAAAATGTACTTGACTATTTCCATTTGTATATTTCTACCTCACTACATTTGTCCGACAGCTTTGGTTCTTCTCAGGCTTTATAAACAGTTTAAAACCTCTTGGATCAGCTGATCATAGATATTAAGATTGCTGTATATGTTTCTTAGAAATAAGGCCATCAACTGGTTAGCTTAGCTTAGCATAAAGACTGGAAGAAGGGGAAGACAAAGCCAGCCTGTCCAAAAGTAACAAAATCCACCTATCAGCAGCTCTAAATCCAGTTTGTTTAATCCATACCAAAACAGAGGAGTAAAAACATCAATCAGACGTTTAACAGGAGATTATGGGTCGGGCTATTTCTTGGCTGGGACCAAAACAAGTTGCCAAATAGTTTTTACATTTCAGTTTTCGTACAGAGATATATTAAGTACACTTAATGCTGCAGCACAGGCAGTATGCGAGGAGACATGTCACAGAGGCACAACATATGAACCTGAACGTTTGCAGAATATGTCCTCTTTAAATGTCAGTCCTTTAGTCTGTAATTTAACAGTCCCTTAACTTTCAAGCAAAAAAACCTAAACAATTCACAACAGGGTCTCTTTAACTGACGGTTGATGACTTACGTAATGACATTTAAGTAATTTACAGTTAACTGATGGTTGAGTAGAAGTACTCAGATCTTGTACTTGAGTAAAAGTAGAAGTACTCAGAACTTGTACTTGAGTAAAAGTAGAAGTACTCAGATCTTGTACTTGAGTAAAAGTAGAAGTACTCAGAACTTGTACTTGAGTAAAAGTAGAAGTACTCAGATCTTGTACTTGAGTAAAAGTAGAAGTACTCAGATCTTGTACTTGAGTAAAAGTAGAAGTACTCAGAACTTGTACTTGAGTAAAAGTAGAAGTACTCAGATCTTGTACTTGAGTAAAAGTAGAAGTACTCAGAACTTGTACTTGAGTAAAAGTAGAAGTACTCAGATCTTGTACTTGAGTAAAAGTACTCAGATCTTGTACTTGAGTAAAAGTAGAAGTACTCAGATCTTGTACTTGAGTAAAAGTAGAAGTACTCAGATCTTGTACTTGAGTAAAAGTAGAAGTACTCAGATCTTGTACTTGAGTAAAAGTAGAAGTACTCAGATCTTGTACTTGAGTAAAAGTAGAAGTACTCAGATCTTGTACTTGAGTAAAAGTAGAAGTACTCAGATCTTGTACTTGAGTAAAGTAGAAGTACTCAGATCTTGTACTTGAGTAAAAGTAGAAGTACTCAGATCTTGTACTTGAGTAAAAGTAGAAGTACTCAGATCTTGTACTTGAGTAAAAGTAGTAGTACTCAGATCTTGTACTTGAGTAAAAGTAGAAGTACCAGAGTGTAGGAATACTCTGTTACAGTAAAAGTCCTGCATTCAAAATGTTCCTCAAGTAAAAGTAGAAAAGTATTATCATCAAAATCTAGTTAAAGTAGCGACAGTAAAAGTAGTCGTTGTGCAGATTGGTCCATTTCAGAATAATATATATGATATGTTTTATAATGATTGATCATGAAAGTGTTCTCAAAGCTGGTAAAGGTGCAGCTAGTTTGAATGACTTTGTATACTGCAGGGTAGCTTGTGGATTTACTCCAGGTGGAACTAAAGTCTGATTTAACACTTGATTATATTTCACATCATTGATCCAGATCTGTGAAGTAACTAAAGGTATTCAATACATGTAGTGGAGTAAAAGTACACCATTTACTTCTGAATTGTAGAGGAGTAGAAGTACACAGTAGCAGAAAATTGAAATACTTCAATAAAGTCCAAGCAGCTCAAGCATATATATCCTGAACAGAAATGTGAACATCTCAGATCATTGTTTAGATTTATCTAAATATTTTCCTAGAAATGTATTTACCTTTAATTCTTTGAGTTTTTCTCAATTAAATACCATGTCCTGGCTCGGTGATTTGTATTTTATTTTTGAAATTTCACCAACACTGACCCAAATACGTCTTATGAAACGCACCGTCGCCTTGATTAATATGACAGTTTTGGGACAATAAAGAAACATAAGTCCACAAAATGTCAAACAATAGTCTTATTTCAGCTTGGGAGCTACTTTTAAAATGACCAAGCCCAAATGATCTACCTACAGGGCCGCCCATGCAAATGCCACTTGAAAGGATGGATGATAGGCTAACTTTAAAAAGGCGATCGACCGTAGATAGATGTTCGATATTACACTTGAACAAAAGTCTTTTTCGTATCAGCACAAATATCACTCAACTGGATTAACTGAACAACAAACTTTATTTTTTATAACATCAAATAAAAGATAACAGAAAGCAAAGGAAAAACGGGTCCTTTTAAAAACACGCCATATTTTAAGCCCCGCCTCCGATGCGCAGTCTCGCCAATATCAGTCAAATGAAGAGAGAGGAAAAATAACTCTGATTCGGCTTTTAGTCCATTTTCACGTCACCACCGCTAAGCTAAAGGCCGCTAATGTTGGGCTTTAAAGGAACTACGACGTATTTTATGTCGTAGAACAAAACGTTAACATCTCTTCAGCTTGTGTTAACCACAGACCTTGTTTCAGGCTAACAACCAAAAACACATTCAGGAAACCATTGACTCTCAGACCAGAGGACAGGAAATGATAAAATGCTGAATAATTTCATGCCGGTGTTAGTGCTTACGCTGAGTCGGGGGGGGGGCGATACCGCTTTCTACGTAGAAAAACAATGTGACCGTGCTGTAGTTCCTTTATAGCCCAACATTAGCTTCCTTGAGCTTAGCGGTGGTGGCATGAAGTCATGTGACCACCATTTGACACCGAGATTCGTTTGCAACAATCCAAAATCACATGGAAAGAATCCTCTTTAGTCGCTCTCACTGCCGCTCTCTGACACCACGTAGCAGTTGTTGTCCCCCCCCATGTTTTCCTGGAAACGCACACCTGAAACACACACACACACACACACACACACACACACACACACATCAGATACTATCTAAAAAATAGTTTACATAGAAATGGAGCTGGTTTTTTATCGTGGTTCTTCTCACCGTTTGGGGTTCTGTCTTCATTCTCAAAAACAATGTGCTCCACGTCGTAACTCACAAAGATATTCTGTGGAAACAAAGATTTTTTTGTAAAATACACGCTGCCATTTTTTACATTTAATTATGGGAAAGAAAGGATTTAAAAAGGAACTACTTAAAAGGTCTCCTATTATGCTATTTTTAGGCTCAGAATTCTACGAGATACTAAACTAAATGCTGCTGTGATGAAACGCCATATCATGGATTATCAAGGATTCTTTCTGAAACAGTATGGAGCTCAAAGGCTTTCTCTCTTGCCGGTTATACCACAAGGTGAGTTCCTTTCTTTATTTCCTGCTTCTTCACACACATGCTCTCCAGTACAGGTTAGCTCTGAGTGTTAGCGATGCTAATGTAAACAAAGAACATATTACGTCCAAAACCCATCGCTCATTGTTTCCGATAGCAACGTTTCTGATAGGGCCGTGGGTCCACAGTTCAGATATTACGTCATATCGGACGCAAATCTGGATCAGCTCCGTTGTTCCCCCGTTTTTAGAGATTTGGGTACGGAGGAAAAGAGAGAGGGTTTTATTTTCTGACGCTGCGTGAGTTCCCCGAGACACCGGGGACACATGTTGATGTATAAAAGACATCAACAAGTGCATTTTGCATGATAGGTCCCCTTTAATAACTTGAGCGAATATTCAGATTATTTGTTTACCACTGTGACTACCCGATCCGCATCCCTGCCCGATTTGCATTGTGCATGTGCGAGATGGTCCGCCATATTGGACAACTACGTACGGCAACCCAAATAGGACACTTGACGTAGTGGCATTTGGCAAAGCAGAAAAAGAAAACAAAAAAAACCTGACAATATTAATCTGAACGAGAGATGAGTTATTGTTATTACAACGTGACTTCACTATTATTTAACAACTCCTTTTATTGGGTCCTTTTATTGGGTTAAGTACATTGTCAGAATAAGTGAGAAATGGATTTAACTTCTGATAGACAGCTATCATACTGAAGAAATGTTTACTGTGAATGTATGCTAAAATGTATCGCATTAATAATTTATATCTAATTACATTAACTGCTAAACTTTACCAGCTTTGGAATTATATATATAGCAATCGTTTAAGTTTAAAACTCGCGCATGCGCAATGCATATTGGGCAGCCGTCTAGACGTCAAGTCTCCTACTTGGGTTGCCGTATGTAGTTGTCCAATATGGCGGACCATGCGCAATGCAAATCGGGCAGGGATGCAGATTGGGTAGTCAGTACCACCTTCATATATGTTGCTGGATATAACCTTCCTCTGTATTAATAGATTTGTTTTCTAGCTGTTGTTTATCACTTACTCATAACAGCTGAGCCTTGTGATTAATTCCTGCTGTGGACTGATGTAATGAATCTGACTCCAGTACCTTGTTCCTGAGGAGTTTCTCCCAGTGTCCCGGCTGTTGTTTGGACAGTTTGAGGACCGGCTCGTTGGACTTCATTTCCCAGCAGCATCGGTCCGGAGCGATGTTGGCGTGAAGCTGCAGGTCGGCTCTGTAGGTGCGCTCGTTCACTCTGCCACTGAAAAACATCGGAGTCAAACTGAATGAGGAAATATCACTTTTTCTCTACTGTGCTGAACACAGAGGCGTTTGATTCACTGGCAGAAACTTCTCTCCATGAAAACACAGGAAGAGCCTTTATTCCAATCAGTTTGGGCACCAACTAAGTGATTTGCAATCGGTGAAGCCCTACTAATAACTAAACTGTAACTGAACTTTAATGTATAACTATCATTTTGAGAATTTCCCTTTTTTTTCACGAATTGAGAACTTTTTTTCAAATTACACGTTTGTCTCAGAATTATAATTTTTCATCCAAAATGTTACTTTTTGAGAATTTAACTTATTTTTCAGAATTAGAACATTTCACTTTTTTAATTATTTTTTTCTCAGAATTTCTGATATTTTTTGTGCAGAAATTGACTTTTTTTCTTTCATTCATGTCACTTTCCCAATTATTTTAGATTTTTTCCTCCAAATTTCACTTATTTCTCATGAATTCATATTTTTTTCACAATTTGAGAACTTTTTCTCCAAATTTCACTTAATTAGACATTTTCTCTGAATTTCACTTTTTTTCAAAATATTCCTTTTTTTTTTTAAATATAATTTCTTTATTCTGTGAATTACATTTTATTTATTTTTTTCCACACACACACACACACACACACACACACACACACACACACACACACACACACACACACACACACACACACACACACACACACACACACACACACACACACACACACCACACACACACACACACACACACACACACACACACACACACACACACACACACACACACACACACACACACACACACACACACACACACACACACCACACACACACACACACACACACACACACACACACACACACACACACACACACACACACACACACACACACACACACACACACACACACACACACACACACACACACACACACACACACACACACACACACACACACACACACACACACACACACACACACACACACACACACACACACACACAACCACACACACACACACCTCCTCAGTTTGTATCCCTTGTCTTAATATTTGTCCTTGTTTTGATGTTGCAGATGGAGCTGCTTTGATTTAAGTCAAATTTCAGACTTGATATGACAATAAATGATAAGCGAATCGTATAAAGAGCTCCACTGAGTGTTGGTGTGAGTTCTGCTGCTCACACACCTGTACACGACTCTGTCCTGGAAGAAGAGGCAGCTCTGGTTCTGCGGCTCCTTCAGTTTCATCGTCACGATCAATGAGTCGGACGTCTGGTACCAGCGGGCCAGAGGGTGGAAACTGAAACAACCAGAGCGAAGAAAATAAAAGCATTTAGAGTTTGATTATGTTATTAAAATGTAGTTCAGAGACACTAACATCTGTAGCTCTAATCGTGAAGTCCAGATCATCCACTGAAGATTTTAAATCAGAGAGGATTTTGTAGTGTAATCAGTTTTATTGGGCGTGTATGCATGGTGAGGCTTTAATTTCAAAATAAAAAAGGCCCATAATTTCCATTTTACGTTAACAGGACGCTTCAAATGGACATTTATCAAAAATAAAAGCACCCATCATTTAAATGTTACATTAACAGGGTGCCTCAAATGGGCCTTTCACAATAAAAGTAACCACATTTTCCATTTTCCATTAATAAGATGCTTCAAAATTGTATTTTTTCAAAATAAAAGCACCCACATTTCCATTTTACGTTAAGACGCTTCGAATGGAGCTTCTTTTTCAAAATAAAAGCACCCAAATGTACCTTTTAGGTTAACATGACGCTTCAAATGGGTCTTTTTCAAAATATAAGCACTCATCATTTCCATTTTATGTTAACAGGATGCTTCAAATGGACCTTTTTCACAACAAAACAGACTAGTTAAATTAATTTCCTTTTTCTCCACAATGTATAAACAGCTGTCAGTGAAGTGGTACCTTTTAACGGCGTCACCACAGTGTGTCTCATTACTGCTGATGAGCTGCTGGCTGCTGCTCTCATCCTCACCTGTAGACACACCTGAGCACAGACAGATCAGTGATCAGTTTCATTTAAAAAATTCAGTTTTTTCACCCATTATTTGACTACCTGTGGAAGCAGCTGCAAGATATATTTTAACCATAGCAGTTATTCATTAAATGCAACAATGCCACACAGTTATATACAGAGTTTTTATGAATGAATGAGTAATTATGCAGCTTGTTATATCTGATTATCTCCATATAATTAACTTCATATTGTACCATTCTGCCTGCACTCCATTAGGACAGACTTGCTGATCATGGGGTGAAGTTCTCCATCTTCGATCCTGTGTATTAAAATCAGAAAGCTTCTTTTACACACAAAAAATACAAAGATAAAAGACATTCATTCTTCCTAAGGACTTTCAGCTGAACTGTGTTATATTCTTTAATATCTATGACTGTTTAAATGTTATTTTTATGTATTTGTTCCGAGGTCTTAATCCCATTTCCTTTCAGAAAGAGCTGCTGAATCCTAACATGAACAGGAGGGGAAAGGGTTCTTGGCTTTTAAATTATCAGTAGCAGTCGACTCCAACACGTACTGGTATTTCGCGGGCTGATTAAAAACCTGACTTTAAAGGTCACCTATCATGCTATTTTTAGGCAATAGCATAGGTTTCAGACATGCTTTTTATATATCTATGAAGTGTTTTGCTCAAAATACCAAACAGATCACCCATTCTAGCCATGCCTCATATCCCTCTATTTCACTTCCTGTTTCAAAAGTGATGATTCTGGGTATAAACAGGTCTCTCTTGAGAATGAGATTTTCACCTGTATTTAATAAAGGCTAAATAAAATTGAAAAAATAAAATAAGAGGGGGCGGGACCCGGCAGATACTGTCTAAAATGCTGCCGTGATGAAACGCCATATCATGGATTATCAAGGATTATTTCTGAAACAGTATGGAGCTCAAAGGCTTTCTCTCTTGTTATACCACAAGGTGAGTTCCTTTTTATTTCCTGCTTCTTCACACACATGCTCTCCAGTACAGGTTAGCTCTGAGTGTTAGCGATGCTAATGTAAACACCGACCATATTACGTCCAAAACAGTCGGGCATTGTTTCTGATAGCAACGTTTCTGATAGGGCCGTGGGTCCACATTTCAGATATTACGTCATATCGGACGCAAATCTGGATCAGCTCCGTTGTTCCCCCGTTTTTAGAGATTTGGGTACGGAGGAAAAGAGAGAGGGTTTTATTTTCTGATGCTGCGTGAGTTCCCTGACACACCGGGCACACATGTTGATGTATACAAGACATCAAAAAGTGCATTTTGCATGATAGGAGACCTTTAAAACGATGGCATTTAAAAGAGAATATTTTCTGTTGAAATTGGATGAAAACTGTTGCTTTATTGTGAGTTAATTGGCTGTGTTTAGTAGTAGGGTTATACATAGAAGGGCTTTTTTGTTTGTTAATATGGCGCACACAAACAGTAAGAGAAAAGTCATTAAAAAAAAGAGACAATTATTAAAAGCAATTTTAACATAAAAAACATACAAAATAAAAATGTAACAAGGAATATAAAAAGAAAAATAACTTTAGTTTTAATTCTTGAAGCCTGGATTAAAGACCACCACATTTCCTCCGTTAAAAAAAGACACCAACCTTATTCTCAGATCAGCTGAATGTGTGTTTCTCTGTCCAGCAGCTGACTGGCTGACCATCAGGGGTCTCTGATCACTCACTGGAGCCAGGTGGAGGTCCAATACTGGTGGTACTGGTGTTACTGGGACCAGGGACTGGATCGTGGAAGAATCTGGACTGAGAGGCTCACAGGGCACGAGTTGAGGGAGGTCAGCGAGCTGCGAAACATCATTTTTACTGATCAATTATACCGCAATAGTCGGTGAAAAGTCTGTGATTATCTTCCATAAACAAACACTATGAATACAAGGCTGGTCGCATTCACTTACGTATTCATAGTGTTTGTTTGTATAGCTTGTATAGTCCGCTTGAATTGAACCCTGGTGCGTTTACCCGCTTGGTTTGTGAACAGTCGGAGACCTCTGAAGTGAACTAAACAACCGGACTCTGGTGGTCTCGGACCGCTTGCTAGTGAACTCTGGAGCGGTTCATCGCTGGTGTGAACGCAGTCCGCACTAAAACACAGGAAGTGTAGTAGTTACGAGTCACAAGAACGCGGATGTCTTCAAAATCTTTAGAGAAAGAGTGAAGCAGAATGAAGAGTTGAACAGTGTCGTATAAAGTAAAAATGCTCCGTCAACTATACATAAAAGTCAGAGCCACCTGCCGTCGGTGAAACGCCCCTCCTGACTGCTGAACGTCTCATTATATGTGTTATGTTTTTTATCGAACGTTGTCTGATTATATAATCATACACCCCGTCCACTAGTCTGTTGATCCCCAGATAAACAGCAGCATGAAAATAACCTGCCGATGCTCCAAAGCTCCGGTAGAAATAGCCGGGATTTGCGTTTGTACCCCCTTAATGTCTGACCAATTGTTGAACAGCATTTCCGAGCACATGACTTGTGTTTAAAGTTTATAGTCCGTTTGAGTTTTGCCCGTGTGAACGCAAACTGAACCTTCTGAAAAATGAAATAATGTAACAAACAGAGAAGCAGACTATTAGGTGTGGATGCGACCTAAAACACATTTATAGACTTGAGATTGTTTACTTCGTTCATCATATAGAAATGTATTTATTAGGATAAACCCCTGGAGAAGCATCGTCACGTTTTCAAGGGGGTCCCGACAAAAGCAACGTCTTACAGACATACATGAACAAAATAACAGAAAGCAAAGCAGGACAAACCACACAGTCTGTTAAGTAAAACTCATGACATGCAATGTTTACATTTTGATAGACAGTCGTGTCAAATCATGATCTGGTTTTGTCGTTTTAAAACTGACTGACCTCGGCTGCTCTGACGGCTTCAGCCAAAGCTTCCTCCTCCGCTTTGATCCGGACCTCCAGAGACACCGAACCATTTCCAGACCTACGAACAACAAAACGACGCTTCATTCATCAAATGAAGGGAGGTGGATTTATTCAGAGATGGACCCTACACATTAGGGGTGGGGCAAATAATCAATACAGCATAGTATCGCGATACTTTGCGTGGCGATATTGTATCGATACACGGACGCCAAGTCCATGTAAGCTACATCCATATGAGCATTACTTTAGAATACCATTAACCCTTGTGCCCTCCTCGAATTTTCAACCTTTCGACCCCTTCGTGGCAAAAATGTACACGCCCATAATAACTGCTATTAAATCATACATCAACATTTCTTTCTACTTTTTTTTTCATGAATCACTTAAACAACTTATAACGTACTCAAAACTACCAAACATTCAATAATTTTCAGGATTTTAACTCTTTAAATGCCTGTTTAATTAACTGAATTATTTCATTATTTATGACAAAAAACACAAAAAATGAATTTTTTTCAATATAATAATTAGTAGAGGGATGGAACTTTGGTGGTTATTAGAGTCTTGGATGTGTCAAAGATTAGCAACAAAATTGATTTGACTGCATTATTATTTTTTACGTAGTATCAGATACTACCTCTGGACACCTTCGTGGCAAACATGTACACGCCCCAAACAACTGCTATTAAATCATATATCAATATTTCTTTCTACTTTTTTTTTCATGAATCACATATACAACTTCTAACGTACTCAAAACTACCAAATATTCAATCATTGTCAGGATTTTAACCCTTTAAATGCCTGTTTAATTATTTTAATTATTTCATTTCTCTCAAAAATGCCTCATTGACTTCCATTCAGACCACATTTGTTGATCTCACTGCCATTGCAGTATAAAACCATGCATTTTGTAATGTCAGCATTTAATTTAGAAGAAAAGTAGTGATATTTGATATTTCTACTCTATTCCAACAGATTAAACCATTTTCCCACTGTAGGCCGATGCATGACATTCTTACATTTTTGCCAGTTATATTATGGAGCCGTGTGACTACCAGGGGGCCCCGAGAGTGGTGTATGTATGTATGTATGTATGTATGTGTGTGCGTATGCGTGTGCGTGTGCGTGTGTGTGTGTGTGTGTCATTTCCAGCAGCAGACCAGCAGGTCCTGCAGCATGTGACCTGGTGCTCTCTCAGGTGATAGAACAACCATTTTTTAGGCCTGTGCACAACCAGCACACACCTCTCCTCCCTCTCCGTGTGTGTGTGTGTGTGTGTGTGTGTGTGTGTGTGTGTGTGTGTGTGTGTGTGTGTGTGTGTGTGTGTGAGAATCTGTAAGCATGCACAGATCATTTCATGGGAACAAAAGGCCATCTTTTGAGGGATGTGTTTGATGTGTCTTTGAAGAGCTGCTTGATTACTCAAAAACAAAAAACAACTGTTAGTGTGTTTATGCACCTGGCTGCGAAAGATAAACATGCAGTTTGACCAAGGGCTTATTTCATTAGTGAGCAGAGAAGGAGAAAGACCTGGAGCAAAGAGAAGGAACTCAAATGAAGAAGCTTTTCAGTGCAGAAGAGACTTCAGAAATAATCTTGTAGCCTTCTTCTGCCAGCGAGCTGCAGGACTCATCTGAAGAAGACACAAGGTTCGAGCTGGGGTCTGACACTGAATGATCTCTGGAGTCCAGCATTTCTTTGAGTTCCTCTGACCCTTCATCTGAAAGTGGAGAGGACACTGAGGGTCCCGTCCACAGTGAGGGGACAGAGAAGAACGGAGGTCGTTCTCCCAGGAGCTGGGGAAAACCAGGGTGTCCTCACAGATTGTGAGAAGAAAGCCCCCCGTGGTGGTGGATGGTGGGCCGGACCCTCAGTGTCCTCTCCACTTTCAGATGAAGGGTCAGAGGAACTCAAAGAAATGCTGGACTCCAGAGAGCATTCAGTGTCAGACCCCAGAGAGCATTCAGTGTCAGACTCCAGAGAGCATTCAGTGTCAGACCCCAGCTCGAACCTTGTGTCTTCTTCAGATGAGTCCTGCAGCTCGCTGGCAGAAGAAGGCTACAAGATTATTTCTGAAGTCTCTTCTGCACTGAAATGCTTCTTCATTTGAGTTCCTTCTCTTTGCTCCAGGTCTTTCTCCTTCTCTGCTCACTAATGAAATAAGCCCTTGGTCAAACTGCATGTTTATCTTTGGCAGCCAGGTGCATAAACACACTAACAGTTGTTTTTTGTTTTTGAGTAATCAAGCAGCTCTTCAAAGACACATCAAACACATCCCTCAAAAGATGGCCTTTTTTTACCCATGAAATGATCCGTGCATGCTTACAGATTCTCACACACACACGGAGAGGGAGGAGAGGTGTGTGCTGGTTGTGCACAGGCCTAAAATATTGTTGTTCTATCACCTGAGAGAGCACCAGGTCACCTGCTGCTGACACACACACACACACACACACACACACACACACACACACACACACACACACACACACACACACACACACACACACACACACACACACACACACACACACACACACACACACACACACACACACACACACACACACACCACACACACACACACACACACACACACACACACACACACACACACACACACACACACACACACACACACACACACACACACACACACACACACACACACAACACACACACACACACACACCACTCTCGGGGCCCCCTGGTAGTCACACGGCTCCATGATATAACTGGCAAAAATGTAAAAATGTCATGCATCGGCCTACAGTGGGAAAATGGTTTAATCTGTTGGAATAGAGTAGAAATATCAAATATCACTACTTTTCTTCTAAATGAAATGCTGACATTACAAAATGCATGGTTTTATACTGCAATGGCAGTGAGATCAACAAATGTGGTCTGAATGGAAGTCAATGAGGCATTTTTGAGAGAAATGAAATAATTAAAATAATGAAACGGGCATTTAAAGGATTAAAATCCTGACAATGATTGAATGTTTGCTAGTTTTGAGTACGTTAGAAGTTGTATATGTGATTCATGAAAAAAAAAGTAGAAAAAGATATTGATATATGATGATTAATAGCAGTTGTTTGGGGCGTGTACATTTTTGCCACGAAGGTGTCCAGAGGTAGTATCTGACACTACGTAAAAATTAATAATGCAGTCAAATCAATTTTGTTGCTAATCTTTGACACATCCAAGACTCTAATAACCACCAAAGTTCCATCCCTCTACTAATTATTATCTTGACAAAAATTCATTTTTTGTTTTTTTTTTAAGAGAAATTAAATAATTCAAATAATGAAACAGGCATTTAAAGGGTTAAAATCCTGAAAACTATTGAATGTTTGGTAGTTTTGAGCACGTTAGAAGTTGTTCAAGTGATTCATGGAAAAAAAAGTTTAATAAAATATTGATGTATGATGATTTAATAGCAGTTTTTATGAGCGTGTACATTTTTGCCACGAAGGGGTCCAGAGGGTGCAAAATGCATCACGAGAGTATACAAAACATGTAAGAGTAAACGACATTGGATTTAAAAAATGTGACTCAACAGAAGACTTCTTGCAAAAATCCATGCCAAAAGCTGTAACACAGCTGAAATGATCACCAAATCAAAAAAAAAAGTCAGGAAAAATGTACAAAAATGCCCGAGGAGGGCACAAGGGTTAAACAAGTGAACTTCAAATAGTTTGCAAAGTTATAATACAGTATATGAACGAATTGAGATGATGTAAACAGGAAGTAGTTTGTCTCTATAGATGCTTATAGTTTCAGAAAACATGTAAGAGCAGATATTTGTTGACACATATCTAAACATTTATTTTAATGTTTGCTCCTTAAGGAGTTATTTTCTTCTGCGTGCATCATTTTCTGTCATTTTAAAACTGTGATCCTAATTAGACATTACATAAACGCCTCCATTGGACTCCTTTGTTTACTTCCGGAACATAGTGACATCACTATGTAAAATGTGCGCTCCTATTAGCTAGCCCTCCAACACATTGTACGTGATAGGCTAAGGGGCGGGACATCTCTAAGCGGCTGACCAAATCACAACAGAGCCGGCCCGCTAACCAATCAGAGCAGACTGGGCTCTGGTTTCAGACAGAGGGTGAAAAGTATGAGAAAAATAAAGAGCTTTTTGAACATTAAAGCATGGAGACATGTAGAGACACTACATACTGATATACACCTGAACATCAGTAGGAGAGGACTCTTTAAAGTAGAGACACTACATACTGATATACACCTGAACATCAGCAGGAGAGGACTCTTTAAAGTAGAGACACTACATACTGATATACACCTGAACATCAGCAGGAGAGGACTCTTCAAAGTAGAGACACTACATACTGATATACACCTGAACATCAGCAGGAGAGGACTCTTTAAAGTAGAGACACTACATACTGATATACACCTGAACATCAGCAGGAGAGGACTCTTTAAAGTAGAGACACTACATACTGATATACACCTGAACATCAGCAGGAGAGTACTCTTTAAAGTAGAGACACTACATACTGATATACACCTGAACATCAGCAGGAGAGGACTCTTTAAAGTAGAGACACTACATACTGATATACACCTGAACATCAGCAGGAGAGGACTCTTTAAAGTAGAGACACTACATACTGATATACACCTGAACATCAGCAGGAGAGGACTCTTTAAAGTAGAGACACTACATACTGATATACACCTGAACATCAGCAGGAGAGGACTCTTTAAAGTAGAGACACTACATACTGATATACACCTGAACATCAGCAGGAGAGGACCCTTTAAAGTAGAGACACTACATACTGATATACACCTGAACATCAGCAGGAGAGGACTCTTTAAAGTAGAGACACTACATACTGATATACACCTGAACATCAGCAGGAGAGGACTCTTTAAAGTAGAGACACTACATACTGATATACACCTGAACATCAGCAGGAGAGGACTCTTTAAAGTAGAGACACTACATACTGATATACACCTGAACATCAGCAGGAGAGGACTCTTTAAAGTAGAGACACTACCTACTGATATACACCTGAACATCAGCAGGAGAGGACTCTTTAAAGTAGAGACACTACATACTGATATACACCTGAACATCAGCAGGAGAGGACTCTTTAAAGTAGAGACACTACATACTGATATACACCTGAACATCAGCAGGAGAGGACTCTTTAAAGTAGAGACACTACATACTGATATACACCTGAACATCAGCAGGAGAGGACTCTTTAAAGTAGAGACACTACATACTGATATACACCTGAACATCAGCAGGAGAGGACTCTTTAAAGTAGAGACACTACATACTGATATACACCTGAACATCAGCAGGAGAGGACTCTTTAAAGTAGGTTCATAGAGAGTTTCCTCACCCAGAGATGCACAGCGCCTTCAGCAGCTCCAGATGTTCGGGGTTACCGACGGCCATCCCTGAGCTCAGGATCTCCGACTGCACGGTGTACTCATTGATCACAGTTTTCATACCCGGAACCTGCGTCATATGGACCTGGGAAACAAAACAAAAAGGTAATTATTTAAAAAAGCGACCAAAGAAAATAACTGACTTGACAGATTTTGCAACTGTGATATTATTTGCAATGTTAGAGGGAATGATCATTTTTAAACCATTAATCACATTATATTAAAAATGAATATGATGTGATGATTAAAGAGGATCTGTACCAGAAAGTTATTTTGTATGAAGTCTGTAGAACATTGTTTGTAGGCGAGGGTTCGATGTTGCACTTGTCCATATTGTGACATGGATAGGATTTAGATTAATTGTGCAGCCCTTTTTATTATAGAGACTGAGGTTTGATGACACAATCATGTTCATCTACTTTTGGAGAAACCTTACATTTCAAAAAGTAGTCAAGTACCTTCAGTTATTAATTAGGAAATAATACACTACTGCTGGGAGAGAACAATAACTATATAATATACACTTTTTCACTATTTATTAACATTATAACTGGCTCCTACTTCAATACCTTTATATGTTCACATACTTTTTCATACCACTGTTGCTTATTTTTTACCATGAATGTATACTATGTGATTTAATTTCACAAATGTGTGCTTGCCTTTTTATTCAATATGTTAGTGTACTCATTCTACTGAGCGTTTTATCTGCGCTGTAACGATGAAAATATCCTCGCTGTGGGACAAATTAATGATAGTTTCTGACTTTATCTGTCCATCAATTAACCACTAATTGAAAAGGAGGTGATTGGCAGGTAGAAACGTACCATGGGATCAACAAACACCGTGTTTCCCAGACTGAAGACGGCTCTGGCTCGATGCTGAAGACCTCGGATCTTCTGGCTGATCGCTCTGGTGACCTGTGTGCAAAACATTTTTTTATCAAATCACATTACCATGAGGCTGAATGTCTAAATGAGACGACTAAACGTCATCACGCCCATAATTAGCCGTCGTTAGCTTAGCGGTGGTGAGGTGAAGTCATGTGACCGTGCTGTAGTTCCTTTATAGCCCAACATTAGCCGCCTTTAGCTTAGCGGTGGTGACGTGAAGTCATGTGACCGTGCTGTAGTTCCTTTATAGCCCAACATTAGCCACCTTTAGCTTAGCGGTGGTGACGTGAAGTCATGTGACCGTGCTGTAGTTCCTTTATAGCCCAACATTAGCCTCCTTTAGCTTAGCAGTGGTGACGTGAAGTCATGTGACCGTGCTGTAGTTCCTTTATAGCCCAACATTAGCCACCTTTAGCTTAGCGGTGGTGACGTGAAGTCATGTGACCGTGCTGTAGTTCCTTTATAGCCCAACATTAGCCACCTTTAGCTTAGCGGTGGTGACGTGAAGTCATGTGACCGTGCTGTAGTTCCTTTATAGCTCAACATTAGCCACCTTTAGCTTAGCGGTGGTGACGTGAAGTCATGTGACCGTGCTGTAGTTCCTTTATAGCCCAACATTAGCCACCTTTAGCTTAGCGGTGGTGACGTGAAGTCATGTGACCGTGCTGTAGTTCCTTTATAGCTCAACATTAGCCACCTTTAGCTTAGCGGTGGTGACGTGAAGTCATGTGACCGTGCTGTAGTTCCTTTATAGCCCAGCATTAGCCTCCTTTAGCTTAGCTGTGGTGACGTGAAGTCATGTGACCGTGCTGTAGTTCCTTTATAGCCCAACATTAGCCTCCTTTAGCTTAGCGGTGGTGACGTGAAGTCATGTGACCGTGCGGTAGTTCCTTTATAGCCCAACATTAGCCACCTTTAGCTTAGCGGTGGTGACGTGAAGTCATGTGACCGTGCTGTAGTTCCTTTATAGCCCAACATTAGCCACCTTTAGCTTAGCGGTGGTTACGTGAAGTCATGTGACCGTGCTGTAGTTCCTTTATAGCCGAACATTAGCCACCTTTAGCTTAGCGGTGGTGACGTGAAGTCATGTGACCGTGCTGTAGTTCCTTTATAGCTCAACATTAGCCACCTTTAGCTTAGCGGTGGTGACGTGAAGTCATGTGACTGTGCTGTAGTTCCTTTATAGCCTAACATTAGCCACCTTTAGCTTAGCGGTGGTGACGTGAAGTCATGTGACCGTGCTGTAGTTCCTTTATAGCCCAACATTAGCCACCTTTAGCTTAGCGGTGGTGATGTGAAGTCATGTGACCGTGCTGTAGTTCCTTTATAGCCCAACATTAGCCACCTTTAGCTTAGCGGTGGTTACGTGAAGTCATGTGACCGTGCTGTAGTTCCTTTATAGCCCAACATTAGCCACCTTTAGCTTAGCGGTGGTGACGTGAAGTCATGTGACCGTGCTGTAGTTCCTTTATAGCCTAATGTTAGATTTTTAGTTCAGAAATCATAAAGAGGTGTTAATATGTGGAGATTAAACGTGTCAGTATCATAAGCGTTGGAAATTATGGAAAAATCCCAATGGTTTTAGGTCGAGGGAACCAGGTGTTAACTTACATGCCCTATTTCTGTTTATGTTCAATGTGTTCACTTGGAGTTCTATCGTGAAGAACCGGAAGTGTTACCGGATGTTGTGAAGTGTTGTATGGGATATCCGAAGATGGCGGTGTGCTGAAATAAAGTGTCGTGCTAAGACAAAAGTGTGTCTTATTATCGAGTAACACTAGGGAGATGCTGCCTTCACGGTCCACTACAGAAATACGACATTAGAGATCAAAGCAAAGATAGAGAATGAAACCTTTGGGTGCCAGTCGGTCTCAGCGTCCACTGGTTTGACGCGGCACACGATGATCTCCACGGCCTGGCCGGGCAGAGAGTGAAACCTCTCCGGGAGCTTCAGGATCTGATGGGACTTCACTTCCTGCTCCTTCCCCACATCGATGAATCGGACAAACACCGCGTAGAACAACCGGTCTCCTCTGTCGGGGACGGACAGGATCTTCACTCTGAAGAGGGGGCGGAGCAAAGACATTATTACTAGTTGCTTGGATTATTGCAATTCTCTGTTTACTGATCTCCCTATAAAATGCATTGAGAAATTGCACTGTTCATGTTTTTACATATTTTAATGATGTTCCTCATTTGTTATTGTCATTATTTTTGTCATACTCTGTAAAGCACTTTGGGCTGCCTGAAGTATGAAACGTGCCTTATTATAAATAAAGTTTATCATTATGTATCCACTTGTACTGATGGCAAAGGAAAATAATTGGATCGGAAAAATTGTGGTTTTCGCGCACCAAAAATATCAAACCTAATTTAATAAAACATGGATGAAGAATGTTTGCTGTCAACTTAAGAACTAACAATGGTTAACCCTCTAAAGCTGTGCAAAACAGACAATAATAATGCTGTATAACCCGTGCAATTAATTCAAATGAATGTCCACTAGCTTGCAAAATGGCCTTCTAGTTAGAGCAGAGTACGACTCCTGTTTTTTTTTTTAATATATATCTGTTGTAATTTATTGTAGTAATGTGTTTTTATTACATGTCCAGCACTTTGGCTCGAGCAAAAATCGCTTTTAAATGTGCTTTATAAATAAAACTTGATTTGATTTGAAAATCTCCTCTTTAGTGATCCCTCCCTCCCTCAATTTGTTTTGGATTCCAGTCAGACCTAGGGATGGGTATCGTTAATGTTTTAACGGTACTACTACAGATGGAGCCTCTTATTTTGGACCCCAGCATACAGCTTCCTGCCTACTGCCAGCCAGTTACCTGCCTAAGACCTGCCAAAGACCAGTATTCAGGAATGTTAGGCCCTCCCACTATTCTCCAATTTCAGGGTTTAACCAGGAGATGGCGCTATATATTAAATAACTATGGCCAAACTAAGACTTAGTTTTTCACAAGAGACAATGCAGATATTATATAAAAAACTAAAGTTAAAATCTTGTTTTTAATGCCCCAAGAGCAATAACATCTTGTCACAAGCTTTTTGGAAGAAAAAGACTTCAAGAGACCTGTAGTTGACTAATTACAGGCCTCAATAAAGTTCTGCCATTGGTTGTGAAAAACAACGGTGGACATAGTGGAAAGTGAAATTGAGATTGTCAAATTTAATAAAAATACAAAATAATGTATCTGTGTACGTGTTTTACTATATGTGATCTGCATGCACTTATCAAACATCTAATTAAAGAATGGGGAGGAGCAAAAAACACACACTTCAAGTCAGATCATCACCCTTAGCTATTTCAATTACCTCTCAAACAACCTAAACTAGTTATAAATGTTTATTTTAAATAAAGTCTTTATGACTCGGAATATGAATAACATGGGTCCGTTACAGTTTGTTTTCATCTGATTTCAAATAAACAAAGTCTTGGCTTTCAGAATATTAAACTTGTTTCGGCAAATTTAGATGATAAATACAACTATGAAGCCGACCCCCCTCTGAGTGAATACCTGTTAACTTAATTGTTAACACAATAAAAATGATAACAAGAAAAGTTCATGTTTTATCAAGATGATGGGTTTCCCTAACGCTCAGAGTCGCAACGACTAATTACAGGCCTCAATAAAGTTCTGCCATTGGTTGTGAAAAACAACGGTGGACATAGTGGAAAGTGAAATTGACATTGTCGAATTTAATAAAAATACAAAATAATGTATCTGTGTACGTGTTTTATGTGATCTGCATGCACTTATCAAACATCTAATTAAAGAATGGTAGCTGTACCTCTCAAACAACCTAAACTAGTTATAAATGTTTATTTTAAATAAAGTCTTTATGACTCGGAATATGAATAACATGGGTCCGTTACAGTTTGTTTTCATCTGATTTCAAATAAACAAAGTCTTGGCTTTCAGAATATTAAACTTGTTTCGGCAAATTTAGATGATAAACTTTAAACTTTCACACACGTTGACCGGCGAAAAACTCTGCCCGGTTCACCGACCCCCCTCTGAGTGAATACCCAAGATATCGTGGTTTGATTTGGTTTGATTTGGAGAATTTATTTAGCTACTTGGCACTAAGAGTACAGATATGTCTACCCTTTCTTTTCAGAGTGTAATATCTGCATTTTCTCTTTTGGTTTGAATAGGAGAAGGGCAATGGTTATCAATGGTGCTTTTAATGCCTATTGTATACGAACTGTGTGATTTATATTGCTTTTCAAATGCATATAAGCCCCCCATTTACACTGCACTTCCCCGTCAAGAAAATGAATAGCACTTAGTTAGATCACTTTACAGATCAGGTTGGACCAGCCCTGTCGCTACTCTCTGCATTTCCTACTGCAGATAAAAAAAAGCTACAAATATGTATTTCTTAATAAACTAAATAGGCCACCATTGGTAGCAGTTCTCATTATATACTTCTCAGTATACTTCCCCCACCCGCCCACTGTTTGTTGCTTTTTGACATGTAAATGGATAACTACCCCCCTCTGAGTGAATACCTGTTGTACCTGTCCGGGGCTAAGCCCATAGGACGATGCTCTGATGTCATCACCCTCGCTCATTGGTCATATGTTTATGAGATCACTGTGATTCACTTCCCCGCGGCTCCTCCGTGCAGAGAGGCCCCCCCCCCCGTTGACAATTCACGAGCGTCTAACTCTCTCCCCCCTCCCCCGTCGCACCTTCTAACAGAACCCCCCCCCCCCCCCCCCCCCATATCTGGATTTGGCCCACAGACCTAGAGAGTAGCAAAATACAGTGAGTCCTAAACACAAGTAGTCAGGGTTCATTTATAACGCTTATTTTTGATTTATTTTTCTCAAATGATGCTGTATGTTTCACTTTCTGAAAGCGTTAGAATCGCACATGAAAAATATTGAAAGCTGCCAGCTGCCCTCGGCCATGTCTTTGGCGGTGATCCAAGCTTCGGTACCACAGTGGATAAAGTTAGTAATACATTTATAGGCTACTGATCAAATGTCAATACATTACATAAGTCTTATTCTCATTCATACTTAATTTATTTCTTCTTCTGTCAGTATGAACACAAAAAACTAACCGGTATTACATTTCATTCTAAAGTTTACGGTCTAAAAAGGTATTTAAAACAGATAATTTGTCGTTGCTTTTGGCATAAGCAGTCAGAGGAAACATAACGTTCTCAGTAAGATTCCTTGAAGAACTAGAGCACAAGAACCAAAGTAAGCTTTACTTTCAATGAACCTTCAATATAGACCTAACATGTGAAGAAACATACTTTATTTAAAATAAACATTTATAACTAGTTTAGGTTGTTTGAGAGGTAATTGAAATAGCTAAGGGTGATGATCTGCGAACACAAACTACAGACTGCTGGAGAAGAGATATCACAGGGGGGGGGGGGGGGTTGGGACACACATTCCGATGGCCAATTCGTTTTAAACAAAGAGTAGGCTATACTCAACATAGTGGGGTGGGGGCTGGTGAACGGTATGGTCAATGTTTGTAAACACTGTGACATTTTGACTTTATTTGATCATTTCAGTTAAAAACTAACGTTCATATTTCATATTACTGTTTTGCCTGGCTGGACCTGTAATTTACAGGAAAGGAGTGCACGCTACTAAAGAGACACGCTACCATGGAAACCAAACAATGGTGTTGCTGTATTGAAGTCCGAGTGGAAACAGTCATATTTGGAGCGTTATGTTAGAATGAAACAGCGAGGTCGTGACTCACAAAAAAAAAAGTGTTACTTCACTAACTGTAAGCTTGTCACTCAGAGTAACCTACAGTTAACTTAACTGTTGGAAAAGAAAGATCAGGGGGGGAGAGAGCTGTGATGGGCCATTAGGAGTGTAAACACACAGCTGAGAGCTGCCGTTTCATTCTGACTGTTTAAAAAACGGTAACAACGGACTATTTTTCTTAGCGGATGCATGTAAATTTAAATCAATACATACAACTATTTTTTAAATCAATAAAAATATTTTCTAAATCCATAAAAGCATTTTAATTAATATTGGGAGTCATGTCGTTACTTTGTGGCCATGTAATAAGCGGGATAATTTGCAGCGACTTGGTCATTATGGGGAAAAATAACACCCAGGGATCAGTAATTTTTAGTGAATTACTGAGTTTAGGCACGTTAATAACATTTTAATGAAGTTGAATACAGTATATTCATATTTGTCAGTGATTTCATGTCAATTCGGCGAACATAAACGATTAAATTAGGATTAAAAATCGAGAGCCGGCTGCTGTTCGTTACGGTAACCCAACTAGGACACTTGACACAGTGGCTTTTGGCAAAGCACACAAAGAAAACAAAAAAAACCGAGAGAGATGAGTTATTGTTATTACAACGTGACTTCACTATTATTTAACAACTATTTTTATTGGGTTCTTTTATTTGGGGTTAAGTACATTGTCAGAATAAGTGAGAAATGGATTTAACTTCTGTTAGACAGCTATCATACTGAATAAATATTTATGCAAAAATGTATGGCATTAATAATGTATATCTAATTACATTTAAAAATGTATGGCATTTTAGTGAACCAGACCAGCTGTTTCCGCCGGGTCTTCGCTTCCCGGGCATCACGTTGTTTACAAGTGTGTTCAGATGCTAAATAAAAGTTTAGCTTGTACTTTTGATACCCCGCCTCTCGGCACCACAACATCCAGTTTACTGTATTTCACATGAGCGATGTCGAACATTGAAAAGTCCTTATAAAATCTCTGTTATTAGATCAGTACTTTTCTTATATGACTATTATTGACTTGAACACTGAGAATGTATTTATTAACTTCAGACATTTGAAATATTTGAAATCAGATGAAAACAAACTGTAACGGACCCTGCCGTGTTATCTATGATTACTATGCCTTACTATACATTCATAATTTCAGCCGGAGGTAGGTGGTAGGCGTTGCGGAGGAGCAGATTGCGAGTGAGGTGCCTGTTCTAAACGAACTATTCCAGCTGTTATAAAGCATTAAATAAAAAGTAAGCAAGGAATACAGAATGTTTCGTTACGTAACTTTGTTGAGAATGTGGCCATGTACATGTACATAATACATGGGATCATTTGCAGCGACTTGGTCATTGTGGGGAAAAATAACACCCATCCTGATCGTTTCAATGAAGTTGAATACAGAATATTCATATTTGTCAGTGATTTCATGTCAATTCGGCGAACATAAACATCAATGATGATGATTAAATTAGGATTAAAAATCGGGAGAGCCGGCTCGTTCGTTTTTTCCGACTAAATAACATTATTTAAATGATTACATGTCTTATTTAGCACAGACTATGATCCTATCCGTGACATATGGATCTTAACAACAAAGAAGTTGATTTCACATGACTCCAGTGTGGAACCCCACTGCACCCCCTGGTGGATCAATGATCCATTGCAGCTGGCTTCACAATAATTAAATGTATTTATCATGGGGGCGGTATCAAGTCAGACTGGGGGCCGGCCGGCCATCACGGAACGTGCACGAACCGATCACGACCCTCGCATTTTAAACTGTCCAAAATAAGACGCTTCATCTGTACTTTTATCGATCCCACTTATCGTTCCAGTGCTTTAACGGTACTCTTATCGGTTCTTTTGAAGAAAAGAACAAATTGTAAATAATGTGAACTTACAGAAATGTAAAAAACAAACAAAAAACAAGCATTTACTGCATAAACACAGTGGTACAGAGCAACACAGGTGGGGCATACAGGTATGCTGCCAAAGGCCTAACGGTTCTTCTGGAGGAAGATTAAGGTATACATAACACACCTGACGTGGAAACGTTACTCGTGGATGAAGCTACAGAGCTACTAGAAAGACAGTCGAACCCGGTGCATTTCTCCGTCTGAATGTGGAGCACTTTCACAAGATGTTTAGACAAATTGCTCGTGTTACCGCCCTCACATGCTAAACTCTTATTGCACTTTTGGCAACGAGTATTGTCCACATCGAGACGGGTAAAGTTTAACCACACCTCGGAGCGCGTTCTCTCCGCCATCTCGTCCGTGTGTGTGTGTGTGTGTGTTGCATGAATGTAGCAGAGCGTGTGTGTAAACTGCCCCGCCCCCTCGCACACAGACGGGGGAGAGAGATCTCTCGTCTGGGTTGGAAAGATCGAAAATACATCATAGACGCATTTTGCAGTCTTTTTGCGTGTTAGAAACGGAGTTGACGAAACTGAAACTGCAATATAATGTTTGTGTAGCAATAATACAGATGACATGTTTTAGATGTCTCCAGTACCGATAAAAAGACCGATAACGTCAGAGCTTCACGGCACCACGGTCTTTAATAATTCAGCCCCCGGGGCCCCTTTAATACCGGGGCTCGGTACCCTTCCCTAGTCAGACCTGTGGTAGAAGTTGTCCTCCTGCACAGCGAATAATCCTCCCTCCAGAATCTCCTCCACTCCGGGCTTCTTGTCGGCGTAGAAATCCTTCATCTCCGACGCCATGTTCTGAAAACCTCCGTCCTCCTTCCTGACGATATGGCCGTAAAACACGGACGCCGTCTTAATGTAGAGAGGAACCACCTGGGAGGACAGACAACATTTAGAGCAATCAATGGGCCCTGGTTGATGGATTGGAAATAACCAAAAAGGTGTTTTAATGAACCCTGATGTCCTCACTTCTATGACTCCGGAGGCAGGAAGCACAGACTGATCCAGCTCGGAGACGAAGGTGTGACGATCGGGACACACACTGCTGTCTCTGCAGAGGACAACAGTTAGTGGAGCAGGAACATCAAAACCAAATGGAAAGATAACAGAAATAGCAATAACATGAGTTTAGTATGGGCTTTAATGTTCTAATTTCTAAAATAACTACATCTTTAAAGCTCACCTATTATGCTATAATTGAACAATATGTTATAGGGCCATATCTATACAAAACATGTCTCTGAAGTGTTTTGCTCAAAATACCAAACAGATATTTTTTCCCTTTGGAGCACACGCACAGAGAAGCAGATACTCAGCTAAATGCTGCCGTGATTAAACGTAATTAAATGTAATTATAAACTAAGGATTAAACTTAAAATAAAAACAGCAAAATACCTGCAGACTCCGAAGCTCTTGATGTATCCACAGAGAGGTCGGTGGGTCTTCTGCTCCTCGCGGGCCGTGTTGACGCCCCGAGCGAAGTCCAGCAGCTCGGGGGGCAGCGGGGCGTTGGTGCGTTCCAGATACCGCAGAACCCCGACCACGTGACAGGCGTTCCTCTCCGAAATCAACAAGACCGAGCGGGTGAGGCGAGGACTTCCTGTCTGATCCTGGGAGGAGAGGAGGAGAAACCAGAGAGATGAAACGCCATCATGTTCCAAACCACATCAAGGATTATCTCTGAAACAGTATGGAGCTCAAAGGCTTTCTCTCTTGCCGGTTATACCACAAGGTGAGTTCCTTTTTATTTCCTGCTTCTTCACACACATGCTCTCCAGTACAGGTTAGCTCTGAGTGTTAGCGATGCTAATGTAAACAAAGACCATATTACGTCCAAAACAGTCGGGCATTGTTTCTGATAGCAACGTTTCTGATTGGGCCGTGGGTCCACATTTCAGATATTACGTCATATCGGACGCAAATCTGGATCAGCTCCGTTGTTCCCCCGTTTTTAGAGATTTGGGTACGGAGGAAAAGAGAGAGGGTTTTATTTTTCTGACACAACGGGGACACATATTTATGTATAAAAGACATCAAAAAGTGCATTTTGCATAATAGGACACCTTTAAAGTAACGCAGAAGTGATTAATACGGGAACAAGGACTTTACGATTGTTCTTACCCGGTCTGAAAGGTTCCTGAAGTGTTCGGCCATACAGAAGAGCCGGCTGCCGAACACTTTGGGGGACGTGGGGAAGCCGTAGTGGACGACACACGTGGCGTCTCTGATCCCCAAACACTTCAGACACTCGCTGGAGGTCACTAAAGGTCAAACACAACAATCAAACTACAAGCAAACGGTGTTGATTAGCGGTGTCTGCGTTGTTGTGTTTCTTTTGTTGAAGAGACCCTGAGACGTTTATTCACTGACTGACAACAGATATAAAACAAATCAGTCGTTATTTAATTAGTTTTCCCTCACACCGACTCCTCTCCCGTGAAACATATTATTATTATGTATTTATTTCAACAAGGACCATGCATACAAATACATTAATCTCAGAAAAGAGATCGGAAATGATCTTCCGTGTACAGTGACTGAATTTTGGAGGATCCGCCCACTGATTTCAGACCTGGTCAGGTATTTAACGTTTTGATAAATGAAGAACACAGAATTATTAAATACAAAACACAGAATTTGTGATTATATATTAGAAATATTTGACACCAAACAACACTGCATATTTACAATTGTGACACACAGATATCGAAACACATTTACTAAATCCCTTATAGTGAATGTTCATTTTACCCAGAATAACGTGAGTCCCGGGGCCGATGTCTTTCCTCCACTGCTGGACCACGAAGTCAAACTGGTGCGTTAACCCCTCGTGGGTTTTGAGGCAGAACGCTGACTTGCTGCCCACGGCCTAAATATAAAAGAAAGGCGGGTTAACTTTGCTCTTTGGTTTCTCTTCACACCGTCACCATCTGTAAAGCATGCTTTTATTAGAGACACAGTGTAGTAGGACTGAGACACTAACTGTATTTAGTTTGGAGTTTTAAGGTCACTGCTTAAAGGTCACCTATCATGCTATTTGTAGGCAATAGCATAGGTCTCAGATATACAAAAATATAAAAACATGTCTATGAAGTGTTTTGCTCAAAACACCAAACAGATCACCCATTCTAGCCATGCCTCATATCCCTCTATTTCACTTCCTGTTTCAAAAGTGCTGATTCTGGGTATAAACCGGTCTCTCTTGAGAAACACCCCCTGTGTCTCACTCACCCCTTTCACACCGGCGCTTTTCCAGCTCCTGCTGGGAGCTAGAGCCTGAAAAGCGCCGGTTTTTCCTGTTCACACCGCAGCGGCGGCGCGTCATAGCTCCGGAATGCGGTTCACTTCCAGCTCCAAAAAATTGTCGGTCCAGAGGCAAGAGCTTTGGAGCTATGACGCGGCGTCGCTTACGTCTCTTACGTCGAGGCGTGCAGGAAACCTTACTTTGACCATCCGTTCGCTGTTATTGATCATTGTGGAGATACATGGGCTATACAGGTTGTCATGTCCGACTATCAGAAGTAGAATCATAATGAAAAATACGCCGGTAAAATGTGCCTATAGAAAACGGCTTAGCAAGTAGTCAGTTTAGCTTCGGTTGCTATGCTAACATCACCCATGTTATACCAGAGAAACTTTCATAACAGCGTTGTGATGCCAAACAGCGTCAATTCAGACTGACACACATTCACTTAAGGGGAACTGGGGATATGTATCAGCTGCTTGTGTGACAGTCAGACAGTGAATACTTTAGAGCCGTGTGAGCTAACCCGGAGCTAATGGGAGAATACACCCGTGGAAGAGCAGCCAGCACTGCAGCGGTCGGTAAATGCCGCTGAAACACATTAATAAACAATGAACCACGGCACTCTGGAGAAAAGTATAAGGTTGGAGAAGTCGTTATTTAATTTAATCTGGCTTCGTATGATTAAAAGCAACACGACCCGACGCAGTCCCCGGCCCGTTGTTGTTGTGGGAGAAAATCAGCGACGTAAACTGTGACGTCATGACGCAGCAGCGGCAGCTCTGGGCAGTGTGAACAGAGCGGGAGCTGAAAAGGGAAACGGGAGCTGAACCAGAAAAGCTCTCGCGAGGAGCTAGAAAGTGAAAAGCGCCGGTGTGAAAGCCGCAACTGAGATGTTCACCTGTATAAATAAAGGCTAAATTAAAAAATAAAGCTTTTCTTTTTTTTTTTACTGAAAAAACAGTGAGGGGGCGGAGCTTATGCCGGCTCATGCGGGACCTGGCAGATACCGTCTAAAATGCTGCGGTGATGAAACGCAAAGATTATTAGATCAAGGATTATCTCTGAAACAGTATGGAGCTCAAAGGCTTTCTCTCTTGCCGGTTATACCACAAGGTGAGTTCCTTTTTATTTCCTGCTTCTTCACACACATGCTCTCCAGTACAGGTTAGCTCTGAGTGTTAGCGATGCTAATGTAAACACCGACCATATTACGTCCAAAACAGTCGGGCATTGTTTCTGATAGCAACGTTTCTGATAGTGCCGTGGGTCTGCGTCTGATATGACGTCATAACGGACACAAATCTGGATCAGCTCCGTTGTTCACCCGTTTTTAGAGATTTGGGTACGGAGGAAAAGAGAAAGGGCAGTGAGACTGTTAAACAATTGAACTGCTGAAACAATTTCAAAACATTCATCTGCTACTTAGTAATATATATCTACTATCTAATATATATCATTCCAATAACTTGTATATAGACTCGTACTGCACTATTCCACATACTCACTTTATTTTAGAATTATTTTTATTTTTGTATTACTCTTACTATCTGTATTATTATGTTGCATTGTTGGAGAAGCCTGTGACATAAGATTTTCAACAACATAATTACTCTGTAGCTATGTTAGTTTGACAATAAAGAACCTTGAAACGGGTTTTATTTTCTGACGCTGCGTGAGTTCCCCGACACACCGGGGACACATTTATGTATAAAAGACATCAAAAAGTGCATTTTGCATGATGGGTCCCCTTTAATATTGAGGGTAACATTTATATAACTGATAGCAATGAATCTCCAGTGACTGACAGATCCCACAGTGAAGTCAATGCAGAAGAATTGATCCGACGATGGTTTACAAAAAACTAAAGATTGCTTGGTGTGGTTTCTTTTTCTACAAACACATAAGCAGTAGTGCAGCAAATTGATCCTTAAAGCTACCATAGTGAAGTAGCTTTAAATTGTACTGTTTTGAGTGTTGTCGAAGTATGATGTGATATTTTAAAATCCTTAAGTAATGTAGTTAACAAAACAAATGTGGTTTCCTGAAATGAAATGCCATATACACCATCATTTCCGTCATATGCTCCACCCCTAGCTTTGAGCATATTACGTTTAGCAGTATTTGGTAATACTCCCATCTATATTATTACACATGATTGCACTATAAATCCCTACAGGTGAAGCCTCTCCAGTTGTGGAGTGTTATCTTCACCTTCATCAGAGGGTTCACTTATCTGCTGGTGTCATATTAGTCCTACATTAGATATTTAAAGCACAGTATATATATATATATATATATACATCTGATAAAGCTGCCGTCTCACCTTGAACACGTCCTCCACCTCCTGAGCAGATTTGGCTACGATCAGCGTCTTCTGGCCGACGTCGGAGTTGAAATCCAACGAACCGAGCAGCACCGAGATCTTATTGTTCTCCACAGTCATGAGGATGATCTGCAGGAAGACATTCATTTAAGCTGAGAATCACATCAGACACAAAACACTGAGGGCAAAAGTACACACATCCTTTCCTCAAGTAGAAGTACAGATACTCGTGTTTAAAAATACTCTGGTGAAAGTAGAAGTACTGACTAAACTTCTTTACTCAAGTCAAAGTAAAGAGGGCTTTGAAATGTACTTCAGTAAAAAGTACCCATAACTAGCAGCTGTTTTAAAGAGTACCTGACCTCCCTTTATATTAATAGAACAATAATGTCATTGTTAGCTAATGAATGTTTCCATGCTGAACAACGGCAACATGACAACGTTTTCATTGGTCCCTCTTCTTTAGAGAAGACCAGGAAATGATGGATACACGGATCGTGTTCAAATCAATAGGCACGCAATGACTCTAAATAATAATGATCACGCCACCAAACACACATTCAAACTAAAGGAACCAGCCTGTTTGGAAAATGAGAGAAGTAGAAAGTACAGGTATTTGAGTTCAACATGTAAGAAGTAGAAAGTACAGGTATTTGTGTTCAACATGTAAGAAGTAGAAAGTACAGGTATTTGTGTTCAAAATGTAAGAAGTAGAAAGTTCAGGTATTTGAGTTCAACATGTAAGAAGTAGAAAGTACAGGTATTTGGGTTCAACATGTAAGAAGTAGAAAGTACAGGTATTTGAGTTCAACATGTAAGAAGTAGAAAGTTCAGGTATTTGAGTTCAACATGTAAGAAGTAGAAAGTACAGGTATTTGGGTTCAAAATGTAAAAAGTCGTCAGGAAAATAAGTAGTGGAGTAAAGTACTGATACCAGAAAAATGTACTTAAGTACAGTAACGAAGTATTTGTACTCCACTACTTCCCACCTCTGACACTGAGCACAAGTATAACATATTAAAACATCGGCTATTTAGCTCACCCCCTAAAATGTTAAAGTGATGCCAGAAAACAATATTTCTGTTCTTCAAAAACTGTATAATGACTCCAGAAATATGAGTATCAGACAGAGCGTCAGACGGCAGGGACAGTTTTGTTTTTACGGAGCTCCGACGTCACGTTGTTGTTTACGTCCGAGGCGCCATTTTGTATAGATGTGGAAAATGTATATATCTTATAAACAAGATCAGAGTACACATACTATATCTTTCTAGAAACACCTCTTGTGAACTGAACCTGTACTTATATTTGAATTTGTATTTTTTATTCTCACTTATTGTATTGTCCCAGTCCGTACTTTTGGAAAACAATAAATATCAAGTATCAAAGAAAAGATTACAAGATGAGTTTTGTCTTAATGATAGTTATTTAGGTGGACTTTGACATCTTTTACACCTCTTACGCTCCGATGGGATAATACTTTATTTACTTTATCAAGTCTGAATTTGTTCTTGCGTCATAGTAGCTCCGTTAGTAGCAACAATGACAGATATTAGGACAATAAACAAGGAAACAGACATAAAAAAATGCCATTAAAATCACTGCAGACAACATGTTTAAGGCCCTTTAATGACATTTGATCTGGGATTAAACTCCATATTTAATTTGAGGACTAACTGGTGCATCAAACAGTGTTTCAGTCACCTTGTTTTTTATTTTAACGTTTAAAAAAAACCATTACAAAACAAAGTGGTAATGAAAGGGAATTGATGGAGAGACTGACCTGCTGAACGTTGCCATAGAGAGCAGCCTCTTCGGGGATCGCCATGACGATGCACGGGTACGGCATGTAATTGGCTAACAGAGCCTCAATGTGATTGGTCCATCTCTTTGCCACGGCGATGAGCTGCTGCGGACAGGAAGTGTTCTCTTCGCTGGAGGTCACTTTCTGGAAATGCTGCAAAATGGTCGCCATCTAACGGGAGGACATTTGTGTTTAAAGACGTGGGAGGAAACGTTTTAAAGATCTCCTATCATTCTATTTTTAGGCAATATGTTGCTCAGAATTCTACCGACAGATACTAAGCTAAATGCTGCCGTGATCAAACTCCATATCATGTTCCAAACCACTTCAAGGATTATTTCTGACACAGTATGGAGCTCAAGGGTTACCTTGGTTGTTGATTGGCTAATGGTTACACAAGACAACACATTGTCATGACATCATAAAGTGGCCAAAATCTGATCAGCTCATTTTCAGACAGGTTTTTATAAAAATGGATCAGGACAAAAAGAGAGAGAATCTTTGTTCCTGAAACTTTCAGAGTCTCTTTCCACAGAGGGGACACATGTTGATGAAGAAGAGACATGAAGAAGAGGGGACACATGGTGATGAAGAAGAGACATGAAGAAGAGGGGACACATGTTGATGAAGAAGAGACATGAAGAAGAGGGGACACATGTTGATGTAGAAAAGAAATGAAGAAGAGGGGACACATGTTGATGAAGAAGAGACATGAAGAAGAGGGGACACATGTTGATGAAGAAGAGACATGAAGAAGAGGGGACACATGTTGATGTAGAAGAGACATGAAGAAGAGGGGACACATGTTGATGTAGAAAAGAAATGAAGAAGAGGGGACACATGTTGATGTAGAAGAGACATGAAGAAGAGGGGACACATGTTGATGTAGAAGAGACATGAAGAAGAGGGGACACATGTTGATGTAGAAGAGACATGAGGAAGAGGGGACACATGTTGATGTAGAAGAGACATGAAGAAGAGGGGACACATGTTGATGTAGAAGAGACATGAAGAAGAGGGGACACATGTTGATGTAGAAGAGACATGAAGAATGAGGGGACACATGTTGATGTAGAAGAGACATGGAGGAAGAGGGGTGACACATGTTGATGTAGAAGAGACATGAAGAAGAGGGACACATGTTGATGAAGAAGAAGAGACATGAAGAAGAGGGGACACATGTTGATGAAGAAGAGACATTGAAGAAGAGGGGACACATGTTGATGTAGAAGAGACATGAAGAAGAGGGGACACGTGTTGATGTAGAAGAGACATGAAGAAGAGGGGACACATGTTGATGTAGAAGAGACATGAAGAAGAGGGGACAACGTGTTGATGTAGAAGAGACCTGAAGAAGAGGGGACACATGTTGATGTAGAAGAGACATGAAGAAGAGGGGACACATGTTGATGAAGAAGAGACATGAAGAAGAGGGGACACATGGTGATGAAGAAGAGACATGAAGAAGAGGGGACACATGTTGATGAAGAAGAGACATGAAGAAGAGGGGACACATGTTGATGTAGAAAAGAAATGAAGAAGAGGGGACACATGTTGATGAAGAAGAGACATGAAGAAGAGGGGACACATGTTGATGAAGAAGAGACATGAAGAAGAGGGGACACATGTTGATGTAGAAGAGACATGAAGAAGAGGGGACACATGTTGATGTAGAAAAGAAATGAAGAAGAGGGGACACATGTTGATGTAGAAGAGACATGAAGAAGAGGGGACACATGTTGATGTAGAAGAGGACATGAAGAAGAGGGGACACATGCTGATGTAGAAGAGACATGAGGAAGAGGGGACACATGTTTGATGTAGAAGAGACATGAAGAAGAGGGGACACATGTTTGATGTAGAAGAGACATGAAGAAGAGGGGACACATGTTGATGAAGAAGAGACATGAAGAAGAGGGGACACATGTTGATGTAGAAGAGACATGAGGAAGAGGGGACACATGTTGATGTAGAAGAGACACGAAGAAGAGGGGAACCATGTTGATGTAGAAGAGACATGAAGAAGAGGGGACACATGTTGATGTAGAAGAGACATGAAGAAGAGGGGACACATGTTGATGTAGAAGAGACATGAGGAAGAGGGGACACATGTTGATGTAGAAGAGACATGAAGAAGAGGGGACACATGTTGATGAAGAAGAAGAGACATGAAGAAGAGGGGACACATGTTGATGAAGAAGAGACATGAAGAAGAGGGGACACATGTTGATGTAGAAGAGACATGAAGAAGAGGGGACAACGTGTTGATGTAGAAGAGACATGAAGAAGAGGGGACACATGTTGATGTAGAAGAGACATGAAGAAGAGGGGACACGTGTTGATGTAGAAGAGACATGAAGAAGAGGGGACACATGTTGATGTAGAAGAGACATGAAGAAGAGGGGACACATGTTGATGTAGAAGAGACATGAAGAAGAGGGGACAACATGTTGATGAAGAAGAGACATGAAGAAGAGGGGACACGTGTTGATGTAGAAGAGACATGAAGAAGAGGGGACACGTGTTGATGTAGAAGAGACATGAAGAAGAGGGGACACATGTTGATGTAGAAGAGACATGAGGAAGAGGGGACACATGTTGATGTAGAAGAGACATGAAGAAGAGGGGACACGTGTTGATGAAGAAGAGACATGAAGAAGAGGGGACACATGTGGATGTAGAAGAGACATGAAGAAGAGGGGACACGTGTTGATGTAGAAGAGACATGAAGAAGAGGGGACACATGTTGATGTAGAAGAGACATGAAGAAGAGGGGACACATGTTGATGTAGAAGAGACATGGAGAAGAGGATTTTGTGTAATAGGTGACCTTTAAAGTTTAGGATATTAATGTTCGTCACCTGATCTGGAGCAAGAGTGAAGAGCTGGTCGGCCTCGTCCAGCACCAGGTGGTAAAGACGCAGGAACAGGAAACAGTGGCAGGACAGCAGACGCACCAAACTGAAGGGAGTGGTGACCAGCAGCAGGCCTGGAGGGAAATAAAAACAATATCTTTTTAGGGCTGAACTGAATAGAGCGGTTGATGACGTATAAACCCTTTAGTAAGCTGCTGGTTCCTTCGACAAAAAAGCAATGGGATTTCTCCAGAGGATTTTGGAAAAAAGCTGAAAATAATGTCTGTGGAAAACGAACCTGTTTGATGAATGCACGTTTTGTTCAGCCGGATAATCTCCACATGTCTACCCTACTTTTATAATGTTCTAATCATAAATCTAATCTCCAGAAGCTAAATGCTAACGTTATGCTATAAAGGAACTACAGCCGAGTCCAGCAGCACGACTTCAACGTCACGCCAACTTAAGATCCATATTCAAACACACAGATTCTAAATGTTACGAGTTGAAGCGTTTGTTTGAACAGTTTGCAGGAGGCAGGTACTTGCTTTCAAGCAGAACAGGTGCAAACAAACTTAGAGGAGTGTTTACGTGTTCGGCGTAATGACGTACAACGGCCTCCACAACTTCTGTAGTCCTATTCAGCCACTTGGTAACAACCATCGTTTTTCAGACACGTCAACTCTTCAGAAATCACCAGTGGGGTCACTGCTGATGGATTTAATGTCCTAGAACAAAACGTGATCCGTCTCTTCAATGTGTCTCACAGACCTTACTTCCAGATATTTTCCTAAATCCTATGGAGAGATCCCATTGGCTCTGAGACGAGGGAACAGGAAGTGGGGAAATGCTGACTCACTTCCTGGTTTTAGGACTCGTCACTTCACCACTCTATACATACACTAATAATAATAATAATACAACATAAAGTCCAATAGTCAACATTTATAAAAAAAACACATAAATGTAATAATTTGAAAAATTCACGACATGTTTTTAAACATTAAAAAGCTGGATAAAAGCTTTCAAATGTAAGAAAATCCATCCGAAATGGTATGAAGATTTAGGATAGGATAATCTCACGTATTAACAAATAATTGCATGTGGGGATTTATGTACACAATATTATTAATTTGTTATTACTGCACATATTTTGTTCCATTCTATTTCAATGTAAATACTTCTATATTTTACTGTATTTTTTAAATATATATATATATATTTTTTTAAGTGTGGGAGTATTATACTACCGACTCAGTCTGACCTTGAAAGACTGGTGGCCCTGATAACTCCCTTGTTTTCACCGTTAATCTAGCATGTTTGTACTTGTCCACTCTACGGAGATAGAGAGGCCAAAACATGCAGTTTAAAATATGTTTTAATGATAATATAGTTTTCTTAAAATAGTTCTCTATCTGTGTTTTACATTTTTGTTTTACTTGTATGTATGCACCACGACATCAAGTCAAATTCCTCGTACGTGTCAACCTACCTGGTGATAAACCTGTTTCTGATTTTCTGACACAATTTCATGAAAGTGGAGTCGTTAGCCGACTGAAAAGAGACGGTGTTCTGCTCACAGTTTTTGGGGATCCTGACGGCCTTTGCCTCGTCTTTCCCGACGCCCAGCAGCAAAGTGTAGGGGTGGAGAACGGATTTGAGCTTCATCTCCTCCAGAAGCTCCATCATCACCATCACTTTCTCCCAGCCCGGACACAGCAGCACCGCCATGGGCTGGAAATCAACACAAATCAGACATAAGATAGTCATTTAGAGACATTTTAAAGTGTACAGTGTTGATGAAGAAGAGACATGAAGAAGAGGGGACACATGTTGATGTAGAAGAGACATGAAGAAGAGGGGACACATGTTGATGTAGAAGAGACATGAAGAAGAGGGGACACATGTTGATGTAGAAGAGACATGAAGAAGAGGGGACACATGTTGATGTAGAAGAGACATGAAGAAGAGGGACCATGTTGATGTAGAAGAGACATGAAGAAGAGGGGGACACATGTTGATGTAGAAGAGACATGAAGAAGAGGGGACACATGTTGATGTAGAAGAGACATGACGAAGAGGGGACACATGTGATGTAGAGAGACATGAAGAAGGGGGGACACATGTTGATGTAGAAGAGACATGAAGAAGAGGGGACACATGTTGATGTAGAAGAGACATGAAGAAGAGGAGACACATGATGATGTAGAAGAGACATGAAGAAGAGGGGACACATGTTGATGTAGAAGAGACATGAAGAAGAGGGGACACATGTTGATGTAGAAGAGACATGAAGAAGAGGGGACACGTGATGTAGAAGAGACATGAGGAAGAGGGGACACGTGATGTAGAAGAGACATGAAGAAGAGGAGACACATGATGTAGAAGAGACATGAAGAAGAGGACACATGTTGATGTAGAAGAGACATGAAGAAGAGGGGACACATGATGTAGAAGAGACATGAAGAAGAGGAGACACATGTTGATGTAGAAGAGACATGAAGAAGAGGAGACACATGATGTAGAAGAGACATGAAAAGAAGAGAGGACACATGTTGATGTAGAAGAGACATGAAGAAGAGGGGACACATGTTGATGTAGAAGAGACATGAAGAAGAGGGGACACATGATGTAGAAGAGACATGAGGAAGAGGGGACACGTGATGTAGAAGAGACATGAAGAAGAGGAGACACATGATGATGTAGAAGAGACATGAAGAAGAGGGGACACATGTTGATGTAGAAGAGACATGAAGAAGAGGGGACACATGTTGATGTAGAAGAGACATGAAGAAGAGGGGACACATGATGTAGAAGAGACATGAAGAAGAGGGGACACATGTTGATGTAGAAGAGACATGAAGAAGAGGGGACACATGTTGATGTAGAAGAGACATGAAGAAGAGGGGACACATGTTGATGTAGAAGAGACATGAAGAAGAGGGGACACATGTTGATGTAGAAGAGACATGAAAGAAGAGGGGACACATGATGTAGAAGAGACATGAGGAAGAGGGGACACGTGATGTAGAAGAGACATGAAGAAGAGGAGACACATGATGTAGAAGAGACATGAAGAAGAGGAGACACATGTTGATGTAGAAGAGACATGAAGAAGAGGGGACACATGTTGATGTAGAAGAGACATGAAGAAGAGGGGACACATGTTGATGTAGAAGAGACATGAAGAAGAGGGGACACATGTTGATGTAGAAGAGATGAAGAAGAGGGGACACATGTTGATGTAGAAGAGACATGAAGAAGAGGAGACACATGTTGATGTAGAAGAGACATGAAGAAGAGGGGACACATGTTGATGTAGAAGAGACATGAAGAAGAGGGGACACATGGATGTAGAAGAGACATGAAGAAGAGGGGACACATGTTGATGTAGAAGAGACATGAAGAAGGGGGGACACATGTTGATGTAGAAGAGACATGAAGAAGAGGGGACACATGTTGATGTAGAAGAGACATGAAGAAGAGGAGACACATGATGATGTAGAAGAGACATGAAGAAGAGGGGACACATGTTGATGTAGAAGAGACATGAAGAAGAGGGGACACATGTTGATGTAGAAGAGACATGAAGAAGAGGGGACACGTGATGTAGAAGAGACATGAGGAAGAGGGGACACGTGATGTAGAAGAGACATGAAGAAGAGGAGACACATGATGTAGAAGAGACATGAAGAAGAGGGGACACATGTTGATGTAGAAGAGACATGAAGAAGAGGGGACACATGTTGATGTAGAAGAGACATGAAGAAGAGGGACACATGTTGATGTAGAAGAGACATGAAGAAGAGGGGACACATGATGTAGAAGAGACATGAAGAAGAGGAGACACATGTTGATGTAGAAGAGACATGAAGAAGAGGAGACACATGATGATGTAGAAGAGACATGAAGAAGAGAGGACACATGTTGATGTAGAAGAGACATGAAGAAGAGGGGACACATGTTGATGTAGAAGAGACATGAAGAAGAGGGGACACATGATGTAGAAGAGACATGAGGAAGAGGGGACACGTGATGTAGAAGAGACATGAAGAAGAGGGGACACATGTTGATGTAGAAGAGACATGAAGAAGAGGAGACACATGATGATGTAGAAGAGACATGAAGAAGAGGGGACACATGTTGATGTAGAAGAGACATGAAGAAGAGGGGACACATGTTGATGTAGAAGAGACATGAAGAAGAGGGGACACATGATGTTGATGTAGAAGAGACACATGGTGATGAGAAGAGACATGAAGAAGAGGGAACACATGTTGATGTAGAAGAGACATGAAGAAGAGGGGGACACATGTTGATGTAGAAGAGACATGAAGAAGAGGGGGACACATGATGTAGAAGAGGACATGAGGAAGAGGGGACCACGTGATGTAGAAGAGACATGAAGAAGAGGAGACACATGATGTAGAAGAGACATGAAGAAGAGGAGACACATGTGATGTAGAAGAAGACATGAAGAAGAGGGGACACATGGTGATGTAGAAGAGACATGAAGAAGAGGGGACAACATGTTGATGTAGAAGAGACTGAAGAAGAGGGGACACATGCTGATGTAGAGAGGACATGAAGAAGAGGGGACACATGTTGATGTAGAAGAGACATGAAGAAGAGGGGACACATGTTGATGTAGAGAGACATGAAGAAGAGGGGACACATGATGTAGAAGAGACATGAAGAAGAGGGGACACATGTTGATGTAGAAGAGACATGAAGAGAGGGACACATGTTGATGTAGAAGAGACATGAAGAAGAGGGGACACATGATGTAGAAGAGACATGAAGAAGAGGAGACACATGTTGATGTAGAAGAGACATGAAGAAGAGGAGACACATGTTGATGTAGAAGAGACATGAACAAGTGGATTGTGCACAATAGGTGACCTTTAAAACTAGCCACTTTGTCCAATGCATTTAGAGATGTTCTCACCCCTGCGCTGGAGGTGACGGCGGTGTAGATGGAGTTGAGCACCATGTGTGTGAGCAGCGGAGCGATGTAGCTGATCGGCTGCTCTGCGTTGGGCGAGATGATGACGGTGTGGCAGCCTCGAGCCACGGAGGGCCAGCTGTAGCGCTGAGCTGGAGTCAAAACGCTGCCCTGCTTCTTCTTCAAAACCTACAAACACAACGCCGTCATTTGTGAAACTCTGAAGGAGCTTAGACATCCAACTGTCCACCACTTAAAGGTCTCCTATTATACTATTTGTAGGCATATATTATAGGTCTCAGATATATATACAAAACATGTCGATGAAGTGTTCCCCACAGGATCAATTTGGGGTGAAGTGTCTCAGGGACACAACGAAATGCTGACTGCAGTGGGGTTTGAACCTGTGCTCCCCTGATCACAACACCAACGCACTAGTGCACTGCGCCACACGCCTCCCTATATCCCTATATTATGTTCCAAACATCAAGGATTATTTCTGAAACAGTATGGAGCTCAAACTCTTTTTCTCTCAGGTTTACCACAAGGTGATTTCCTTTTTTTATTTCCTGCTTCTTTACACACATGCTCTCCAGTACAGGTTAGCTCTGAGTGTTAGCGATGCTAATGTAAACAAAGACCATATTACGTCCAAAACAGTCTGGCATTGTTTCTGATAGCAACGTTTCTGATTGGGCCGTGGGTCCACATTTCAGATATTACGTCATATCGGCAGCAAATCTGGATCAGCTCCGTTGTTCCCCCGTTTCTAGAGATGTGGGTACTACCTAGTGGTACAAAAGAGCATTTTGCATGACAGGACACCTTTAACCTGTTACGCACGGCCCCCCCAGTACCGGGCTCTAACGGTCAGAAAGAGGTGTCAACCATCAAAATCGAGCAAGGGGATATAGAAAAAAAACCCATTTTCACCCAAATCACCTCCGAGGTGGGATGGTTTTGGCTAAATCTCTCTAAAAAGGTCAAATGTCACTTGTTTTGCATCAATCTTGATACAGGGTACTTATTATATGTTGTACTTTGGATTCCTAAAGCTTTTAGTCTACTAACCCATCATCCAAGGGTAGTTTTCACTATCTGTAAAAAATAATTTTTGGACGGACATTATAATTTACAGTTTTTTACTATGTAAAATCTGAATTTTCTTTAAAATAAAAAACATCTATATTGATTCTGACACTTCTTCATCCAACTCACAGATGTAACCTTGCTTTGATAAAATAAATTATTCATATAACCCTTTTAGAAGTTAAGTTGTAGTCATTTGTTTTGGGCATGTCATTTTCGAGCCTGAAACATGAAAAACAGGCTCGGTGCTTAACAGGTTAAAGCCCATATGTGTTGAATGACGCCATGTATCAGTGATTACATTTTGACATGACACCAACGCAGGACCCTAAGCCCCTCTCTCTAATGATCAAATTACATTTTTTGTGCTTTTTCTACTATTTGGACTATCTGTGTTATATGTAAGTACAAACAGCCTGAAACTAAAAGTAAGAGCACGTTATATTTTACCCAGCGGAGAGAGTCTGTGATGGGGGCGTCGTCCAGGCTGCTGCAGGGCTCCACTGGGAACAAGGAGTGCACCAGGATCCCACTCCTCCTGGGATCACTGGGAACAAACTGAGGACAAGGAGAAATATAGGAGACGTAAATATGGTTGTTTTCTGTTGGGAAAATACTGAATGTTCTCTTCCAATATGAGAGTACACAGTCACAAGATGGAGGAATAGAAAGCAGTATTCAATGTTTACTTCAGATTAGCTCCACGTCAGAAATGATCATGCTTGTCATATGTCTATCTCCATAGAGGCTGAATCATCATGTTCATCACATAGCTATCATATGCCTCAAACAGTCCTGATGCTCTTCTAGGTAATCACACATCCTGTCATGTACACAGCTACAGTTGGGATACCTTTGTTAGCATGCTACTCTCACATTGGAAGAGGACATTCACTATTTTCCCAACACTAAACCATTTGGTACTTTATGTTTAATTTGTAATATTTTGATAAACAACTCACCGCGTCATGTGCCGTGTCAGATTGAGGGTTCACAGGCTCAGGGTTCAACCACTCCAAAAGGCTGCATCAAACACAACAGTCAGAATGAGGAAACGTTGGATATTAATGTAAAAACAAAAACACAACAAATTCACATTTCTACCTCCGAAGATGCAGAAGCAAACTCACCAGACATGTTTTGCCTTGGATGACATTCAACAGTTTCTCTTTTCACAATCATTCTACTTTTTCAATTAAGGATTGCAGGGGGTTACAAAGATAAGGGATTGCAATTCATTTCCACACAAAAAACAGTTCTAAATAAATGTTCATAATCCTGGTGTTCTGCCACGATAACTATCACAGTTTATGAAAGACAAGCAAGCTTAAAGTGGACCTATCATGCTATATTTGAATAATATAGTGTAGGACCATACCTATATAAGGCATATTTATACTTTATTTTTTCAAAATACCAAACAGATCATGCATTTTAGCCATGCCTCATTTTGCTCAATTTGACAATTTCTAGCTCTGTTTTTGCAAGGGCAGATTCAGTGAGAACAGCACCACCTACATGCCTGGCATATGTACTACAGCGTCTCCAGCGCTTTTGAACGGCAATGGCCGTGGCTGTCTCCTCCTGATTGGTGGAGTTGGCCCAATAGCCGTAGCGCCACCGTCCTGACGTCAGGACAGTGTTCAAATCTGGATCAGTTTTTATCAGATCCGTTGCAGCCCCTTTTTTAGAGATTTGGGTATGGAGGTAAATAGAGAGGGTTGTGTTTTCTGACACTTGGTGAGTTCCCTGGAACACCGGGGACACATATTCATGTAGAAAAGACGTACACAAGTGCATTTTGCATGATAGGTCCCCTTTAAGTGTCTCAACACTGAATAAAGTAGTTTCTTCAGTTCGGCGCTGCTAACCGAGCTCGCTCAGCTTGTTGCTCTGATAACTTAAGATCCAGAAGTCCGTGACTAAAATCCTTCATCCGGTTAAATATAGTTAAAGAAATACCAATTGTATAGCATTAAAGTTCAAGAAAGTATTTTCTTCAATTCCTGTATTTTTTTTCATATCGCAATATATATCGTAGGGGAAGAAAATATCGCAATGTCAGTTTTTTCCAATATCGTGCAGCCCTAGGTTGTCGTATTAGGAATAACATTTGAATATGAGTGTCTGAGTAAACATCTTTGCCTCATTACTCAGCATATATGTGTGTTTGTTTCCTCAGCTCACCGCGAACAAGCCCAGTCCGTTTCACTCCTCCACCTTTTCTCCTCTGATCTACTCCACCTGCTGAAACAAACAATGAAAACAGCGCAGACACAAAATTGTACTTTCCACCTGTGTGTCTGTGTGTGTGTGAGAGTGAGTGAGTGAGTGAGTGAGTGAGTGAGTGAGTGAGTGAGTGTGTGTGTGTGCGAGAGTGTGAGAGAGCGAGTGTGTGTGAGAGAGAGCGAGAGAGAGAGAGAGAGAGAGAGCAGTGTTTCCCACAGATCTGAAATATACTTGGGGGGGTGGTGGTAGCGGGGGGGATGGGGGGGGGGTTGAGGTAACGTACCTTTGTGACGTGCAACAACAACATTAACATTAACCTTTCTGTTGGTCGCTTGTTAGCAGACCCTTCACGCGATGGCAGAGCGAACAGGTACAGGCAGGGCCCATAGTGATAGCCCTATAGTTTAAATCCACAAATAAACATATGGACATGGGTTACTATTTCAAAAAAATGGTAAATGTATTTAGGAACCCGTCCATGTGATTTTAAGTGGGGGTGGACCTCAAATCCTCCAGGGGGGTCCGGGGGCATGCTCCCCCGGTAAGATTTTTCTTTTAATTTTGGAGTTAAATGCATCAATCTGGTGCACTTTGAGGGGGAAAGAAAGAGATCTATGGGAACACCTATATGAAACAGAACTGTATACATTTCAATAATCATAAATTCATGGCCATAACCAATAACATACCATTTCCAATATGAAAAAACACTGAAACTTGTTTATTTATTTTTGGTTTATTTATAGTTGCGAGTGTGTCTGGGCTCCTGAACCAGCCTCCCCCCCTCTCCCCCTCTGGATAATAACACGGGAGAAATGAGCGGAAGCGCTCTCTTTTCCTCTCTCTCTCTCTCTCTCTCCTGACAGCCCGGCAGTATCTCCTGAAGCTCACTGATCCAGTAATGAGTGACCCGACAGGGAAGAATAAATATATGTATAACTAGTTTAGCTTGTTCCAGAGGTAGATAAAATAGCTAAGTGTGTTAGGTCTAACTCTTAATGTGTGTTCTGCTCCGCTCACCGGTCCGTCACAGCGGGTGGAGCTGCAGGATTTCTGCTTCACACATGTTGCATACCGCTATTTTATTAGCCGCGTTCACACCGCAGTACTTTTCCCACTTTAGTTCCGATATAGTTCCGAAATGTCGCGTTCACACCAAAAAGAGCCGGAACTAAAATGAGTTCATGAGAACCTTTTTACCCCCTTTTCCGTCCCTGCAAGAGAGCAGGTACATTCGTGGGAGAAAAAGGTTCCTATGTCTGATTGGCTGGGCGGATTGCAAACCACGGCTCGTAAAACTCCCAAAAAGTTTTGTGAAGCCGCCATTCCCAAACTCCGGGGACTTCGGGTGGCAGTATACGCCGTGAAGTTGTTTGCGGCCTGCCAGTAAACCCGAAGCAGAAGAAGAAGAAGTGACGTCAGCGGCTTCATTTGCCTAATCCTTCCCCAGGAACTTATTCCGGTGTGAACGCGATCTGTACTTAGTTCATGAGAACTAAAGAGTTCGGATGAACTAAGTTCTGATGAACCTTTGTGGGAAAAGTACTGGAGCATCCCTAATAAATGGTGACCAAACCGTTTGAGACCCACTGAGAACTTAGACTAAGTTAACTATCTAAACACTCAGAGAGTCCTTTACCTCACCTGAGCTGACGTTATCCCGAGCTTGAATGACACAGAGAGACCAATCAAGGGCTTTGATTTATGATCTGTATGACAGTGGCCATGTCGGCAGGCCACATCATGTAGACAGCCAGTCACCCTGTGTGAGGCAGGCCACATCATGTAGACAGCCAGTCACCCTGTGTGAGGCAGGCCACATCATGTAGACAGCCAGTCACCCTGTGTGAGGCAGACCACATCATGTAGACAGCCAGTCACCCTGTGTGAGGCAGACCACATCATGTAGACAGCCAGTCACCCTGTGTGAGGCAGACCACATCATGTAGACAGCCAGTCACCCTGTGTGAGGCAGGCCACATCATGTAGACAGCCAGTCACCCTGTGTGAGGCAGGCCACATCATGTAGACAGCCAGTCACCCTGTGTGAGGCAGGCCACATCATGTAGACAGCCAGTCACCCTGTGTGAGGCAGACCACATCATGTAGACAGCCAGTCACCCTGTGTGAGGCAGGCCACATCATGTAGACAGCCAGTCACCCTGTGTGAGGCAGGCCACATCATGTAGACAGCCAGTCACCCTGTGTGAGGCAGGCCACATCATGTAGACAGCCAGTCACCCTGTGTGAGGCAGGCCACATCATGTAGACAGCCAGTCACCCTGTGTGAGGCAGACCCACATCATGTAGACAGCCAGTCACCCTGTGTGAGGCAGACCACTGAACAGGCCAGGCCATCGGGAAACCCCCCGGTCCTCCCGATGGCCAGTCCGGGACTAGAGTAGTAGAGCGTGGACCATTGTCCACAAGTTAATCGATCGCAGATGGCGTCGTGGTCGAGGACGAAGAAAAAAAAAAGATTATTTAAAAAAGAAAACCCTGGAGTGAGAGTGTGTGTTGTTTTTTTTAGACCAAAGTTGTTATAAACGTATAATATAATAAAACTTGTTTTCTCTTAAAGGTCAGTGTGTGTGTGTGTGTGTGTGTGTGTGTGTGTGTGTGTGTGTGTGTGTGTGTGTGTGTGTGTGTGTGTGAGAGAGTTCCCGTTAGCCGGTAATTACCGGACTATGACCGGTAAAATATGCTGAAGACCGGCAAATCTAAATCTCTCCGGTCAAAATGTCCGGTCAAAATAATTTTCCCTTAGCGCAATACTGCATCAGTTGCACCACTTATGTGACAGACAAGAAGAGTATGTGACAGACAAAAATAGTATGTGACAGACAAGAAGAGTATGTGAAAGACAAGAAGAGTACGTGACAGACAAGAATAGTATGTGACAGACAAGAAGAGTATGTGAAAGACAAGAAGAGTACGTGACAGACAAGAATAGTATGTGACAGACAAGAAGAGTATGTGAAAGACAAGAAGAGTATGTGACAGACAAGAAGAGTACGTGACAGACAAGAATAGTATGTGACAGACAAGAAGAGTATGTGAAAGACAAGAAGAGTACGTGACAGACAAGAAGAGTATGTGACAGACAAGAATAGTATGTGAAAGACAAGAAGAGTACGTGACAGACAAGAAGAGTATGTGACAGACAAGAATAGTATGTGAAAGACAAGAAGAGTACGTGACAGACAAGAAGAGTATGTGAAAGACAAGAAGAGTACGTGACAGACAAGAAGAGTACGTGACAGACAAGAATAGTATGTGAAAGACAAGAAGAGTACGTGACAGACAAGAAGAGTATGTGAAAGACAAGAAGAGTACGTGACAGACAAGAATAGTATGTGACAGACAAGAAGAGTATGTGACAGACAAGAAGAGTATGTGAAAGACAAGAAGAGTACGTGACAGACAAGAATAGTATGTGACAGACAAGAAGAGTATGTGACAGACAAGAAGAGTATGTGAAAGACAAGAAGAGTATGTGACAGACAAGAAGAGTATGTGACAGACAAGAAGAGTACGTGAAAGACAAGAAGAGTACGTGACAGACAAGAATAGTATGTGACAGACAAGAAGAGTATGTGAAAGACAAGAAGAGTATGTGACAGACAAGAAGAGTATGTGAAAGACAAGAAGAGTATGTGACAGACAAGAATAGTATGTGACAGACTAAAGAGTATGTGACAGACAAGAAGAGTATGTGACAGACAAGAAGAGTATGTGACAGACAAGAATAGTATGTGACAGACAAGAAGAGTGTGTGACAGACAAGAAGAGTACGTGAAAGACAAGAAGAGTACGTGACAGACAAGAATAGTATGTGACAGACAAGAAGAGTATGTGAAAGACAAGAAGAGTATGTGACAGACAAGAAGAGTATGTGAAAGACAAGAAGAGTATGTGACAGACAAGAATAGTATGTGACAGACTAAAGAGTATGTGACAGACAAGAATAGTATGTGACAGACAAGAAGAGTATGTGAAAGACAAGAAGAGTATGTGACAGACAAGAAGAGTATGTGACAGACAAGAATAGTATGTGACAGACAAGAAGAGTATGTGAAAGACAAGAATAGTATGTGACAGACAAGAAGAGTATGTGACAGACAAGAAGAGTACGTGAAAGACAAGAAGAGTACGTGACAGACAAGAATAGTATGTGACAGACAAGAAGAGTATGTGAAAGACAAGAAGAGTATGTGACAGACAAGAAGAGTATGTGACAGACAAGAAGGGTACGTGAAAGACAAGAAGAGTACGTGACAGACAAGAATAGTATGTGACAGACAAGAAGAGTATGTGAAAGACAAGAAGAGTATGTGACAGACAAGAAGAGTATGTGAAAGACAAGAAGAGTATGTGACAGACAAGAATAGTATGTGACAGACTAAAGAGTATGTGACAGACAAGAATAGTATGTGACAGACAAGAAGAGTATGTGAAAGACAAGAAGAGTATGTGACAGACAAGAAGAGTATGTGACAGACAAGAATAGTATGTGACAGACAAGAAGAGTATGTGAAAGACAAGAATAGTATGTGACAGACAAGAAGAGTATGTGACAGACAAGAAGAGTATGTGAAAGACAAGAAGAGTATGTGAAAGACAAGAAGAGTATGTGACAGACAAGAAGAGTATGTGACAGACAAGAATAGTATGTGACAGACAAGAAGAGTATGTGAAAGACAAGAATAGTATGTGACAGACAAGAAGAGTATGTGACAGACAAGAAGAGTATGTGACAGACAAGAAGAGTATGTGAAAGACAAGAAGAGTATGTGACAGACAAGAATAGTATGTGACAGACAAGAAGAGTGTGTGACAGACAAGAAGAGTATGTGACAGACAAGAAGAGTCATTCTAATGTCTAACACGTGGAGAAAGAGTGTCCTGTATGGGTTGATTGTGCGTTGATCTGTTGGTAATGCCTCTGGGTTCCGGTGGGCATGTAAACAAATGCATAATGCTGCGCTATACTTTGTGGCCTCACCCCGTTGCATAGCGACGCTTATTGTTTAGGTGTCTTTTAATAAGCAGGTAGTCATATCATTAGCTAGAAGAACTAGCTAGATCTGATCGATATGGACATAAACGCGAGTGAAGTCTAATCTGACGGGAGAGAGAGATCAGCTGCTGCTGACGAGTCGACACGCAGCTCTGCATGATCACCTGCAGCGGTGAGCGGAGCAACACACACACTTCAGGTTAGAGTATCACGTAGCTATTTTTAATGACCTCTCAAACTACCTAAACTAGTTATAGATATGTTTAGTTTTAATCGGGTCACTCATTACTGGATCCGCGAGCTGCATGATACTGACGGGCTGTCAGGAGAAGGAGAGAGCGCTCCGTTTATTATTCCCGCGTTTTTGTAAATTACTGTACACTTTTGAATAATGTAGTTAATCTACTATAATTAGTTTAATATCGAATCATATCAATTTGTTTTAAAGCTCAATAAATAACAAAGAAGACCTTTGACCGGCACTTTTCTCATTTTGTCCGGAAGATTTCAACTTTAACGGACATGTTGACCGGCAAAAAGATATTCTAACGGGAACTCTGGTGTGTGTGTGTGTGTGTGTGTGTGTGTGTGTGATTTATCTAGATTACATTGACACTCATATCTACACGCTGTAATGTTACGTAGACATGGGTTAAATGTTGGGAAGAAGTGCGGATCATTTATTCCTTTTACCTTGTTCCTTCGTCTTCAATACATTCAACCTGACTGCTCTCACAAAGACCTTCAGCTCCACTTTGCTCACTAATAAAAAACAAGACAAGACAAGCAATGCAGTTAATAACATCTGATCTTGATATTTACAGCTCAATTAACTGTGATTTACATTTCAAAGTGATAAAGGGTGCATCAGTCTCACCTCATGCTGGTCAAGTCGTGCGTGTGCAGAGTCTCAGGCTCACAGTTTAAAGGGGTTAATCTGTGGGACAAAATACAATTATCAAAAAGCAATATCTCCCTCTTACTCTCGACGGGAGCCCTCAAACCAAAATGCAGATTTCCCCCGTAAAATGTTAAAGTGATGCCGGAAAACAATATCTCTGTTCCTCAGAAACTGTATAATGACTCCAGAAATCTGAGTATCAAGCAGAGCGTCAGACGGCAGAGACAGCTTTGTTTTTACAGAGCTCCGACGTCACGTTGTTGTTTACGTCCACGGCGCCATCTTGTTTACGGGCGCCATGTTATTGTGAGAATTGATATATCTTATAAACAAGATCAGAGTCAAAGTACTCATACTATATATTTCTAGAACAACCCTGGGTCTGCTAACTCAAGTTATATAAAAAACAAAATTGTTATCTTATTCATTTAAAGTGGACCTATCGTGCTATATTTGAATAATATAGTGTAGGACCATACCTATATAAGGCATATTTATACTTTTTTTTCTTCAAAATACCAAACAGATCATGCATTTTAGCCATGCCTCATTTTGCTCAATTTGACAATCTTCTAGCTCTGTTTTAGCTCTGGGCTGATTCAGTGAGAACAGCACCATCTACTGGCCTGGCATATGTACTACAGCGTCTCCAGCGCTTTCGAACGGCAATGGCCGTGGCTGTCTCCTCCTGATTGGTGGAGTTGGCCCAATAGCCGTAGCGCCACCGTCCTGACGTCAGGACAGTGTTCAAATCTGGATCAGTTTTTATCAGATCCGTTGCAGCCCCTTTTTTAGAGATTTGGGTATGGAGGAAAATAGAGAGGGTTGTGTTTTCTGACACTTGGTGAGTTCCCTGGAACACCGGGGACACATATTCATGTAGAAAAGACGTACAAAAGTGCATTTTGCATGATAGGTCCCCTTTAAGATTTAAGCCCGATACGTTCTGGATTTATTTCTAAAGGGAAGGTGGAGGTACTCAACAACCGACCAGACCTAAAATATGGAGTGTGGACTTCTACTTGGAGAGGTCCCAGTTCACCTCCTGCCCTGCCGTGGTGCCCTTGAGCAAGGCACCGGACATCCCCCTTCCCCCCCTCACTCCCATTGCTCCCCGGGCGCTGTACAATAGCTGCCCACTGCTCCTAGTACTAGACTCCTGGTACTAGGATGGGTTAAAAGCAGAGAACAAATTTCACTGTGTGTGTGCTGTGTGCTCTGCATGTGAGACCATTAAAGAGGGTTTCATCCCTCCCAATTCTTCTTCTTCTAACTCTCCTGTAATTTAAATTCCATCCAGAGTCACGTCGTAGTAATTTTATGGACTTATTTCAGCAGGAAATGCTTATTTAGTTCCTAATTGGTTCAGTTTGAAATGTAACCTGCAAGTAAAGAGTCAGAAATACATTTGTTAATCTGATAGACGTCAACATCCAGGCATATTTGGGCAGTTGTAATGTCATATGGTATTAGTTTATTGACCTCTATTCTTTTACATTGATCTTTAAAATAAGCTAATTTAGCCGTTCCTGTATGAAGTCTACACGTGGCTTTACAGACAACTATCACTGAGTAGCACTTAGGAAAATGTGTTGATTCTCAGATAAGTTCGGACGTTTTTTTTCCTGTGATCCATACATGAATATATAGGAGGCTTTTATTTCTGTGTGATAAGATTTCACTGCTTATTTAGTATGTTTGCCCTAAATCTTGCCTCTCCTGTTTAACTCCAACACCCCCTCTTGAAGGCTTTTGTCTTTGTTCTGCTGACGTCTATGTTTTTACAGACTTTATCCTGTCGTGTACCCATGTTAAATGCTTTCTGAGGAGCACAGTGAATATTTGACTCCCTAATTGTGTTGATTTCGTTGACTTTTAAAACTATGACGAAATATGTTCATCAACGACTAAGACGAGACGGCACCGACGTCAGAAAACAATAACTGTAACAAAATCAACATGGAATATCGTTGACGAAAATTGACTGTAGTTTACTAAATAAAAACTTTGCGAAAAAGTCTAACGCCACCACCACCACTGCCTGGGAGAAAGAAACAAGGTGATTTTTCGCTCAATGAGGCGGAGAAAAAAAGCGAATGCATTGTTTTATCAGAAGGGAAGCATTGTGGCCATAACACAGGTACAACACCACAAACCTGACCAGCTCTGCAAAGCTGCTTTCTTAATCATTCAACCTGTGTTTTTCATCAAATACGGACAAGGTATAATCTTATTGTGAAATAAGTTTGACTAAAATGACAAATTATTGGTTTTGGCTAGACTAGACTAGTTTGACTAAAATGTTCTATATAATCTGATGACTAAAAAAAGAGTCAAATGTCAACAGTTTTCATTAACAAAAAGTAGACTAAAATAGTTAGTTTTCTTTGACTAAAATAAGACTAAAATGCTCAGACTTTGTCGACTAAAACTTGACTAAATAAAAACAGGATGAAGGTGACTAAGGCCCCACTCACACGGGAACGTTTGCGTTTATGCACAGTATGCGTATTCAAAAAAGTCTTCCGTTCACATGCATTCGTTTCATTTAACGTGTCTGTTCAAACGAGACCGCTGGAAACGCTGTAGTACATATGCTGGGACTGTAAGTGGCGCTGTAACTTCCGTTAACAATTCTGGTTTGCCTTTTATAATATTATTTCATTCAAGAACCCCTTGTGCGTTTAATTAACACAGTTATTTTTGATAGTTGCTACAGCAGTGAGCAGGAGAGGTGGGGAGAGGCGGGGCTATCGTTATTTTTTCAGGAAATATTCGTATAGAGGTGATTACACGGACTCGGTTGACCCCCCAGAGCGTTTAGTTTGCAAATCTATCCACCTTGGGACCCGTTATCGTTTGTGGGGTCAGTTTCTATCGGCCTCGTGTAAATAATAGGGCTATACGCACGCGAAACTATGCAGATACAAGCCGTTTTCTCCTCGTGTAAACGGCGCCTAAGTATGACTAAAACTAACAAGGACATTTGACACAGGATTAAGACAACGACTAAATAAAAAAAATAGCTGACAAAATGAACACTACTCCCAAACCACTGTCCGAATGAGCCATTTGTAAATTAGAGTAACTACTAAAGTGCTGGTAGCTTACACTTCCTGTTCTGTGCAGGAGGCTGCAGTCGTCTCTTCAGGTCGACTTTCTTTTTGCTCTTCATGCTCACTCACCTGGGAAAAAACAAACACAGAAACTTCTGGATCTACAGTTTTTTTGTTCAGGAATTACTTACCAAATTGAACAGGTGAAAAAACAACCAGCAACCTGACAACTAGGGGTGGAGGAAATAATCGATAGAGCATAGTATCGCCATACACGGATGCCAAGTATCGATATTTTATTATATAAACCATTCATATTGCAAATCCAAATTACAGTTTTTGGTAACAATTGCTTTTTCAATCCACTAGATGGTGCAGAGCTTTTCTTGTGCGGTCATGGGTAAAGTCAGTGGGATTGGCAGGAAGTTAGTCAGGCGTTGATTTCCAAACTATCCCCTTCAAAGCTGGGCTCAAACACTTCCTGTGTGCGATGTGTACTCACAGTGGGAGACGCCTGCTGGAAGATGCTGCCAGGATTCAGAAACTTTAGGAACCTGTTGGGTAGAGGAAGTGTTCAGTCAGTATCAAACCGTGTTATTAAAACAGATATGGAAGGCGTAATATAGTGTGTGTGTGAAGTTATTCTCACTTGAACAGACTGAGATTTTTGGTCAGAGCTGCAGCCAGAGACGAGTCTGTGTCCTCCGACGAGTCACTGAGCAGGAGAGACGCTCAGTTAACGATTTCAAGATATAAATGAAACTTCCTCTGCAGGAAACACAGGGATTTGCAGACCATTTACATGCACTAAAATCTAGAGAACACACTACGTACACTATGAAGTGTCTCTACTTTAAAGAGTCCTCTCCTGCTGATGTTCAGGTGTATATCAGTATGTAGTGTCTCTGCTTTAAAGAGTCCTCTCCTGCTGATGTTCAGGTCTATATCAGTATGTAGTGTCTCTACTTTAAAGAGTCCTCTCCTGCTGATGTTCAGGTGTATATCAGTATGTAGTGTCTCTACTTTAAAGAGTCCTCTCCTGCTGATGTTCAGGTGTATATCAGTATGTAGTGTCTCTACTTTAAAGAGTCCTCTCCTGCTGATGTTCAGGTGTATATCAGTATGTAGTGTCTCTACTTTAAAGAGTCCTCTCCTGCTGATGTTCAGGTGTATATCAGTCTGTAGTGTCTCTACTTTAAAGAGTCCTCTCCTGCTGATGTTCAGGTGTATATCAGTATGTAGTGTCTCTACTTTAAAGAGTCCTCTCCTGCTGATGTGCAGGTGTATATCAGTATGTAGTGTCTCTACTTTAAAGAGTCCTCTCCTGCTGATGTTCAGGTGTATATCAGTATGTAGTGTCTCTACTTTAAAGAGTCCTCTCCTGCTGATGTTCAGGTGTATATCAGTATGTAGTGTCTCTACTTTAAAGAGTCCTCTCCTGCTGAACTGAACTAAATGAGTGCTCACCTCTCTGCAGGAGCAGCAGCAGCGTCCGGACCTTTCTCTGTGACCTTTGACCCGCTGCCTTCTTCACGGGGCTGCAGCTCATGTTGTTGGCTCTGAAGCAGCAGAGAGGTCAGCGATGAGGATGCGTGGATGTTATCCAGAGGACTGACGGAAACACCGTGAGCAGAGCTGCCGACCTGAGGCGTAGTAAGACCTGAAGAAATAGCTGAAAAAAGAAGCATCAGATCAGAGTTTATATAGAGTATATGTGTGTGTGTGTGTGTCAGCAGGAGACTGGGTGTGTGTGTGTGTTTGCCAGCAGGAGACTGGGTGTGTGTGTGTGTGGGCGATTACCAGCAGGAGACTGTGTGTGTGTGTGTGCCAATAGGAGACTAGGGGTGTGTGTGTGTACCAGTAGGAGACTAGGGGTGTGTGTGTGTGTACCAGTAGGAGACTGGGTGTGTGTGTGTGCGTGTTTACCAGTAGGAGACTAGGGGTAGGGGTGTGTGTGTGTGTGTTTACCAGTAGGAGACTAGGGGTAGGGGTGTGTGTGTGTGTGTGTGTGTGTGTGTGTGTGTGTGTGTGTGTGTGTGTTTACCAGTAGGAGACTTGGTGTGTGCAGTCGGCTTGCTTGAGGCAGTCTGGGTTAAGATGCTGGAGGGCAACATGACAGGAAGCTGGTCCTCCTCGTTCATCTCTCTGCTGTCACCTGACTCTCTGCTGTAATACGCAAACTTCTTGGCCACCAGATCGTCGTTCAAACAGATCTGGAAAGAAATCGCCAAAATCCGGGTGTTTATTCTCCATAACTAAAACATGCAAGCTATGCACAAATCGCACAATGACATATTAGTGAAAACAGACTAAATGATATACAAGAACTGTCAAATATAGCCAGGAATCAGGATGCACTTCCTGTTCCCTGAATTTAAAAACGGCGGTTGCTAACCAGTGTCTATATGAGACGACTTAACGTCTTCACGCCCAACATTAGCCGCCTTTAGCTTAGCTGTGGTGACGTGAAGTCATGTGACCGTGCTGTAGTTCCTTTATAGCCCAACATTAGCCACCTTTAGCTTAGCGGTGGTGACGTGAAGTCATGTGACCGTGCTGTAGTTCCTTTATAGCCCAACATTAGCCACCTTTAGCTTAGCGGTGGTGACGTGAAGTCATGTGACCATGCTGTAGTTCCTTTATAGCCCAACATTAGCCGCCTTTAGCTTAGCTGTGGTGACGTGAAGTCATGTGACCGTGCTGTAGTTCCTTTATAGCCCAACATTAGCCACCTTTAGCTTAGCCGTGTTGACGTGAAGTCATGTGACCGTGCTGTAGTTCCTTTATAGCCCAACATTAGCCACCTTTAGCTTAGCGGTGGTGACGTGAAGTCATGTGACCGCGCTGTAGTTCCTTTATAGTCCAACGTTAGCCACCTTTAGCTTAGCGGTGGTGACGTGAAGTCATGTGACCGCGCTGTAGTTCCTTTATAGCCCAACATTAGCCACCTTTAGCTTAGCGGTGGTGACGTGAAGTCATGTGACCGCGCTGTAGTTCCTTTATAGCCCAACATTAGCCTCCTTTAGCTTAGCGGTGGTGACGTGAAGTCATGTGACCACGCTGTAGTTCCTTTATAGCCCAACATTAGCCACCTTTAGCTTAGCGGTTGTGACGTGAAGTCATGTGACCGTGCTGTAGTTCCTTTATAGCCCAACATTAGCCTCCTTTAGCTTAGCGGTGGTGACGTGAAGTCATGTGACCGTGCTGTAGTTCCTTTATAGCCCAACATTAGCTGCCTTTAGCTTAGCGGTGGTGACGTGAAGTCATGTGACCGTGCTGTAGTTCCTTTATAGCCCAACATTAGCTGCCTTTAGCTTAGCGGTGGTGACGTGAAGTCATGTGACCGTGCTGTAGTTCCTTTATAGCCCAACATTAGCCTCCTTTAGCTTAGCGGTGGTGACGTGAAGTCATGTGACCACGCTGTAGTTCCTTTATAGCCCAACATTAGCTTAGCGGTGGTGACGTGAAGTCATGTGACCGTGCTGTAGTTCCTTTATAGAGAGGCGAAGTCACGCCCATCTACTTCCGCCCCATGGGACCTTATGTCTGAAAAATTATGTATTGAAGTCAATGGAGAGAGAAAACGTATCTTTCGATCCCGTTTGAATTGTGCCATGAATTACACATATGATGTTTGTCAATCTCAAAAAATCATTTCCATGTCAAGAAAGTCAGAGTTTGTCGTAAAACTGTTGAACTATAAGACTATGAAAAATACGCAACTAGAAAGACTACAAATCCCAGAGTCGCGTAAGTGATGTCACAATTGTTTTCCTCCACTAAGAGATAGCTAAGATCAGCGCCATATAGATATAATCTATCTATATGGCACTGGCTAAGATAAGATAACTTTAACAAGATGCCTGTGTGCTTAGTACCAGGTTGTTATCATACCAGCAATGGGTCTTGCTCGTTCTTTCGCTTCCCGTCTGATGAAAGGACCAGGAGTGTCTGGATCAAGCTAGCTAGTAGCTAGCACGTTAGTTAGCATTACAGCCTTGTCATTTTTATTAGCCTTAACATGAAGTAACATTAAGTAACCCAAAATGTTAAACAGTAAGAGTAGTAGTCATATTTCGTGAACCCTTTGAAGAGTACTGTCACCGGTGTGATCATTCTATAATACACCTTTAAGCCCGGATGCCCCCGAGGGAGAAATGCTAACGCTACATTAGCATCGGCGATCTTTTATTATTTCATGCTGTCTGCACAAATGGTTGACATTGAACATTAAAAAGACCAGGCAGTTCAGAGAGAATTGAAGGCAGGCAGGCAGGCAGCTTTGCATGACATTCATAGTGAGGGTAGTCAATCCCTTGTTTAGCAAGACAGTAGTGACGGCCATCTTGGTGACGTGTGTTGTGCGAGACCAGAGATGTAGTTCATTGAGCGGTTTCACACAAAAAAAGTCTCACTTCAAAGTTTTACGGCAAAACATTTTTTTTTTTACTTGCAAAATTATCTTTTAAATTGACAAACATCATATGTGCAATTCGTGGCACAATTCAAACGTGATCGAAAGATAATCTTTCTCTCGCCATTGACTTCAATACATACTTTTTCCTAAATAAGGTCCCATGGAGGTCCACCGGAAGGGGAGGGACTTCGCCACTCTATAGCCCAACATTAGCCACCTTTAGCTTAGCGGTGGTGACGTGAAGTCATGTGACCGTGCTGTAGTTCCTTTATAGCCCAACATTAGCCTCCTTTAGCTTAGCGGTGGTGACGTGAAGTCATGTGACTGTGCTGTAGTTCCTTTATAGCCCAACATTAGCCACCTTTAGCTTAGCGGTGGTGACGTGAAGTCATGTGACCGTGCTGCAGTTCCTTTATAGCCCAACATTAGCCACCTTTAGCTTAGCCGTGGTGACGTGAAGTCATGTGACCGTGCTGTAGTTCCTTTACAGCCCAACATTAGCCACCTTTAGCTTAGCGGTGGTGACGTGAAGTCATGTGACCGTGTAACCCAATTTTCTGCAATATTAAAAATAACGGAGAAATCCCATTGCTTTTTTTCAAAGACATCAGGGAGAATTTTAGGATTGGCCTACAAAAATACGTCATCCCTGCACCACTTCATTTCTGTATAAAGCCCTCGATTAAAACATCATTTTAACATTTGAGGCTCTTTTTCTGAATAAGCATGACTTGCATAACCCTACACAGAATAAGGAAGTCACCTTGATGCTTCCTACAGTCAGGTAGAGCTCTATGGAGGTGGAGTCCGCCTCGGATTCAAGCAACACGGCCTCAGTCCGAGTGGAAGCTGATGGAAAGGAACATTTTAAAAAGACAGGGAGGTAATTTGACATACGTCTCATCAAACAGCAATTAAGGACAGATCAAATGTCACTTTTAAAATGTAAAATGTACAGGAGAAGAACTGTTCTTCCCCTGATCTATTTGCAATGTTGCTCACCTTGCAGCAGGCTGTGCATGTAGAGAGTAGAAGAGCTGTCCCACTGAGTGGATGCACTGCAGAGAAAAGAACAAAGCATCAAGCTGAAAGTGGGTTTTATATCAAAGTATCAATATCTGTACACATCATAACAGAGATAAAAGCTGTTTTGAGGTTGAGGTGGTGCCCGGTTGGCTTTCAAATCAAATGTTATTCATATTGTCCAATATCCAAAATTACATATTCGTCTCAGCTATTAACGGTCAACAAGACAGACAGCGACAAACTCACCGCCTCTTCCACAGATAATATAACAAACACTGAACCATCACAAACTTTAATTAATGTGATTAATATTTCAATAAAATCCACTCTTTTGTGAGTCGCTTCATGGCTCCTACATATTCTAGGAACTGTGGATAACCAGAGGTGAGAAGTAGTGGAGTACAAATACTTAGTTACTGTACTTAAGTACATGTTTCTGGTATCAGTACTTTAATCCACTACTTATTTTTCTGACCACTTTCTACTTTCTACTTCTTACATGTTGAACCCAAATACCTGTACTTTCTACTTCTTACATGTTGAACCCAAATACCTGTACTTTCTACTTCTTACATGTTGAACACAAATACCTGTACTTTCTACTTCTTACATGTTGAACCCAAATACCTGTACTTTCTACTTCTTACATGTTGAACCCAAATACCTGTACTTTCTACTTCTTACATGTTGAACACAAATACCTGTACTTTCTACTTCTTACATGTTGAACTCAAATACCTGTACTTTCTACTTCTTACATGTTGAACCCAAATACCTGTACTTTCTACTTCTTACATGTTGAACCCAAATACCTGTACTTTCTACTTCTTACATGTTGAACCCAAATACCTGTACTTTCTACTTCTTACATGTTGAACCCAAATACCTGTACTTTCTACTTCTTACATGTTGAACTCAAATACCTGTACTTTCTACTTCTTACATGTTGAACCCAAATACCTGTACTTTCTACTTCTTACATGTTGAACCCAAATACCTGTACTTTCTACTTCTTACATGTTGAACACAAATACCTGTACTTTCTACTTCTTACATGTTGAACACAAATACCTGTACTTTCTACTTCTTACATGTTGAACACAAATACCTGTACTTTCTACTTCTCTCATTTCCCAAACAGGCTGGTTCCTTTAGTTTGAATGTGTGTTTGGTGGCGTGATCATTATTATTTAGAGTCATTGCGTGCCTATTGATTTGAACACGATCCGTGTATCCATCATTTCCTGGTCTTCTCTAAAGAAGAGGGACCAATGAAAACGTTGTCATGTTGCCGTTGTTCAGCATGGAAACATTCATTAGCTAACAATGACATTATTGTTCTATTAATATAAAGGGAGGTCAGGTACTCTTTAAAGCAGCTGCTAGTTATGGGTACTTTTTACTGAAGTACATTTCAAAGCCCTCTTTACTTTTACTTGAGTAAAGAAGTTTAGTCAGTACTTCTACTTTCACCAGAGTATTTTTAAACACGAGTATCTGTACTTCTACTTGAGGAAAGGATGCGTGTGGATAACCCATACAGTGTGTATCCTGCATTAAGTTTCTCTCACATGAGTCCCGCCTTCTTCTCGTGGACGGAAACTCGCAGGGTTGTTGGTTTGATTTTCGCCAGGTGAAACCTCCTCACCCAGAAAGGCAGCTGGAGGAAATTCTGCATCGCGATCCGGATCCTTGTCAGAACAAACAAACAAAACACAGAAGTTCAACAACAACTCAGACACACAAACCTTTTTTTTAGGTCTGTCATTTCTTCTACAACATCATTGTTTTATTGCCTCCAGGATTAAAATGTCAGGCCTTATTTGTTACCCTTTAAGGCTGCACAGTGAATCCAAATGTTAGCGAAATTTCCAGTGTAATCTCCAAATCTACGGAAATGTAGTATTTGTAAAAGGCTAAATATGTTTTAAATTGCAAATTTGAAGTATTGTGGAGCTGCAGTGATAACAAAGCCTAGAAATTGTATTTTACAGACTTCACAAACCATATTCGATTGATATAGATCAGACCTGGGCATCGTACGGCCCCCGGGCCACATACGGCCCTTTGGTTGACTCTGACCGGCCCGTGTAAGGCTAATTGGAAATTACAAAATAAACATATTTTCTAACTTTACCTCATGCATGGACTAAAGCTGCATTGCTTTTATTTTGAAGTTGTTTTTTATTCACGTGCATAATGACGCAATACGTATATCAAGACGTGCACATTATTGGATCCTTGTCACAAGACGACTTTAGCCCTCAAAAAAATGTCCGCTAAAAAAAGAAAGGTAGATGCTGAATGCAGGGTTTTCAACAAAAATTGGACTGCTAAGTATTTATTTACTGAAGTCGGAGGTAAAACCGTGTGTTTAGTTTGCGGGGAGCAGATCGCCGTGTTTAAGGAGTACAATGTGAGTCGACATTACGAGACGAAACACGCGGAGAAATATAAAAACTTGACTGACGCTGAAAGGGCGCGGACATCGGAAGCTTTGCTAGCTAAGCTGCAAAAGCAGCAAGGCTTTTTTACCAAGCTTCACACATCCAGTGATGCAGCAACCATGACCAGCTTTGTGATATCCCACAAAATTGCTAAAAACAGTAAGCCGTTCTCGGAGGGGGAGTTTGTCAAAGAGTGCTTGGTGGACTCTGCAGCACTAATATGCCCTGAAAAAAAAGCCGCATTTGAGCAAGTCCCGCTGTCCAGGCGAACCGTGACTAGAAGGATCGAGGACATTGCGGGGAATCTGGAGCTTCAGCTGCAACGTGAAGTGGCAAGTTACGACTTTTTCTCCTTGGCTTTGGACGAGAGCTGTGATGTCCGCGACACAGCCCAGTTACTCGTATTCGTCCGCGGGATAACACCGGACTTCAAGATTACGGAGGAGCTGGCAGCAATGCGGTCGATGAAAGGGACGACGACAGGGAGCGATCTGTTCACGGAGGTAAACGAGTGCATGGACACGCATACATATGTGAACAAACATTTTCAATTATGAAGTTTACGAAATCCAGGTATAGATCCTCTCTCACTGATGATCATCTGTCAGCTGTGCTTCGCATCTCCACCTCAGACATTCAACCTGACTTTGATGCACTCGTTAAAGCCCAGCAGAGACTAGATGTCTCTCACTGAACAAGAAAAGAGAACTTAAAAACACCAAATGAGGTGGTTAGACTACAAATGTTGGCATGTAAAGGCACCAACTAGCAGTGAACTGGGACACTTTCTTTGGAAGCCTTTTTCTCAAAATCACAGTTCAGTGATGTTTAGTGACAGTTCAATATGATGTATCTTGCTTAATATTTGGAGTACAAAGACAATATTGTGATGTCTTTAGAATGCTAAGAACCTCTTTCCAACAGTAAATGAAACTCAAAATGTGTTTGAGTGAATGTGACTGAAAATGTTCACTAATATGAGTCACAAATGGTGAAAAACGTTCATTTTGTTTACCATTGTTTTGGGAAATTTGATTTAATAAATGACATTTTTTTGTAAGGCAACCTCACTTTTTCATTGCTTAACTATAACATATACTCTTACCAGCTTGTCAAAACAATGCTATTTACTGCTTTTTATAAAGAAATACAATTAATATTATGCAGAATTGAGTTCAGCCTTTTGGCCCGGCCCTCCTCAATATTTTCAGTTTCTCATGTGGCCCCATGGAAAAAATAATTGCCCACCCCTGATATAGATCCTGTTAAAAACTAAAACAAAATGAGAATCATAATGGAATCAGTCCTTACAATATCATGAATCATTTCCCAATTGAAACATAAGTCAAACAAATCCCAGTTACTTATTTTTCCCAAATCGTGCAGCACTAATACTCTAAGAAAAAGGCTTTGATAAATACACCAAAAAGCTGTAATTGAATCAAACGTCTTCTCATAAAAATCCTCTTGTATGTGGACTGATAAACCGGGAGTTGTTCACATAACGTTCTGGTCTTACTGGTCTGAGGGGACGACGAGTCTCTCTCCGTGGTCCACCAGGAGGCATCGAGCCTGACAGGAAACTGAGTCCGTGATGATGGACTCAACCAGCACCCGACACCACGACTTAATCACCGCCCAGTACACCACACACACCTGGGAGGAAACACAGTGTTGGGAAAATAGTGAATGTTCTCTTCCAACATCAGAGTAACATGATAACAAAGGTATCCCAACTGTAGCTGTGTGCATGACAGGATGTCTGATTACCTAGAAGAGCATCAGGACTGTTTGAGGCATATGATAGCTATGTGATTAACATGATGATTCAGCCTCTATGGAGATAGACATATGACAAGCATGATCATTTCTGACGTGGAGCTAATCTGAAGTAAACATTGAATACTGCTTTCTATTCCTCCATCTTGTGACTGTGTAACTCCCTCTCTTGGATATCAGCATGTGAAGGACACTGTTCAGGAACTAGTTGATGCTCTGTATGTGATGACTACTTCCATTCTGGAGAGGATCAGGAATACATGGATCCTGAGATTGAAGCTCAAGCTGGTGACCAGGGATTATTGACATTTTTAAGTCATTCATTTTTGAGATGTTGAGAAAAAGTCAGAATTTTGAGAAACAGTCCGATTTTTTAGACAAAGTCAGAATGTGGAGATTTTGAGAAAAAGTCCGATTTTTTGAAAAAGTCAGAATTTTGAGAAAAAAATCTGAATTTTGTGATTTTTTTTGAAAAAGTCCGATTTTTGGGGGATTTTGAGAAAAAGTCAAAATGTTGAGAAAAAGTCCGATTTTTTTTAGAAAAGTCAGATTCTTTAAAAAAAAATCTGATTTTTGAGAAAAAGTCAGGATTTTGAGATTTTGTGGAAAAAGTCAGAATGTTGAGAATTTTGTACATGACAGGATGTACTGCTTTCTATTCCTCCATCTTGTGACTGTGTAACTCCCTCTCTTGGATATCAGCATGTGAAGGACACTGTTCAGGAACTAGGTGATGCTCTGTATGTGAGGACTACTTCCATTCTGGAGAGGATCAGAGATACATGGATCCTGAGATTGAAGCTCAAGCCGGGGACGAGTGATATTTTTCTAACACACAGCAACACAAACACCTAGTCCACCTGCAGCCCAATAAAGAGGCACAGTAAAGGGTGCTCGTTCCTGAGGTCTCCCATCATGCAAAATGCACTTTTTGATGTCTTTTATACATAAATATGTGTCCCCGGCGTGTCAGGAGACTCACAAAGTGTCCGAAAACAAAACCCTCTGTCTTTTCCTCCGTACCCACATCTCTAAAAAGTACAGTACCAGTACAGGTTAGCTCTGAGTGTTAGCGATGCTAATGTAAACACAGACCATATTATGTGCAAAACACGTTGCGCATTGTTTCTGATAGCAACGTTTCTGATTGGGCCGTGGGTCCACATTTCAGATATTACTTCATCTCGCAGCAAATCTGGATCAGCTCCGCTGTTCCCCCGTTTTTAGAGGAAAGAGATAGAGGGTTTTGTTTTCTGACACTTTGAGAGTCTCCTGACACACCGGGGACACATATTTATGTATAAAAGACATCAAAAAGTGCATTTAGCATGATAGTAGACCTTTAGAGTAAATTCAGAGGTTCATTTTTATGCAACTCGCTAATTATCGGATCTACAATACATTCTCCATCCGATTTAAGGGGGCAAAATGATGTAATGTCTGAAGGTGTGTTACCTGCCCCTCCTCTAACGATGTGGGCTTTAGCTTGCGAGGGTCCAGGGTCACGTCGTGGTAGAACAGGTTCATCTGAGCAGCAGACAGAGATGGAAAAGTACACACATCCTTTACTCAAGTAGAAGTACAGATACTCGTGTTTAAAAATACTCTGGTGAAAGTAGAAGTACTGACTAAACTTCTTTACTCAAGTAAAAGTAAAGAGGGCTTTGAAATGTACTTCAGTAAAAAGTACCCATAACTAGCAGCTGTTTTAAAGAGTACCTGACCTCCCTTTATATTAATAGAACAATAATGTCATTGTTAGCTAATGAATGTTTCCATGCTGAACAACGGCAACATGACAACGTTTTCATTGGTCCCTCTTCTTTAGAGAAGACCAGGAAATGATGGATACACGGATCGTGTTCAAATCAATAGGCACGCAATGACTCTAAATAATAATGATCACGCCACCATACACACATTCAAACTAAAGGAACCAGCCTGTTTGGGAAATGTGAGAAGTAGAAAGTACAGGTATTTGGGTTCAACATGTAAGAAGTAGAAAGTACAGGTATTTGTGTTCAACATGTAAGAAGTAGAAAGTACAGGTATTTGAGTTCAACATGTAAGAAGTAGAAAGTACAGGTATTTGTGTTCAACATGTAAGAAGTAGAAAGTACAGGTATTTGAGTTCAACATGTAAGAAGTAGAAAGTACAGGTATTTGTGTTCAACATGTGAGAAGTAGAAAGTACAGGTATTTGTGTTCAACATGTAAGAAGTAGAAAGTACAGGTATTTGTGTTCAACATGTGAGAAGTAGAAAGTACAGGTATTTGTGTTCAACATGTAAGAAGTAGAAAGTACAGGTATTTGTGTTCAACATGTGAGAAGTAGAAAGTACAGGTATTTGGGTTCAACATGTAAGAAGTAGAAAGTACAGGTATTTGTGTTCAAAAGGTAAGAAGTAGAAAGTTCAGGTATTTGTGTTCAAAAGGTAAGAAGTAGAAAGTTCAGGTATTTGTGTTCAACATGTAAGAAGTAGAAAGTACAGATATTTGTGTTCAAAAGGTAAGAAGTAGAAAGTACAGGTATTTGGGTTCAAAAGGTAAGAAGTAGAAAGTACAGGTATTTGTGTTCAACATGTAAGAAGTAGAAAGTACAGATATTTGTGTTCAAAAGGTAAGAAGTAGAAAGTTCAGGTATTTGTGTTCAACATGTAAGAAGTAGAAAGTACAGATATTTGTGTTCAAAAGGTAAGAAGTAGAAAGTACAGGTATTTGGGTTCAAAAGGTAAGAAGTAGAAAGTTCAGGTATTTGTGTTCAACATGTAAGAAGTAGAAAGTACAGGTATTTGGGTTCAACATGTGAGAAGTAGAAAGTTCAGGTATTTGTGTTCAACATGTAAGAAGTAGAAAGTACAGGTATTTGGGTTCAACATGTGAGAAGTAGAAAGTACAGGTATTTGTGTTCAAAATGTAAGAAGTAGAAAGTTCAGGTATTTGTGTTCAAAATGTAAGAAGTAGAAAGTACAGGTATTTGTGTTCAAAATGTAAGAAGTAGAAAGTACAGGTATTTGTGTTCAAAATGTAAGAAGTAGAAAGTTCAGGTATTTGTGTTCAAAATGTAAGAAGTAGAAAGTACAGGTATTTGTGTTCAAAATGTAAGAAGTAGAAAGTTCAGGTATTTGTGTTCAACATGTAAGAAGTAGAAAGTACAGGTATTTGGGTTCAACATGTGAGAAGTAGAAAGTACAGGTATTTGTGTTCAAAATGTAAGAAGTAGAAAGTTCAGGTATTTGTGTTCAAAATGTAAGAAGTAGAAAGTACAGGTATTTGTGTTCAAAATGTAAGAAGTAGAAAGTACAGGTATTTGTGTTCAAAATGTAAGAAGTAGAAAGTTCAGGTATTTGTGTTCAAAATGTAAGAAGTAGAAAGTACAGGTATTTGTGTTCAAAATGTAAGAAGTAGAAAGTTCAGGTATTTGTGTTCAACATGTAAGAAGTAGAAAGTACAGGTATTTGGGTTCAACATGTAAGAAGTAGAAAGTACAGGTATTTGTGTTCAACATGTAAGAAGTAGAAAGTACAGGTATTTGTGTTCAACATGTAAGAAGTAGAAAGTACAGGTATTTGTGTTCAACATGTAAGAAGTAGAAAGTACAGGTATTTGTGTTCAACATGTAAGAAGTAGAAAGTACAGGTATTTGGGTTCAACATGTAAGAAGTAGAAAGTACAGGTATTTGTGTTCAACATGTAAGAAGTAGAAAGTACAGGTATTTGGGTTCAACATGTAAGAAGTAGAAAGTACAGGTATTTGTGTTCAACATGTAAGAAGTAGAAAGTACAGGTATTTGTGTTCAACATGTAAGAAGTAGAAAGTACAGGTATTTGGGTTCAACATGTAAGAAGTCAAAGTAAAAAGTCGTCAGAAAATAAGTAGTGGAGTAAAGTACTGATACCAGAAAAATGTACTTAAGTACAGTAACAAAGTATTTGTACTCTACTCCTTCCCACCTCTGCCAGCAGACCGTCGTATTGATCCGCTTCTCTGCCCCGACCCACTCGGCCCCAAAGGCACGACGGGCTTTCAACCTGCAGGGGCCACAAAGAAATGATTCAAAATGAGCCACCACAAAAGGGTCAGTCTTTACAGAATATACGATCTCCGTTCACATGATTTCCAGTACGATAATTCTTTATATCTTAAGCAAAATTAAGGAAAACTTAAAAAGCCTTCAGAGACAATTGGACGCCGTTATAAAAGCATATTAAGGTCCTCAGTCTTAGAAGGAAAAGGCAAACTACAGGGGTAGAATCAGACTCTTTATTTAGGTCACATTAGAAATACTGGATAGGAAATGATACACTATTAAACTATTTTATCCGTTTTATGTCATATATATATTCATGTTGCTCTGTTGGAGGAGCCTGTGACTTTAGTTTTTCATTGCCATATCTACACTTTAGCTACTGATGATGATAAAGCCTTGAATTGAAAAGAAACAGCAACTTATACGTTAAAATATATCGAGCTTAATTGGACTTAAAATGGAGCTACGTGGTGGAAATAAATATGTTAAAACTCCCTCAAACCCACATATTCATCCATTATTCACCACAAAGTGCTATCGTTTTTTAAGCTGCACAGGAACCGGCAGCATTCATATGCAGGGTTTCCCACACAGACTATACTTGGGCAGGCCGCCCAGGTATATTAACGGCCGCCCAGGTATATTTCGCGACCCATTAAGGTTTGTTTTTTTAGTTTTTATAATAATTTTTTTTTTTTTTCGTCCGCGACCACGACATCAACTGCGATCGATTAACTTGTGGATAATGATCCCTCGCTCTACGCCTCCTGTACCCAGTCCCGGACTGGCCATCGGGAGGACCGGGGGGTTTCCCGATGGCCTGGCCTGTTCAGTGGCCTGCCTCATACAGGGTGACTGGCTGTCTACATGATGTGGCCTGCCTCATACAGGGTGACTGGCTGTCTACATGATGTGGCCTGCCTCACACAGGGTGACTGGCTGTCTACATGATGTGGCCTGCCTCACACAGGGTGACTGGCTGTCTACATGATGTGGTCTGCCTCACACAGGGTGACTGGCTGTCTACATGATGTGGCCTGCCTCACACAGGGTGACTGGCTGTCTACATGATGTGGCCTGCCTCACACAGGGGGACTGGCTGTCTACATGATGTGGCCTGCCTCACACAGGGTGACTGGCTGTCTACATGATGTGGCCTGCCTCACACAGGGTGACTGGCTGTCTACATGATGTGGTCTGCCTCACACAGGGTGACTGGCTGTCTACATGATGTGGCCTGCCTCACACAGGGTGACTGGCTGTCTACATGATGTGGTCTGCCTCACACAGGGTGACTGGCTGTCTACATGATGTGGCCTGCCTCACACAGGGTGACTGGCTGTCTACATGATGTGGTCTGCCTCACACAGGGTGACTGGCTGTCTACATGATGTGGCCTGCCTCACACAGGGTGACTGGCTGTCTACATGATGTGGCCTGCCTCACACAGGGTGACTGGCTGTCTGCATGATGTGGTCTGCCTCACACAGGGTGACTGGCTGTCTACATGATGTGGCCTGCCGACATGGCCACTGTCATACAGATCATAAATCAAAGCCCTTGATTGGTCTCTCTGTGTCATTCAAGCTCGGGATAACCTCAGCTCAGGTGAGGTAAAGGATTCTCTGAGTGTTTAGATAGTTAACTTAGTCTAAGTTCTCAGTGGGTCTCAAACGGTTTGGTCACCATTTATGTAAACACATATATCCATTTGAGGGGTACCGTACTGAGAGTAAAATATGCATGAATAAAAAATAAACTAGGGGAAAAAAGGTAAGATACACTTTATGATTATTGAAATGTATACAGTTGTTTCATATAGGTGTTCCCATAGATCTAGTCTCTTTATTTTCCCCTCAAAGTGCACCAGATTGATGCATTTAACTCCAAAATAAAATAGAAAATCTTACCGGGGGAGCATGCCCCCGGACCCCCCTAGAGGATTTGAGGTCCACCCCCACTTAAAATCACATGGATAGGTTCCTAAATACATTTACCATTTTTTTTTAAATAGTAACCCATGTCCATATGTTTATTTGTGGGTAGTAGATTTAAACTATAGGGCTATCACTATGGGCCCTGCCTGTACCTGTTCACTCTGCCATCGCGTGAAGGGTCTGCTAACAAGCGACCAACAGAAAGGTTAATATTAATGTTGTTGCACGTCACAAAGGCACGTCACCTCAACCCCCCCACCCCCGCCCGCTACCAGCACCCCCACAAGTATATTTCAGATCTGTGGGAAACACTGATATGAATTACTTTTAATTTCCGTGCTTACTCGTTAGTGAAACAGTCCCTTGTGCACCGCTTTGAGGAGCCACATAAATTACACTTGACTAGAAAAAGGACCAAAAGAGGAAGGAATTTTTCTGTAAATTACTCAAAAAAATGAATGGATTGAATTCAATTTTTAGGAAGCTTAATTACATTTACATGAAAATGTTCCTGTTTTTGTTTTATTGAGTTTGAGCTTTATTACATTCTTTAAAGAAATGACCAGTGGTGGAGGAAGAAGTCCTTATTTAAGTAGCATTAGAAATACAGTGTACTTGACCTTGGTTAATTTCTACTGGAAACAATAATAAACTATAGGAAATGATACAAGAAAAAACCAACCGTAGAGTATATATAACTATCTTCATTTCATTTTAAAATGGACAAACAGGGTGGGGAAAAACACGGCTAATTTATCCATTATTTCTGGATTATTAGGCCACTGACTGACTGTTATATAAATGAACGTTAATGTTCCTGCTTACTTGTTCGTTAAACAGTCCCTTACCTTTACAATTGAAATTTCCAGCATGGTAGACACTGAAAGAAAGCACAACAAGTTAGCAAACTGGTTGATTATGCAGTAATAGTCTGTTTGTCCTGTTCGGAAAAGTTGAGTACCCTCAATTTTTATGATAGAAATGTGTATTACGGGTCCCCAGCACATAGAAACTGCCGGATGCTAACTTGCATATGTTGGGCAATTTGCACCATTATCATAAGTTAATTAATTAGCATTAACTACCATTATAGCCTAAGAGGGCAATAGTTTATAAATGGCTTCACGGAATTGGACACTTTTTGAGTGGTTTTGGGGGTAATAGAGTCAATTTCTGACATTTTCAGGATAAAAAATATGCAGTGTTCATTTAGTGGTCATATTTTTAGTCTTGGTGGGCTGATTTTAGTTTAATTTTGGGTCGATTTGGCAGATTTAGGGGACTCTGGATCATTTGGATTGCCTATTTGTTAATTTGTTATGCTGCTTCAACGCAAAAACTTCCCAATTTGGGATCAATAAAGTACAACTTATCTTATCCTTATTTGAAAATGTGTCCACAGTAGCGGTAATACTTTTAATCTTGTTCTCTCTATTTCCAATGGTTGCAACACTACTCATGGTAGTCAAAATCAGCCCACAGAGAATATTGCCACTTTCTGGTTGAAACTGACCTTTTGAGTCCTGAAAATGGATTCAGCATTCTCAATAATCCCCAAAACCACTCCTAAAATGTCCAATACGGCCAAGTTATTATTAATTTTTTTACTATTTTGGGCTATATGCTAATTCATGCAACTTATGCTAATTGTGCTAATTGCCCAACATGCCGGTTAGCATCCGGCAGTTTCTATGTGCTGGGGACCCTACTACACATTTCTATCATTAAACTTTTGGGGTACTCGACATTTCCGGGTTCACTTAGCTGGCGACGTGTTTACTAAAAGTCAAAATAAGAATGAATAGCTAAGGTCGATATTTAGCATCCAAGAGCGAGAAGCACATGTCGGCTAACACGTGCTAGCTTGAGCTAACCGTGAGCTAACCTTGAGCTAGCATTAGTTCACCGATAACTAAAACCATTTTTTAAAAAGTGCTCCCAATTGAAGGCAAATTCGACAGGTGTTAATTTAAACAGGTTTTGTTTTACATGTTTCACGTTCGTTTGAGTTCTATCTTATTTAAACGGTAAAACGTACCTGTTTCCGAGCTTCTGCAGGTGTGGTGTGGTTGTATCATGAGGGTCACTTCCTTCTGATTGTGACCGAGAGATGTCGCTGTGGAGCGGCCAGTTTCCTCCGAGGTGAGAGGGTGGTTATTTATTTTTTCTTAGAACATTTATAAAAAACATATATTTTGTATACAATAAAAATCACATCAGGGGTAGACATTATAATCTACCTGTGTAAACATTATTCTTCCCAAAACATTTCATATTACAATTTGACGGTTTTGTAACCTCTGAATAAACAAATGTATTTAAGCAGATTAGAAACCTTATTCTTATTATTTGCCTGGGCTATTTGTTAATAACCCAGCATGAATTTATTTTTCTAGCGGTAGTCTATAGAATAGGTGAATATTAAAAAGTCAATATTTATTTATTTATTCGAAATTCAAATGTACAATGTTTTACACGTAAACTCACAAACTCAACATTATGAATTTAAATAAAAAATGGTCCGATTTCTCAATAAAGTTGACTTCTGAGGAAAAAAGTCAGAATCGTCCAAAAAAAGGAACAATTCAACAACAACAAAATCTGAATGCTGGAAAAAAGTAAGAATTATCCCCCAAAAAATCACAAGTTTTCACAAAAAGTCTCAAAGAAAATAGATACAATTCTCAAAAAAAAGTCAGGATGCTGAAGAACATCTGAATTTCCCCAAAAATCCGAAAAGTAAGAATTTAGAAAATAATCAGAAAATTCAGAATAAAAATAATATTTATCAGACAAGTCAGAATAAAATAAATAAATCAGAAAGGTCAGAATCTTTGAAAAAGAAATGTGAATAGTCACAATTATCAAAAAGATATCTGAGTTGTCCTGCAGGGGGCGATGACGAGGCGTCTGCTCCACCACTGAACTGCAGACGAAGAAGACATTTGGATGTTTTGGAGGCAACAAAGCAGACAGCTAACAGTCAGCTAACTCGTCTCCATGGATACAGTTTCAATACTCTCTCTCTATATATATTATATTGTATTAACAGTTGTGATTTAATGGAGACCAAAGCGCCTTCTCTGCTGAATGCGGTTCCTCCTTACGGACATGTTATAACCAGCGAGAAATGGAGGAATTCGTCCCTTATTCAAAGCTTAAAGGGTAAATACATGAGTTTATTTACCGTTCATTAAAACAGCCCAATTCCAACCGTGTTATCACGCTAACGTCTGGGTCGTTACATACGTGTGCCAAACCCCATTAAAAAAATCGCTGTTTTAGTGTTTATTTCAATAAAATGCAGACAAAAACAAGGTGTAGAAAATGATAATTCACATTCTGTCTGTCAAATACTTCCACTCATCAATTCGGCTCACATGTCCTCCATTTAAAACGTCCCAAAAAATGTAACCATAACAATACATCTAAATGTAAATGTTACATGGGAATAAAGCGATGCTTGTTATTGGTGTTAATGGCGGATTCAATTATGTTCAATAAGTCTAGTTAAAAGAAACTATGTTATAATTTATTGGTGATTAGAGTCATTTTTAATATGTTTGGCCTCCTTAAAATAATTTCGTTTAATTAGATTTTTGTCATTATGCAAATTAAAGATTTAATTATTTGTTTTAATATATGTATTGGGAGGGATGAAACCCTCTTTAATGGTCTCACATGCAGAGCACACACAGTGACATTTGTTCTCTGCTTTTAACCCACCCTAGTACCAGGAGTCTAGTACTAGGAGCAGTGGGCAGCTATTGTACAGCGTCCAGGGAGCAATGGGAGTGGGGGGGGGGTTGTCTGGTGCCTTGCTCAAGGGCACCACAGCAGGGCAGGAGGTGAACTGGGACCTCTCCAAGTAGCACTCCATACTCTAAGTCTGTTCGGGGACTTGAACCGGCGACCCTACAGCTCCCAGTCCAATCCCATACTGACTGAACCACTGCCGAAATGCTTTAACTTTACCTGCTACTTGGCGGTGGTGGAAGAAGTACTCAGATATGTTACTTAAGTAAAAGTTGAAATAGTCAAGTATAAGTCCTTCAATTAAATTTGCTCTCAAGTACAGGGGTACTAAAATATACTTTAAGTACTAAAAGTACCCATTATGTATGGCTCATCTTTGTATTAAAGGATTGTGCTTTACTGTATCTATTGATGCATCATGTGTTCATCACTTTAATGTTGCATCTGGTAAAGATAGGGTTTATTTTTATTATTGTATTTACTGCTGGGTAACCTATAACAATACACCATCATTATTTAGTGGAATTAAAATTGTATTTATAACCTACATCTGAAAAGAAGCTGTTAAATACATATATGTATACAGTATAAAAATAGTGGAGTTTAAAGTACAACATTTGACCAAAAAATGTAGTGAAGTAAAAGTATAAAAGCAGCTGGAAAATACTCAGTTGAAGTACAAGTACCTTACATTTCTACTGAAAAGCAGTACTTGATTAAATGTATTTTGTTACATTCCACCACTACCACTAACTAAAAGGTCATTCCATATTTGATGGACAGAAAACTGCATTTTCTACCATTTTGTATGAAAAATCACTCCTAACGGTTAAGTTTGAGATAATTGTTCTGTCGCTGCAGCTCTAATATACAAGCTCTTCTTCTGCTGTAGGTGGAGGAGTGAAAATCCTGTTTGAGAATGAGCTCGGTGTCGCAGATTTCCACCTGCCCAACAAAAGCTGCATCCTGTACGTGTCCGAGTGCGACATCATAGCAGGAAACAGCTACAAGAGGAAAACTGGTCCGCTACAGAAATGTGAGTTTAACGAGGACACAAACGCAGTGTTTCTCTGTGTTGTTCTGCCTGATATGATGATGATGATGATGATGATGATGATGATGATGATGATGATAGAAATAAATCAATATATTGTGCCGGAACTTTAAGGGCTGACTCTTGATCTTCAAACAAAAGAACACCACAGTGATATGTGTCCCTCCTGTTCTATAGACCAGCAGCAGTTTCCAGGAGCTGGTGCTGGTGGAGAAGACGCGGCTCAGTGAGCAGAACTTCTCCGCCGTGCAGAAGTTTGTTGTGTTGGACCTGGGTTTGACTCTGCTGCCGGTCAGCGGGCAGA